>NC_090440.1:352689860-352994620 GCF_031143425.1 Pleurodeles waltl
GGTAGCCAAGGGCTACAGTCAGGAGGAGTGCAAACCCCAGCAGGTGTGAAAGAATGAAAAATAGAGCGTGGAAGGAGCTGCCTGCAGCACTCTAGGCAGAGCCTATGCCAATTTTTCCCAACCCTGTGAAGACCTAATTCACAGGGCGTCAGGGAGCAAGTCAATTGAGCACAAAGTCAGGCTATATAGATATGCACAGAAAAAAACTGTGCAGGCACAAGTTTAAACAGCCCCTCAAACAAGGGGACCTTTTGCCAAGTAGAAAAACTTGTATTCTGGGCCTCTCCAATCAACCTGCGTTCGTCTCCGATTGCCGCTGCTAATGAAGCGTGCGATGATCCGAGACGAGCGCGCGCGTGCTCACAGTCCCAATGGAACTAGAAATAGAACTGCGAGCGCAAGGCACCGGCGTCCGCTTCCACTCCACTGTGTTGTCAAAACGTGAGCGCTAAGCAATCCCTAGTAAAATCAATACTGTCAATATTAAATTCATTTACAACAACTATACAGCGTAACACGGTGAAACAAGGCAATGATAATAGACAAGATAAGAGCACTTACCTGGCTGCGGGAGCAGCAAAGAAAGAGGAAGTGTATTTCCTGTTGCAACCTTATATATATTGTCCCTCTCTATGGTTGGTCATGTGATATTAAGAGGGTTTATGGGATATGTTTATTTCTAAATCTTCTCTGATTGGCTGCTGGATTATTAAAGCATGGAAAGAGAAGCATAATTGGAGCCTCCGGTCCTGACGTAGAATATCCTACCATATAGGATATCATGGAAACTTCGCTTAATAAACATCAAAGGCACTGCAGCCGACACACTCAGTGCGTGCAACTTCTTTCAGTCTTCCAGGTCAAAAGATATATTACCGTTCGTTTTCCACAGCCCTACTTAGTGTCACTTGGAGGTACAAATCATAGTAAGGTAGCTGAATGAGCACATGCAGTTGTGGAACAGTTCCTTGCATAACTTGCAGTTCATGCCTCAGAAGTAGTTCAGTGAGTTATGTATGTGTAGCAAACGCGTATAGGTAACATACGCTCAAATTCTCAATAGGCATCATTTTTCAGATGCTAATGAAATGAGTGCCTTTTCGTTGACTAGTAATATTAAGTGCCAAAAGGCAATTCTGTTTGCAATGTGTGCTATATGAAAGTATCTTTTAGCATAATAATCTACAGATGTATAGTACTTTGCATCCGAATGAATGATTGAAGACAAGCTACAACATACTGTGCTTAGTCTAGTCTAGTATCAGCTGTCGCTTGTCCTTTCCAAATGTATATTTTCTGACACTCTAAACAAGGAAGAACGCAGTCATGTTAGCTCTATTTGCCACAAATGGCAGATTTGTTTCCTGGCGAGTCTGGTGACCGTTTATTAATCGTTATATGACATCTCTCTGTTGTGTCTTGCTTGCTATGAACGGAACCTATATGGCTCCCCAAGGACTCAGTATCAGTGCGTGATGCAATCGCTAGATTTAGATGTATGAGAGCTTAATTCAGAATGTGGGGAGTTCCCAGGTACACGCAGAGGAATAAAGACATGTGATTTACAGCTTGTGTATTGCCTAGACATTCAGCGGGTACCAGGCTGGGGCAGACACCACACTATAAATGACACTCAAAGGCTGCAACTCACAAGCAAGATAACATGGCGCCAAACTGCATTTCCCACCCCTTTGCAATGCAGCCCACCAAAAGACGATTCATGTATGAAGTTAAATAGTGCTGTGAAGTGCCAAAGCGTCTTTTGCACCAACTTTTATGCCACTTATAATCTGACCACTCATTGCGCCTTTCCTGATCTGTACTGTTTTCAACCAAAATCTTAATGGGGGAAACATTTCTCATGACGAATTATGCCTAATGCTTCCCCCAAAATTGTCTCAAAACTCAGCGATCACCCAGCTCAAATGTCCTTTGGTCTGAGGAATGTATGTGCTCGGTTTTTTCATATAAATTTCAGTGATGTCCAAGGTGTGATACATTTAGTAAAAAAAAATAACGTTATTTGAACATCATCCGCCATATTGCCTTAAATATTCATTTAAATATATAGCCAGTCTTCATATGCTTATTGATCTCAGCTGCCCTCTGTTAATAATCTGATATTTTTAAGGCTGGCATCTATCTCTAATGTTGTTTTTCTTGTAGTAGAGATAATATGCATTTATCCGTACTTTAAAACCAAACCTAGATAATTAAATCATAGATATGAGGGTGGTTTGTCCTTGAGCATAGAAGCATAAATAGAACCGATGAGTCAGACATCTCATACAGAAAAACACGCCTATCCTTCTTATTTTACATATCGCATGTATTACATTCTGCAAAGTAATCTAATGTTTGATTACTCAACTGAAAATTATTTGATCCAGGTTTTTTCTTCCTTTTGCAATGTTTTTCTTTCTAATGTATGTTGATTTTAGTTCAAGTCATAGCCCTTTCCAGATGTTTCCCACATCCTATTAAATGTCTTCTATGTTTTTTAGGTTGCTGAGGTTGAAGGAGATGTTTACTTCCAAATTTGGATCGTCTCCCAAATTTTACGTTCGGGCTCCAGGCAGAGTAAACCTAATAGGTATGCCATGCAATGGTTTTTTTTCTTCATTTTTATGTCCATTCTTTTTTTAACAAAATTCTGAAGTAATCGAAAATGCACATTTTGAAATAATTGCGTTCGTTTTTAAGTGAATATGTTTTCATGTTTCCATGACACTCATATACTGTTCGGTTACACTCTGATTTTGGAAAGCGATAGTAATCTTGTAACTGGCTAACCACTCGGCTATAAAGTAGTAACTAAATTAATTTAGAACCACGAACAGTCTGCCTACAAAGTTTCGTTATGTAGCCACTGAGTGGAAGTCTAATTTTGGACTCTGGCCATCAAAGGATCAGTTCCGCTTGCTGGCTGTGAAAGTTAAGTTTGCAGTTTGTTCATTATATGGAAACGTAATGAGAAAGGTGTCTGATCTGTAGCGCTCTTAAACAGATTTGAAGATACTACGTCCGGATGTCACGTGAGCCAGAATTATACTTGTCCAACATTTCACCTCAGAGTATATATGCTCTATCAGTTATTACACAAGATGCTGCATTATGAAATACATTTTATTACAGGGTCACTCCAAGCTGAAATGCAGTGCGTTGTGGTGACCAGTCACTCAGACACGTTTATCTCAACAATAAACCGTTAACAGCGATGAGTAGGAGACGAATATCGTCAATGTCATTTGTAGTTATTAAGGAGCGCATACGCCAAAGGCTTCTTGGCTCTGCCAAATTAAATGAAATTTCGAATGTGCATTGACCTTGACCGACCTAATTAAGTGTATCTCCTGCCCCAAAAAAGAAGCATGACGTCTCAGTAGCACTAATGCACTTCATAGTTGTTCGTACACTTTGAGTTGCCTAAAAGACCGAAGGCCGTGATTATTATTGATCAGGCCCACACATTCATATAAGTGGGTCAATCAGATGAACAGTAACTGAGATTAATTGTGTTGGAACTTTTGAAGTTCCACTCTTAAGTGATTGACATGCAAGTTCTAGCCGCACGCTAGAACCTGGATATTTGCCCCAGCAGGGCTATTATGGCCACTTGCAACGGCTTTATATTCCCCACCTTACATACCAACGATTTGCTCAGATGTTCTGAAAAAAACAAATATGCAAGTACAGCAATAGTAAATGAATTGATAACTCATCCACAATTGTGTAACTCGTTAGCCCCGCACGAAGTCTCTGGGCAACGAATCTTTAGCCCGAAGTATCAACTGGTGGGCTTACAGTTCAGAACAAAGGAAGTTTCCATTTCAACTTCCGACTGCAAAATGCAAGCACCACGTGAGCCTCGGCTCTGGTCCTTTCGAGAGAAGACTAGGGAAACTTACGGTTACCGTATTTTGCATGAATACAGGATTCTGAGTCATTTCTACCTAGTTACTTTTTGTATACATATTTATCTGTATGGGATCCTTAGGCTGTTTTCTTGCAGGTATCTGACAACCTTCTCACACACTTACCTCCATTCTCTGCAGAGCTGGCCCATGGATTACCTAGTCCAGGGTCGCTAGTGAACAGTATGCTCTATTCATTCTCCCCTCCTGTTGTATCCACGTTACTGCAAGAGAGTGGAGAAGCTATAGAAGTTGGGGCAACATGCCACAAAGTAAGTGGGAAATGGTACAAGGCTATAGAGATGTAGGTGTAATCTCCGACTGAGTTACGTGACAGCAATATGTTTTTACAGTTATGAGGTAATGCCAAAATAAACACCCAACGCATGTCAGCATCAACACGCCTTGCTCACAGGCGAGTGAGTTCTGTTCTCAGCAACTTTTACAAACAACCATGTGCATAGACCTAAAAGAAGGGTAAAGAGGGCATATCTTTCAAACTAAGCACAGCAGTCATCTTAGAACATGTTCACAGTACCTGTGTTGGCCATGAATTTATAATTTGCTTATTATTTAACAAAAATAGAGCCTTTTAGTCAAACACCAGAAAATTATAATCATATAATCGATTTTGTCAAATCAACTCTATACTCTGATCCAAGGCTTCGGTGTATAATACAGATTTTTTGAATGACTGTTGTGATGTCATGGAGAGCTCACTACTATGTTATTCTGTAATGTTGAAACATAAAAGAAATTAACCAAAGTAACTTAAATCCAAGTGGGCAACCGTTTAACCCCACCTACATTTATAGACCCCAATGGGTCCTTATATATCAAAGGGAACTGACATAACAGAGGCAAAAAGCCTGCAGCCAGGTCCTTCACCCAACCCCTCACTTACTGCCAACCCCCTTCATCCTGTCAGATACCCACATCCCCTTGGGGGTTGTTTGAGTGAGCGTGCATGATTTTTTTTTTCCTGTTGGGCTCTGGATTTGCGGATCTGCTCTGGATATGCAGATCTGCTTTGGATTTGCGATTCTGTTGCGGATATACACAGGCTGTCGCACTGAGTCCCGCGGCGTATCCACGACTCGGCTGAAAAAAAATGTGGGCAATTTTTGGCCCGTGGAGGGTTGGGTGTCTCTCATGGACACCTCCATCTGTTCTGTGGGGTCAGGATACCTCTATCCTTATCTCACTTTTCACTGTTATTTTTCCCCCACTGCACCGAGCCAATAAACAAAATGACAGCTGCAACTTTACTCTCAGGTTGCGACCAGCCAGCCAGGTCCTTTCTTTGGTGCGTGGATGCACAAATACGCCATGGTGTATCCACATCAGATCTGCATCCCTAGATATCTATATGTCTTTTTCCTTTAATAGCTCTAAAACTACTAAACGGGTTTACTCCAAATCACAAAAAGCACGATCTGCATACCAAGATTTATCTACCTGCCAAATTTTGTGTAATTCCGTTCAACAGTTCGGTCTGTAGTCATGTCTAAAGACCCCATGGGAAAATGCTTTTTGGGATCCCCCCTTTTTCTCGGCCTCCGCTTGATGGATCACTCTGCAAATTTTAAGACAGCAGCTGAAGTGACTGTCATATTAGTTTTGAAAATTTCATGAAGATTCGTCAAACAGTGCCAAAGATAGTGGCAAAACAAAAAAAACGCTTTTCCTATGGAAACTAGGTGCTAACTATAACTACCTACTGCCGACCCCCAATAGGTAATATATATACTATATATTATATAGCATTTTCAAAGTAAATGCCTTTCTTGTTTTGATGATAATTTTGGTGCCGTTTGATGAATGTTTAGAAAACATTCCTTAAAAGTGCTCTTTTCTGCCTAGTTTGTACATGGAAGGTTTCTGGGGGGTATGGCAAGTGGGGGCTGAAAACAAAGAGAGGTCCCAAAACTCAAAATCCCCATGCATTTTCCATATACTTTTTTGAACAGTGCATCAACAAAAACGGCTAAATGGAATTGCACCAAACTTACAGGAAGGTAGATCTTGGTCCAGAAACCCTGCTTTTTGTGATTTGGTGTACAAACGTTCAGTAGTTTTTGAGAAATAAAGGTTGAAAAGTATGTGCAGGTTTTGCGGGACTGAGGCATTTAAATAAAAATGAAATGGTAAGCGGGGGTCACCTTGAAAAACGAAGGGGAGGGAGGTGTGCACCCATGCCCCCATGCCTCATCGACGCCCCAGGACCTGAATTTTGAGAATATGCGAGGGTGGGGTGTGCCCCCTCTGCTTTGGCCGATTACGGCTCCGGGAACCCACTTCTCCCATGGCCACTTATTTAAAAAAGGGGAGGCGGCAAGTAGCCACCCTCCCAGACCTTGTATAGGCCCTGGCCCCCCCCCCCCCCATGGCCAAAATGCATATTAATAGGGTAGGGGCGTGCAGACCCCTTTGAGCCACAGTCGGCCCCTGGGACCGAATCCACCAGGGCCAACATGTAAGTGTAGGTTAGGAGGGGAATGTGGTTCCCCTCCCCAAGACTTAAAGGGCACCAGGGACACTGTGCCCTGGGGAACCCACCTCCGAAATACAATAATTTCACTGCTCGCAGGAGTCTATGCACGGAAAGCGGGAGTGGGAACTTTGGCTCTCGCTGGATGGGAACAGACGTTTGTTTCTGTGCCTGCGCTCTTGCAGGGAAGAAACTCAGATTACTTTCGCCTAGATCGCCGCAATCACAAACAGTTGCTCCTATTGGGAAGGAAAAATGCTGGCTCCCACAGAACCTGGGGCCCACCTCTGTAGACCCCAGAGTACTGTTTGGTAGGTGCCCTGGGTGGGCTCTGATGGGTTTTGCGGGCCGACTATTGGCTCAGAGTTGGGAACCATGTGCCCCCTCCCCTTAACAAAAAAAAGAAAAGTGAGGCCTTGGGGGGTGGGTTCCCCAGGGCCCCCATAGTGGATTGGTTCGGGCTCCGCGTGCCCCCTCCCCTTAATTAAAAAAATCCTCAGGAATTGGGTCCTCTAGGCCCGCTGTCGCTCCCTCCCCTCTAAATATATGTTTTTGCACAAGTAGATGGGGGTCCCCAGGGCTGAAAATGTCTGGGGAGTGGGGTACATTTCTCCCTCCCTCCCCTTATAAGAAAGAAATGCAGAGGGGCATGTGATTCCCAGGGCTTTAAGAGGGTCAGGGACGGGGGCTGCATGCTCCCCTTCCCTTAAAAAAATAAAGGCCCTGGGGGATGGGGTCCCTGTGGCCATAAAGGCTTGGGGAGGAGGGCCTGCAAATTTACTGAAAAAACAGAGGTTAAACTGATGTTATAGTTAGGTGAACATCTCAGTTGCAATGTAATGTTTTAAACTAAAAAAAACACTGAAATTCACCAGTTAGAGTTATTTCTAGTAACTATAACTCGTACCCTAAGGTAACTATATCTCACACCCTCGCCCTGCACAGCTGATTACCCCACATATAACATTACTCCATGTTCTGTGATATCATTGATAATATCATTGCAACATTTGAAATTACATAATTGATGACAAAACTGTGCATGGCGCTTGCACACGTTATCGTTACCTTAGGGCACAAGTTATAGTACCTTTTGCTGGAGTGGGGCACCATGTATTACATTGCACTGCAACATGTATGTACTGCTATGTAGGATGCTGAAGCGCTTGCCTAAATGGGTAGTGTTGAACCTGGCCCTTTTTGCAGGTCCGCTCTCTAGATTGGTTTCCTTTTGATACTGAACCAGTTTTTGTTGGCATTAAAACTCTTTGCATGTTTTTTCCTGATAACCAGTGGTAAGGAGGTCTATTCCTAAACCATGGTACAACTGGCATATGCCTGATTGGTGCATTTAGTTTATTTGTAAGCCCCTAGGAGAATAGTGATACTACATGTACACAAGGTCTGTACATTAGATGCTACCAGTGAGCACTCATTGTGCCACCCACTGAATTGGCACTGTAGAACATGTCTGAGGCCTGCCAATGTACCCTGTGTGTGCAGGTTTTAACTGCCATTGGAACTTGGCAAATACAGCCTTTGCCAGACCCTGACCTTCCCTTTTTATGCTCACAAGCCACCCCTAAGTGGGCTCTAACGACTCATGGGGTAGGGTGTATTGTATTTAAAAGGTAGGCCATGTGTACTTAAGATTTACATGCCCTAGCAGTGAAAAAGTCCTAATTTCATTATTCACTTTTGTAAGGTCTATCTCTCCCATTGACTAATTATGGATAACCTCATTACATTTAATAGGTGCTAACATTGGATTGGGAGCATACAGAGATATGCTCTTTACATTCTAGTAAACTGTAATTTTGTAATTTTTACACCTCCTGCCAGTGTTCTGGGTCACATGACCGGGAATGGCTCTGCAAACAGTGACACAAAGGGGGCTTAGGTGTGGACAGGATGACTGTACACAGCCCCACACATACTTTAAAGGGCTCTGCCACCTGTACACACGAAGCTTAGTTTGCAGGGGATGGCTATGAAAGACAGGTTTGAAATGAGGTGTGGGCAATTTACGGAAATGCAATAATATGGGTTAAGGCATACATACGTGTGACCAATAGTAGATGGTGCCTAGAGAGAGGAGGCACTCGGAAAACGGAAAATAAGGTGAGGTTCATTTGAATGAAAAGAAAAGGTAACAATTGGAAGTCTTAAGCAAAGGTCAGTTTTTATGAGAAAACAGAGAAGGCTTTTTTGAGATAGCATGCAATCTGAGGATATAAAACTGTACAAAGAAATAGCATTATTTTGCATGTGAGATAGTGCTATGTTAGGTACGTTTGATAAGCTCTAAATTCAGACAAACAGTTTGTCCCTGAAAGATTACCTTTAGACCACCACTTTCACAAAAACAGCTGATCAGCACAGAGACTGGAAGCATGAATTGGTGGCGTACATTGGGAAAAGAGTCTTATGCTGTGCTCCAAGGCAGTGGAAACCCCATGATCATAGCGATGTAAGAGAGTACACAGTGTAAATAATGCAAACTTAGAAAAAAGGAGATTCTGCAAATAATGAATCAGATGCCTTCTGATAATGTTTGGCTCTCAATATTAATTACAGGAGAAAAAGGGAATCCCCAGGAGGCTCTAAAAATTTCCAATCTCAACATGCTTCAGTTTTTAGTCGATATTGTTTTAACTCCAAAATTTGAATGTACATATCTAATGTATTTTAAGTATGGTTGTCTTATTTTACAATAGTTTTAACAAATCAAGCAATAAAGATGTTTATTTATTTAATATTAATTACTAAAGTGAAGCAGGATCCATTTTGGATATCACTTGTTGTGGCATGGCACAAAATAGGGGTGAGAATACCTTACTCAGAGAGTGGGAGCGTATTGCCTGCATTCCTCTGGCTGGAGGGTGCAGTCTCCGATAATGAACCGAGGATATAGATTAGGCTACTTTTAGCAGTTTCATCAACCTTGTTCTCAGGCTGCTAATTAGTTCTTCCTGAGCACTGCTATTTGGTAGATTGTAGGGATAAAGGGCGGGACTACAATTTCCGTTGTTCATTGTGAGGAAGTTTCTACACCATGCCTTCCCTCTATCCCTAAGTGCTGCTTTAAAAAGGGTTGTCTGATGAAATATCGCAGACAAAAATAATGACAACAGAAGTATCGCAAAATAATATTAAGAACAAAAATATAAACTCTGTATTTCTGCGTGTAAAGTCAAAAATATTGATAAACATATAGATCATATTAATAACATAAACCACTATTATAACATACAAACATTAAATAATAATGCATATGTTAAAATAATTGCAAAAAAATATATATTAAAAATGAGTTAAACATAAATGATAAAAAGCCAGTAATTAGAATATCAAACATTAGATGTAATATAACAAATACATACAATAACAAAATAAAAGTAAAAAATACATTAAACTTTAAGCATTAAGAGAAAAATATTAAAGCTATGTAAAAAATCAAATAAACAATTAGGCTTGGAAGGGCAAAATTCACTACTCCCATTCCAACCTGATAGTAGCATTGGCTTCCGTCAGTTGGCATATTTAATTTACTTGTATGTCCCTAGTAAAGTCATACTACCTGTGCACAGGGCCTGTAATTAAATGCTACTAGTGGGCCTGCAGCACAAATTGTGCCACCCACTTAAGTAGCCTTTTAAACATGTCTCAAGCTTGCCATTGCAGCCTGTGTATGCTGTTTTAAGCCACCTTTTCGGCCTGGCAAAATAAACCTTTTGCCAGGCCTAAACCTTACTTTTTAATACATATAAATCATCGCTATAGTAGGCCCTAAACAACCCAAGGGCAGGGTGCAGTATATTTAAAATGCTGGACATTTACTGGTAGTGAAAAACTCCTAAATTCCCTTTTCACTACTGCAAGGCCTGTCTCTCATATAGAATAACACTGAGTTACCTTATTACAGACCTGCCAACTCACATGGTGCAACCGTGTGACACACTATATTGGCTCCCATCACACGGTCACCTAGTGAGGAGCCAATATCACACGGTTGCAGGGAAAACAAGCTGAAAAACAGTTTTAACTCATTTTTGGAGGCTTTAAACTGCTGATGTCTATTAATGGGTGTGAAAAACCCCAGGACATTGCCAGCAGCCTCTGCAAGCTTTTTCTTTTTGTTTTTGGGAGGAGGGAGCTTGGGGCAGCTGGGTGACAAAGTGTCACTTAGGTACTTCTTGGCACAAGGCCCTGCCCCCTCCAAGGCCCCGCCCCTCCTCAACATGGTCAGATTGTTATGCAAGTTGGCAGGTCTGTTATTACATTTAATGCCTGTTATTACATTTAATGCGGGATTACCTTTCAATTAGGAGCAGATAGAAATATTGAGTTTGGTCTCTAAAGAATTATAATTTAAAATCCTCCTTAATAGTAAATGTACGAAATTGGGTCTCTAGTTGGCAGAGGTGTACACTCTTGTCCAAGTAGGGACTACAATCCTAGTCAGGGTAAGTCACAAGACAATCCAGATTATCCTGTGCTCACCCTCTGGTAGCTTGGCACAGAGGAGGTAGGCTTAACTTAGAAGGCAATGTGTAAGGTATTTGTGCACTAACCCATACAGTAAGACAGTGAAAACGCCACAAAAAGTACTCCAGACGAGTTTAGGAAAATAGATAATGTTTATCTGAATAAAATAAGACCAAAACCCAGTATGCACAAATCAAGATATCACTTTTTAAAGGTTTAATGAGTCTCAATCCTTAAGAAGCAGTGGTTGTATCCTTTTAACACACAGTACCTGGGATGCGTCAAAAATAACAATGCAGAGGAGGAAATGTATTGAAAAATAAGGCGCTGCGTCTGTCAATGCATCGTTTCTTTCCATGCTGCAACGTGCCGCACCAATTTACAGGAGCACAACCTTGGTTCCTGTTAGGCCTGGCATCCTTGGGTGGTTTCCCCTGTCTTTTTGCCTCTAATTCCTGTATTTTTGACCGTGTGCTGTACTTCGTATTTGCTGGGCTTGGTACTCTGGGCACTTCACCACTGCTGACTAATGCTGAAGTGCAAGTGCTCCCTGTGTAAATTGTGATCATGATTGGTTATCCATGATTGGCATATTTGATGTACTCGTAAGTCCGTAGTAAAGTGCACTAGAGATGCCCAGGGCCCATAAATCAAATGCTACTAGTGGGCCTGCAGCACTGACTGTGCCACCCACATGAGTAGCCCTATAAACATGTCTCAGACCTGCCACTGCAGTGTCTGTGTGTGCAGACTTGCACTGGCAATTCGACCTGGCAAGTGTACCCAAACCTTACTACATGTAGGTCACTCATAACGTAGGCCCCTTAATATCCCCATGAGCAGGGTGCAGTGTATTTAAAAGGTAGGAGATGTACTGGTATTTTTATATGTCCTGATAGTGAAATACTGCCAAGTTCGTTTTTCACTATTGCAAGGCCTATCTCCCCCATAGGGTAACAGGGGGACTGAAGTGCAGTTTCCCATTGAGAACCGATAGAGATATGGAGTTTGGAGGGTCTGAACTCACAATTAAAAAATACATCTTTTGGTTGAGTTGGTTTTTAGATTGTCTGTTTGAAAATGCCACTTTTAGAAAATGCAAAAACAGATGATGGACGGAATGCAAAGCAAATCAATTGTCTTTGTTTGCTTTTGTCGCCATAAGTGCGCCGTATATGCCCAGACGTGGGTCCCAGGCTCACTGTTCCACTGTATTCAAGCTAGCCTGGCTGATGAAGGGTGATACCCTGAAACCGGCCCTAGGATGCTTGTTTCTGACCCAGGGAGGACTTGTCCTGGCAGTTCGGGCTGCACAGTTCCCATGGGTGACAGAGTCAAGACTGATTTGCATATGGCTGGGTCCAAACTGGGGTGGCATAGTGAGCAAAAGAATTGATGGATTAAACCCAGATCTGTGACTGGGGGTGAATGTTTGATTGATTCTTCATTCTGTCCATCATTTGTCTTTGTTTGCTTTTGTCGCCATACGTGCGCCAGGTATGCCCAGACGTGGGTCCCGGGCTCACTGTGCCCCTGGATTCAAGCTAGCCTGGCTGTTGAATGGTGCTACCCTGCAACTGGTCCCAGGATGCTTGTTTCTGGTCCAGGGAGTACTTGGCCTGGCAGTTTGGGCTGGACTGTTCCATTGGGAACAGGGTCAAGACTGATTTGCATATGGGTGAGTCCAAACTGTGGTGGCATGGTGGGCCAACCCAGATGGATGGATTAAACCCAGATCTGTGACTGGGGGTGAATGTTTGATTGGTTCCGTATTCCGTCCATCATTTGTCACTGTTCACTTTTAGAAAGTGGGCATTTTCTTGCTTAACCATGCTGTGCCTCTGCCTGCCTGTGGAATCCACGTCTAGGTCAGACTTACAGTTGGGCTGTTTGTGAATTCTGTCTAGACAGTGACACAAAGGGAGCTGAGGTATTTTTTGCATACCCTGATGAATGTTCCTGGGCTAGAGTGGGGAGGAAGGAGCTGACACCTGCTCCTGAAAGGGCTGTGCCTATCCTCACGCAATGCAGTCTCCAACCCCCTGGATTGTGTCTGGGGTCAGGCCGGGGCAAGGCAGGATCTAATGAACAACAGAGACTTTCCTTTGAAGTTTGCCTACTTCATAGGCGGAAATGAGTATAAGTAGTGGACCCAAAACCCCAGATTTTTAGAACACTTCTGGATCAAGAGGAACCTTGCCAAGGAGAATAACTGAAGAGCTGGGGGAGGATTACTGCCCTTTTGCTATGTGTGCTTTGTTGGTTTGGCCTGCAGTTACTGCTTCTGCCTTAAAGAGGACAGAGACTGGACTTTGCTCTGTATCCTGTTTGTGAAGTGTCTCCAATGGCTTGGACTGAGCTGGCCTCCTGTTAAGGAGTCTCAGGGACATCAAATACTTCACCCACCAGCCTCTGTGTTCTCTTGCTGTGGACCCTAACTCGCCAAATTGTGCCTATTCCAGTTTCTGGGCCCTGGGAAGTGAAAGCTGGTCTAAAAACAAGAAGAACCAGGAGCACGACTCCAGGAGCGACGCTGCTGCCCGACTTAGCGACGCAGCCTGCATCCAGTTCCATGGTCCCTGCTGGAGTGCGACCACTGTGACTGACACTGCAGGCCCGACGCTGCTGCAGCCCCTCTGACGTCTTGCGACTTTGTGAGTCCCAAGTGATGTGTCACCAATGTCTGTGGCACCCGACTCCCCCATGGAGCCTGTAGCCCCGTGGTGAGACCGTGAACCCGTGAGGTCACCCAGTGCGTCTTGGCCTGCCGGATTCGTTGATCCCACCGGATCATCCAGAACCAATGCCACATTACCTCCCCTGCTGTGCCGTAAGGAACCGATGCTGCACAGGATCCAGTAACGTCTTACCTCCCTGACACGCCTGTTTTCTTGTTTACCAACAGTACTGTATCTGGGGGTCCGTGTGACTCCATGACCGGTGCTGCCCTCCTTGTGAGTGGCGTCGGATTGTTGGGAATGACTCCGTCAACAACATTGTGATAGCCCAACTTGGAGCTATTGTGTTTCTAAACGCTTTATTGAAGTTTAATCTTTGAAAAATCCTATCTTTGCTTGTGTATGTTGGATTTTTGTCATTTTGGCCTTGTTTTACTCAGATAAATATTGTCTGTGTTTCCAAACTGGTGTTGAGTCCTTTTCTGGGGTTTTCACTGTGTTACCGTGTGTGTTTGTACAAATGCTTTACACATTGCCTCTGAGATAAGCCTGACTGGTTGTGCCAAGCTACCAAGGGGGCGACCAGGGGTTGTCCTAGATGCGTATCTCCCTTTCCCTGACTAGAGTGAGGATCCCGGCTTGTACAGAGTGCAAACCGACTGCCAACCAGAGACCCCATTTCTAACAGTTCCTCACTGCGATGCGGTGATATTTTGACATCCAGGGATGATGCGTTGAAAACCTTTGATGTGTTGGTAAGAAGGAGCAGGCGCTGCATCGATCCGGTAGGGGATGCAGCAATTTTTCAGCCGAGAGGCAGACGAAGCATTGATTTCTGCAGACGTTCAACGACTTTCAGACGCACAGGGATTTTCTTCTCTGTGGCCCTGAAACTTCAGAACTGGAGGCAAGCTCAATTCGAACCCTTGGAGAGTATTTGTGGGGAAGGTAGAGTCCTTCTAGCAAAGTCAAAGGGCAACAGATAGCATGGCAACAAGCAGGGCAGTAGTCCTTTTCAGAAAAACACTTCAGGCAGTCCCTCTGACAGAGTCCAGTTGTAGATCCAGAGGTGTCTAATTTTGGAGGGTCACAGACCCAGTATATATACCCAAAAATGCATTTTAAGTGGGGGAAACTTCAAAGAGTGGTTTGAAGTGCACACGTTCCCCTTTCAACCCAGCCTTGTCTGCCAGGATCCCTTTAGTCCTTTGTGTGAGGGCAGGCCTCAAGCCTTTGAAGTGTAAATGCGCCCCTCCACCTCTCAATTTACTGTGCAGATGAATGCATATGTGACTGAGTGCCTTGTGTTTATGGCTGTCTGGGTGGAATACACAAGGGGAGCTGTCAATGTTCATGGATTGGAAACACAGAAGGCAGTATGTGCAAAGAAATGCCCACTTTCTAAAAGTGTTTTTTCTAAAATAGTAATATTAAGTCCAACTTTACCAGTAAGCAGGATTTTCTGTTACCATTCTGGCAATACTAAGCATCACAGGGCTACTCCTTCAGATCAGAATCTACCACTTAAACATATATAACGGCAGTTCTCATGCTGGCCTATGAGAGGAGCAGGCCTTACAGTAGTGAGAAACAAATTTGTGAGTTTTTCACTACCAGGACTTGTAAAACACATAAGTACATGTCCTGCCTTTTACTCACATAGCACCCTTCCCTATGGGTTACCTAGGGCTGACAAATATGTAGAAGTAGGAGAGTTTAAGTCTTGGCATATACTTTTAAATGTCAAGTCAAAGTGACAGGGGAACTACACACACAGGCCTTGCAGTGGCAGGTCTGAGGCATGGCTATTGGGCTACATATGTGGGTGGCACAATCAGTGCTGCGGGCCCACTAGTATGTCCTGGGCACATATATTGCATTTCACCAGGGACTTAAAAGTAAATTAAATATGCCAATTTGGTATGACCAATTATTACTATGTTTTAGGGAGCAAGCACATGCACCTTAGCACTGGTTAGCATGTTTAAGGAAGAGAGCACATGTACTTGACTGGTTAGCAGTGGTAAAGTGCCCAGAGTACTAAAGCCAACACAAATGAGGTCAGAAAAAGAGGAGAAGGATGGCAAAAGGTTTCAGGTGACCCATCAGAGAGGGCCATTTTCCAATAGCAAAGTTGGATTAATGTCTCAATTTTGAAAATGTCATGTTAAGAAAGTTGGCATTTTCTTGTCCCAACTATTTGGTGCCTGCAGCCTGCATCCTGGGTCACCTGACAAAGTGTAGCTGGCAGTTGGTCTTTGTGTATTGCTCCCAGGCTGTGAGACAAAGGGGGAATAGTTGTTGGCAGAATGGGACATCTGTGACTTAATAGATATGGGAACTATTAGCTACCATACTTAGACTTCACAACAGCTGTGCAACAGCACACTCACACCTAGTACACAGGTATTTTGTGCTCCCAAACAAGCTGGGTCCAGGTCAGAGAGGAAGGAAATTCCAAACACCTCTGGGGATTGAACCCTCTAGAAACGTCTCCTACTTCAAAGCTGACACCTAGCATAAAAAGTGGTCCTTCAGACCAAACTCGTCAGTGCACCTCAGGGCCTGTGTCAGAAGGGCTGCAGTGTGCTTCTCTGCTGCAAGAAGAACAATTGCTCTGCTACTCTGCTGTCTTGCCGCCTGAAGACCAGACCTGCATCTTGGACCCAAGATCACCAGAGTGACCCCAAGGGCTAGTTGGCTGGCCTCCAGACCAGAGCCTTAGGGACAGAAAAGTTTCTAACCACCTATTTTTCTAAATTGCTGAGGGATTTTTCTTGTGTTTTCAGTTTATTACCGTTGGAAGTGTTGCATAAATACTTTAAACATTGCTTCTAAGTTAAGATTGACTGCTTTTGTGCCAAGCTATCAAAGAATTGAGCACAGGTTAATTTGGGATTTGCTTGTGTTTCAACCTTACAAGAATAGTGGTTGCTGCTCGAGCAGGGTTTCATCCCCGTCAACCCAAAACCCAATTTGCTCCTGTCTATCAACCAGTGGCCACTTGTGGGAGTGAAAAGGGGTGGGGTGGGGGCGGCATGTGGCGGGGGGACGGAGGAGAAATAAAATATTAATAATTTTTAAAAAGCTTACCTTAATGCTGCGCTGCTCTGCTCCTCCGTCTTCTAGTCGATTGCTGGCAAAGGGTCCCATCCTGCCCTGCGGCCAATACTGACGCTGCTCAGAGCAGCCAGGGCGCTCCCAGGCAGACTGGTAGCCTGTGCCTTTTCTCTCTTGCCTGGCAACACAGTGCCCAGCTGGAGAGAGCACACTGCGCATGTGTGTTTGGCCAGCCCGAGACGGCCGGCAAACACACATGCGCTCTGAAGGGAGTGCAGTGCACTTCCCTCACTGCTCGCCACAGTCCTTGGCCCCACCCCTAATAATACAAAACTATAATAAACATAGTTTATCATCATTTTGTATTTAAGGGTTTGCAGCTGTTGCTGCTGGCTGGGGAGGGTGGACGTTGGTGTATGGGTATGGTGTGGGCCCTAAGGGTTAGTGTGTGGATAACAGTTGTCCCTCGATATTTGCAGGTGATTCTGGTTACCCCAACCTCTCATGGCTACTGACCCCTGTGAGAAATCCCAGGACAAGGGCAGAGGAATGTTACAATGAGGCACACGGGCGAACAAGAAGAATCATAGAGAGGACATTCGGCCTCCTGAAAGACAGGTTTTGATGCCTCCATCTAACAGGTGGATTCACCCAAGAAGGTCTGCCAGATCATCGTGGCATGCTGTATGTTTCACAACCTTGCCTTATGTCGCCAGGTGCCTTTTCTGCAGGAGAATGAGGCTGGAGATGGGTGTGTGGCAGCAGTGGACCCTGTGGACAGTGAAGATGAGGAGGATGAGGATGAAGACAACAGAAGTGCAATAATATGACAATACTTCCAATGACACACAAGTAAGACACTGTAACTTCACTTTTCATTGACAGTTTTGTGTTTGACATTATCACTGGCAGGCTGATATTCCCACTTCTATGGCCACTTACTGTACCCTCTATTTGCAGATATTTGTGCCCCACTATCGCTCCAGGTGTGTTGACTGCAGCCAACTACAGGTCATTCCTATGTATACGTTACTGTACAGTTGTATTGCAGTGTTTAAAGCTTGTTAAACGAATACATAGTTAAATCATTTGACAGACTCCATACTTGCATTTTTTCAAATGATGTTTATTTCAGTGCTAATATGTAGAGGGGGATGTGCAATGGGCTGGGGTGATGAGAGAGGAAAGTCCAGGATAGAGTCCAGTCTATTTGTATCACAGGTGCAGTGTCCAAGTGGACATAGGAAGGGGAGCAATGGCAGTTCAAGGTGGACAGGGTGACAGAGTGGGACACAAGGGTGACAATCAGGAGAGTCTTATTTCCTGGTTGGGGTCTTGGCAATAGTCTCTGGCTTCTGCCTGGATCGCAGGAAATGTTTGCAGTGTGGTTCTCCTTGTGCAGGGGGAGGGGTGCTGGTGGCATGTTGGTCCTGTTGCAGGGCCTCCTGTCAACTAGCAGCAGCAGAGGTGGAGGGCTGTTCATCGGTGTGGCTAGTGGTAGAGACCTGCTGTTGTGCCACTTCCTCCCTCATAGTGTTGGCCATGTCTGCCAGCACTCCTGCAATGGTGACCAGGCTGGTGTTGATATCCTTCAAGTCCTCCCTGGACCCCAGGTACTGTCCCTCCTGCAGCCGTTGGTCTCCTGCTTCTTGTCCAATATCTGGCCCATCGTCTCCTGGGAATGGTGGTATGCTCCCAGGATCTTGGTGAGTGCCTCCTGGAAAGTCGGTTCCCTGGGCCTGTCCTCCCCCTGTTGCACAGCAGTCCTCCCAGCTTCCCTGTTGTCCTGTGCCTCTGTCCCCTGAACCATGTGCCCACTGCCACTGACCCCAGGACTCTGATCATCCTGTGTTTGTGGGTTGGCCTGGGATCCCTTTAGTGGTGGTCAAACTGCTGATTGACGTGTCCTGGGGACAGAGTTATTGGCCCGCTAGTGCATAGGGCTGTTGTGTGTGGCGTGTACACCAACGGTGGTGTTGTTGACCAAGTGTATCCTTTGTCTCTCTCCCCCCCTTTTTGTTTTGTCACCTGTCTTTATGTGCATTAGCATCATCTGGCGGAGGAGCAGAGGCACCGGCGATGGGGAGAGCTGCATCCTACAGGGCCCAGGAGGCCGAATCCACCGACGGTGAGGGCATCAGTGGGACGGAGGGCGAGGGGAGCACCACAGCGGAGACTGGAAGGGACAGTTCTGAGAGTGATATCTCCTCCGATGGGAGCTCCCTGGTGGTGGCGGACACCTCTGTGCCCACCGCAACTTCAGGTACAGCCGCCACCCCGTACCAGCACCGCCCTCCCAGCAGCCCCTCAGCGTGTTTCCCATGCCCGCTCACCCAGGATGGTGGGCATCTCCTTCGCCCCAGGCACCTCATGCCCTGCCCCAGTTAGCCCTGCTGTCCTGAGTGAGGAGGCTATTGACCTCCTGCGATCCTTCTCTGTTGGGTAGTCAACCATTGTGAATGCCATCCAGGGGCTGGCAGCCCATTTGCAACAAACAAATGCATTCCTGGAGGGCATTCACTCTGGCATGGCGGCCCAACAGGTCAATCCAGGCTCTGGCCTCCTCCCTTATTGCAGCCATTGTCCCTGTTTCTAGCCTCCCCTCCAACTTCCTGTACCCAATCCCATTCCCCCTCAACCCCAACCTATCCCAATCACACAGGCAGACAAGCATGTACCCAGGACAACACCCAAGAGTGGTTCAAGTAAACAAGCACCAAACATCATCCAACAGGCACTCACACAAACACCATCCAGATGCAGACATACCGACGTCCACTGCTTCCACTGTGTCCCCCTCCTCCTCGTCATCCACCTCCCTCCCAGTAGTGTCTACACTCACACCTGCATGCACTACATCCTCATCCACTACCTCCATCACCAGCACACCTGTCAGTACACACCCTTCACTGGCAGTCACCACCCCCATATCCATGCATACGTCCCCTGTGTCCTCTACCACTGTGTCTTGGCCCCCTCCTCCCAAAGTACACGAATGTAAGCACTCAAACACCAACAGCCATCCGTATCCAGCCCATGCACGTGCACCCAAAATCAGCAGACAGACACCTCCCACAACCACTTCCTCTTCCTCCACTCCCAAACCTTCCCCCTCTTCCCACCCCAATGTCCCTAAGAAGCTTTTCCTCTCCACCCTTGACCTCTTTCCTAACAACCCCCCCCCCCCCCACGTCCTTAACGTCGGGCCACCTCAGCCACCGAGGCCACAGCCACAGTAGTGTCGACAGCTACTGCAGGTGGGAGAGGATCCCGGGCATCAGGCATCCACACTGAAAGGGTGCCTGCCCCAGAAGCTTCAAGGAAGGGCAAGGAGACACCACCAGCAGCATCTAGGAAGGGCAAGGAGGTACCACCAGATGTGACAGGGAAGGGCAAGGAGGCACCACCAGCAGCATCTAGGAAGGGCAAGGAGGCACCACCAGCTGCGACAGGGAAGGGCAAGGGGCAATCCCTGGCTGCTGACAGGAAGGGCAAGGGACCTGCATCAGCAGGCAGAAGGGACAGGAGGCATGGTGCTGGGACTCATTCGGAGCCCCTACCACCAACCATGGTGGTTCAGCCGTCCGAGGCTGCAAGCGAAGGGCTAGAGCCTCACTCCACCACTGCCAGCACGGACACCAGCACCTCCACCAGCACCACTGCGAGCAGCAGCAGCCCCAGTGGGCAGCCGTCCGAGGCTGCAGGGGAAGGGCTGGAGCCTCCCCCCACCACTGCCAGCACCGCCACCAGCACCACTGTCAGCTCCAGGAGCCCCAGTGGGCAGCCGTCCAAGGCTGCAGGGGAAAGGGGCAGGGCTGGTGCTTCCCCCCACCACTGCCAGCACCAACACCAGCACCGTCACTGCCACCACTGAGCAGCCGTCACCGCCGGCACACAGTGTGTAGTCCTGCATCTATGGGCTGTTGTGCGGCCATAGTCCTGCAAATCCTGTGGGTCTGACACCCTGGTGAGACCTTGCATTCCCCAAGATCTGCATCACAGGGCACAATGCCCCCTCCAGAACCAGTGGAAGAAGCCATCCACTCACCCCATCCTTCCCAGGATGAAGCACACTGGGCACAATGCCCCCTCCAGAACCAGTGGAAAAAGCCATCCACTCACCCCATCCTTCCCAGGATGAAGCACACTGGGCACAATGCCCCCTCCAGAACCAGTGGAAAAAGCCATCCACTCACCCCATCCTTCCCAGGATGAAGCACCCTGGGCACAATGCCCCCTCCAGAACCAGTGGAAGAAGCCATCCACTTGAGGGACTGTGGCATTGCACTCCCCAGCACAAGTCAGTGGGCAACCTACCCACTTGAGAGACTGTGGCCTTGCACTCCCCAGGACCAAGCAGTGGGCAACCCACCCACTTGAGAGACTGTGGCCTTGCACTCCCCAGGACATTGCACAGGGCATGTTGCCCCCTCCAGGACCAGTGGTGTTGTACCATCTTCCGGCTGCGGTGCCCCCCATTCCCTGTCCCCCTGAGGTGCCTGTGTATTTTCGACCTGATGCCCCTACAGTGTTCTCTCCGTGTTGTTGCAAGAGTGAGGTGGGGCCTTGCCCTATGTGTTGTGGCCCTGTGGCCCACAGACACTAAGGACTGGGCAGTGTCCTAACATTTGTAAATATGTATATACGTTTGTACTCAGTACCATCAACAAATGATTTATATTGTAACTAAAATCTTTTATTACTCTTTATATGTTCTCCTTTTTGTGACCCTCAAAACCTGCTATTCACTAAAATGCATTTTAGTGGGGTGCTATCATGTATATTGATCCCAAGATGGCTGCCAGAACGTCTTAGCTGAAGTACTGACAGCCAATCAGATTTCACCATGAGATCTGTGGTTAGACTCCTCCCAGATATGTACCTTTATTTTTCATTTAATATCTCAAAAACTACTGAACGGATTTACACCAAATAACAAAAATCACACTTTCTGGACAAAAAGCTACCTTCCTTCCAAATATGATGTAATTCCGTCCAGTGGTTCGGGCTGTAGTCATGTCTAAAATCCCTATGTATGGCGCCAAAGTTATTGGCAAAACAAAAACCACTTTTCCTATGGAAACTAGGTCCTGACTATAGCTACCAACTGGCGACTGCCAGTAGGACATATATGTATATATATATATATGTATATATATATATATGTATATATATATATATATATATCACTTTTTATTGAATTTTCAATAAAAGCTGCATAAGATAGCAATATAAAAACATGTACCACCGGTTGCCTTCCCGTCCCATTCACAGTACACCAACAGTTTGAACATACAAGACATCTTGGCAAATCAACCTGCGGGATGGTGTGGCAGTTACTCAAATGAGTTGTACTGTACTCTACATTGTTTTAACAAGGTTTCCTCTGCCATGTAAATACAGAATTGCTTAAATACATCTTCAGAGACAGCTGTATAAGATAAAAATCACATTTAAAAAAAATACACCCAGGATGCGAAATCAGTGAAATGTACTTTATGGGCCATGCTGCTCATGTTTGTGTTGCCCACATGACCTGTTCTTAAAGTACGAACCTTCTTGATCTGGGCATCCCCTATATTGCCTCTTTCATATATTGAGAGTCCTCCGCCCTCTCCTTTTATTTATATTACACAACCCCATTGCCTAATTTGTGCTGGTTTTCGGTGCTCAGCACCAGCAATTTTTTCACAGGGCCGGGGCTATAACATTTTTCTTCCATCTGCAGTTGGCCTAATAATTATTTAAAAAAAGAAATGTACCTGTACTTTGGGTGGCTGCTGGTATGTTTTCACAGACTGGTCCACTGAGGCCCACGCATGATCAATGTGATCATGTTAGTAATGTGAGCACGGCTGCCTGTCATGTAGACCAACATCATTAATTAATTTTAGTCATTCCGATTGGATAATTGGGGCTGAGCTAGGCTTAGACAGTTAAGGTGCAAGACGAAGTTTTCCGTAAGGCGGCGGCACATGAAGAGCAAACTGAAAGTGTGAGTATACCTTTAGGCCACCTTACTGCCTGAAAATAGCTGGCTGTAATTTGACCTTTGTCAGTGTGCTCATCGCCCACCACCAACTACAGTTGGACCACTTTGCATTGCAGTGCTGCACAGGCTGAACTGCACTTAACTTCTGCACCTTAACTCCTAAGTAACCGCTGCGTAAGTTTGTCATGGGCAACATCACGGAGATCAGTTGAGCAAAAGGCACAAGGGACCAGCACGGCGTGTAATGAGTAGTGGACACCCGTCTGGTCTGCACGAGTTAATTAATCACCCCTCCCGGAGCAGGTAAGTGGAGGAAACCATTGGCAGTGCTGGGCCTTAGCTGCTTCTTGCCATGTGCATGCATAAGACAAGGAACAACATTTTATTTAAAGCTTTCATCTAGTATCTGCATTCTCAGAGAAAGAGCAAAGCAGGATACTATTTTTTGTTGCTCGTGTCTTACTTTCTTTTGGAGCTGGTTGGGGTATATGAACAGCCTTCCCATGCCTCCCATTACTCTCATTACTTAAAAGTGGTATCTGAAGGCTGCAGGGTGACGGGGGATTTATACCCCAATGGAGAGTTTATCTCCTTTCAGGAGGTGCGAAATACGTTTGGATTGAGTGATGGTCAGTTCTTGCAGTATGCCAAGATTGAGAGTGTGGCTCGAGAAGTCTGGTCTAGTCTGGATTCCCGGTGCCCCCTGACACCAAAGGTGTTGAATGGGCTGATAAATTGGGGAGAGGATTCCCACTTGGTTAACCTGTTCTATAAAGCTCTGCATGGGGAACGTGCCGGGGTGGAGTGTGCAGCGTGCAGGGCCTGGGATCAAGATCTGGAGGATCCCCTAGAGGATGTGGACTGGGATATGACGCTGTCTCTGGTGCGCACGATTTCTTGTAACAACAGATTTAAGCTGTTGCATTTTAATTTTGTTCATCGTGTATATCTTACGCCTGCTCGTCTTAACAAAATTGACCCGACAAGAGAGACCGGGTGTTCTAGATGTGGGGAGATAGCTGCCTCCTTTCTCCACTTAACTTGGTCCTGTAGGGAGGTGCAGCAATTTTGGTGGGTGGTGGTTCGAAAGATAGACGGGGTCACCGGTTTAGGGCTCGAAGCAACGCCTTTGACTTGTCTATTAGGTGTACTGCGGAGACCACGGGGTAGGCACGTCCCATATTGATTTGCACAGTCTCGCTCTGGTGCTGGCTAAGCATAGGGTAGCTATAGGCTAGATGAGTACACGCATCCCATCCTTTCCTAGATGGATCCGTTATGTACTGGAATGGGGTGTTGCTGAAGAGCAATACACAAGGATGACACGTAGGGAGGAGGGGGCACTGACGGACATAACAGCTTGGAGTACACTGTTAGAATGCTTCACTGGGGTAGAGGAGTCCAGCTATGATTGGAGCACTGATGATGATTGTTGACAATGGAATGTTATGCTGTCCATAAAGGGTGACAACCAACCATGGTGATATTGTAACGCTGGTAACCATTGTATCTGAACAAATTAGTTACATGGGAGGTCCGTGGGTAGGGGAGGTGAGGGTATCTACTATTGCAATGATTGAATATGCTCCATGTTTTTGTCTATGTCATCTCCCTCCGTTCAGGGGATCAACAGATATTGTGATATCTCGCAATGATATGCACTGCTCTGTTTTTGTCTTTGTGTTGTTTTATATTACAAACGCAATAAAATAGAGTTATAAAAAAGTGGTCTCTATTAAGTCCTCCATCAGGCCATTTTCTGTGCTCCAGTCTTCATGCTTTATTATGTAGAGTGCGAGTGTCTAAGTCCCATGTAAAGTGCTTACTATGAAAATAGAGATATAGTTATTTGAGCTTGAACTCCTTGAAAAAATGATCCCGGAGATGAGATGACCTCCCCCCTGATGTGAGATAATTTTGTGCACTGGATCCCAAATTGTTATCTGATATACAATAGTCTGTATAGCATATTTAGCTCAGTATTACTGTTGAAATCGCTTTTCTGCTCAGACTCTAGTGTCACGTTATATGGCCCTTTTGTGGACTTCTTTTGTGCCGCTGTTAGCGCGTCTGACCTTATTTGGTTTCTTCTCATTGATTTATAGGGGGACGAATTAAAGGTTCGGTTGACATTTTGACTGCGCTTAGAGTAGTTCCCATCATAAGACTTAATCAGTAGCAATTCTAATCAATCACATCAATAATCTCGAGAGCCAGTAATTTCCACGCACCATGACTCCTTTGACCATAAATAACCACGCCTTTATGTAAAAGTTAGAATGTTTATTTCCGTATATTAACAATGCTAATATCACATAACTTAGTCTCAAAATCAAATGATACACATACAGAAACAATACTGGTTGACCGAATCTTCTAAAGAATCTCAATATGATCAATGCGTGGATCGCTACACATTCCAGAGTTACAGTACAAATCAATAGCAAGAATAACTGCACAATAGAAAAAGCATACATTTGGATTCAGCAAAGAAAAGACATCGACTGTTGTTAATATTTAGCAAGCATCTTCAGAGAGTCTCCTAACTAATCTTCTGATTAGAATGGCATGTTGGGCTTCATGCAAAACAATTTAGTCAACACAAATTTAGAAAAACATCTAACTATTGCTCTATCAAAATTAGTGGTTGGTACCTAAAAAACAAAAGGAAATTGACATGCAATCAGTAACATTCTTTTATACCTTGCCTCAGTATGATTCAGCCAGCTGCATTAGTCTTCGTCAATTGGACATCTGTTCGGTCAGCAAGACATCAGGGCTCAGTTGCTGCCAAAGTGAAGGACAAGGAGGCATCACCAGCTGTAAAGGGCAAGGGCAAGGAGGCACCACAGACTGTGAAGGGCAAGGGCAAGGAGGCACCACAAGCTGGGAAGGGCGAGGGGCCTGCCCCTGCAGGCAGTAAGGTCAGCAGGCCTGGTGCAGGGACTGAATCAGAGCCCACACCACCAACCATGGCTGTTCAGCCGTCCAAGGTTGCAGGGGACGGGCAGGAGCCTCCCACCTCCATGGGCATTCCAGACACCAGCACTGCCACCAGCATCACTGCCTGCGCCAGAGCCAGCAGCAGCAACCCCAGTGTGCAGCCGTTCAAGGCTGCAGGGGACGGGCAGGAGCCTCCCCCCACCACGGGCATTCCCGTCACCAGCACCGCCACCAGCATCACTGCCTGCAGCAGTGCCAGCAGCAGCAGCCCCAGTGGGCAGCCGTCCGAGGCTGCAGGGGACGGGCAGGAGCCTCCCCAAACCACGGGCATTCCCAACACCGGCACCGCCACCAGCGTCACTGCCTGCAGCAGTGCCAGCAGCAGCAGCCCCAGTGGGTAGACGGCCAAGGCTGCAGGGGATGGGCAGGAGCCTCCCCCCACCACTGGCATCCCCAACACCAGCCAAGCCACTGCCATCACTGAGCAGCCGCACCTCCGGCGGGCAGTGTGTAGTCCTGCCTCCATGGACTGTAGTGCGTCCTGGCCCAGGCAACTCCTGTGGGTGTGACACCCAGGTGAGAGACTGTGACCTTGTACTCCCCAAGATCTGCATCATAGGGTACGAAGCACCCTCCAGAACCAGTGGAAGAAGGCATCCACTCACCCCCTTCTTGCAAGGATGAAGCACACTGGGTACAAAACTCCCTCCAGAACCAGAGGAAGAAGGCATCCACTAACCCCCTCCTTGCCAGGATTAAGCACACTGGGCACAAAGCCCCCTCCAGAACCAGTGGAGAAGCCATCCACTTGAGAGACTGTGGCCTTGCACTCCCCAGGACCAAGCAGTGGGCAGACCACCCACTTGAGAGACTGTGGCCTTGCACTCCCCAGGACCAAGCAGTGGGCAAACCACCCACTTGAGAGACTGTGACGTTGCACTCCCCAGGACCAAGCAGTGGGCAGACCACCCACTTCAGAGACTATGGCCTTGCACTCCCCAGGACCAAGCAGTGGGCAGACCACCCACTTGAGAGACTGTGGCTTTGCACTCCCCTGAGCATCGCACAGGGAATGTTGCCCCCTCCAGGAGCAGTGGTGGTGTTCCATCTTCCGGTTGAGGTGCCCCCCTATTCCTCGTCCCCCTGAGGTGCCTGTGCATTTTCAACCTGATGCCCCTGCAGTGTTCTCTCCGTGTTGTGGCAGGAGTCAAGTGGGGCTTGGCCTATGTGATGTGGCCCTGTGACCCACAGACATTATGGACTGGGCAGTGTCCCTCCATTTGTATATATGTATATACTGTTTTGATTTTGAAGGACGTATTTCTAGTATTTTATCTTATTACACTCAATTTAATCAATTCCTTTTGTCCTTGCATTCTTCCTTATGGGTACGGGGTGGATATGTAATGTTACTAAATCTGTTTGTGTGTATGGTGTTGGGGGTGGGGATGTTGTGTGTGTGGATGTCACTCTCTTTTTTCTTCCCCCTCCCATGTGTGCTAGGTAGCAGTACTCACCGTGGTCGTCTTCGCCTGCGTTGGTATTCATGGTGAAGAAGGAGATAGACGAGCATGGGGAACACCTGCAACTCAGGCTCCATGGTCGCTTGGTTCTTCCTTAAGTCCCCAGGGGTGAGTTGTTTCCCTTCTGTGCATTGCATAGTGCGTAGGCCTGTTCCCTGTGTGAGTGTGCTGTGTACGCGAACGGTGGTGTTGGGGCAGCCATTGGCCAAGTGTATCCTTTGTCTCCCCCTCTTTTTGTTTTGTCACCCTGTCCTTGTGTGCATTAGCATCATCTGGTGGAGGAGCAGAGGCACCGGCGACCGAGGGAGCTGCATCCCACATGGCCCAGGAGGCCGAATCCACCGATGGTGAGGGCACCAGTGGGATGGAGGGCGAGGGGAGCACCACGGCGGAGACAGGAGGGGACAGTTCTGACAGTGATAATTCCTCCAATAGAAGCTCCCTGCTGGTGGCAGACACCTCTGTGCCCACCCCAACTACAGGTACAGCCGCCACCCCCGTACCAACACCGCTCTCCCAGCAGCCCCTCAGCGAGTTTCCCGTGCCCGCTCACGCAGGAGGGTGGGCATCTCCTTCGCCCCAGGCACCTGAGGCCCTGCCCCTGTGAGCCCTGCTGCCCTCAGTGAGGAGGCTATTAACCTCCTGTGATCCATCTCTGTTGGGCAGTCAACCATAGTGAATGCAATCCAGGGGCTGGCAGGCCATTTGCAACAAACAAATGCATTCCTGGAGTGCATTCACTCTGGCATGGTGGCCCAACAGAGTTCCATCCAGGCTCTGGCCTCCTCCCTGATGGCAGCCATTGTCCCTGTCTCTAGCCTCCCCCCTTCAACTTCCTCTACCCAGTCCCATTCCCCTGAACTCAAACCTATCCCAAGCACACATTCAGACCAGCATGCACCCAAGACAACACACAGGAGTGGCTCAGGCAAACACAAGCACCACACATCATCCCACAGGCACTCACACAAACACCATCCATAATCAGACACACCAACATCCACTGCCTCCACTGTGCCCCCCTCCTCGTCGTCCACCACCCTCCCAGTAGCGTCTCCACTCACACCTGCATGTACTACACCCTCATCCACTACCTCCATCACCATCACGCCTATCACTACACACCCCTCACTGGCAGTCATGACCCCCACATCCATGCACATGTCCCCTGTGTCCTCTCCCACTGTGTCTGTGCCCCCTCCTCCCAGAGTACACAAACGCAAGCACTCAGACACCCAACAGCCATCCACTTCACAACAGCATCCAGCCCATGCACCTGCACCCAAACACAGCAGACTGACACCTCCTACAACCACTCCCTCTTCCTCTACTCCCAGACCTTCACACTCTTCCCACCCCAGTGTCCCTAAGAAGCTTTTCCTCTCCGCCATTGATCTCTTCCCTATCCCTCCCCCCATCCTTCACATCAGCCCAGGGTGGTCAGAACCCAGGCTAGCACCTCAGCCACCCAGTCCATGGCCACAGTAGTGTCAGCAGCTACTACAGGTGGGAGAGGTTCCAGGGAACCAGGCATAACCACTGACAAAGTGCCTGCACCAGCTGCCAAAGTGAAGGACAAGGAGGCATCACCAGCTGTAAAGGGCAAGGGCAAGGAGGCACCACAAGCTGTGAAGGGCAAGGAGGCACCACAAGCTGGGAAGGGCGATGGGCCTGCCCCTGCAGGCAGGAAGGTCAGCAGGCCTGGTGCAGGGACTGAATCAGAGCCCACACCACCAACCATGGCTGTTCAGCCGTCCGAGGTTGCAGGGGACGGGCAGGAGCCTCCCCCCGTCATGGGCATTCCAGTCACCAGCACAGCCACCACCATCACTGCCTGCAGCAGTGCCAGCAGCAGCAGCCCCAGTGGGCAGCCGTCCGAGGCTGCAGGGGATGGGCTGGAGCCTTCCCCCACCACTGGCATCCCCAACACCAGCCCAGCCACTGCCATCATTGAGCAGCCGTCATCTCCGGCGGGCAGTGTGTAGTCCTGCTTCCATGGACTGTACTGCGTCCTGGCCCAGGCAACTCCTGTGGGTGTGACACCCAGGTAAGAGACTGTGACCTTGTACTCCCGAAGATCTGCATCATAGGGTACAAAGCCCCCTGCAGAACCAGTGGAAGAAGGCATCCACTCACCCCATTCTTGCCGGGATGAAGCACACTGGGCACAAAGCCCCCTCCAGAACCAGTGGAGAAGCCATCCACTTGAGAGACTGTGGCCTTGCACTCCCCAGGACCAAGCAGTGGGCCGACCACCCACTTGAGAGACTGTGGCCTTGCACTCCCCAGGACCAAGCAGTGGGCAAACCACCCACTTGAGAGACTGTGGCGTAGCACTCCACAGGACCAAGCAGTGGGCAGACCACCCACTTGAGAGACTGTGGCTTTGCACTCCCCTGAGCATCGCACAGGTAATGTTGCCCCCTCCAGGAGCAGTGGTGGTGTTCCATCTTCCGGTTGAGGTGCCCCCCTATTCCTCGACCCCCTGAGGTGCCTGTGTATTTTCAACCTGATGTCCCTGCAGTGTTCTCTCCGTGTTGTGGCAGGAGTCAAGTGGGGCTTGGCCTATGTGATATGGCCCTGTGGCCCATGGACATTATGGACTGGGCAGTGTCCCTCCATTTGTATATATGTATATACTGTTTTGATTTTGAAGGACGTATTTCTAGTATTTTATCTTATTACACTCACTTTAATCAATTCCTTTTGTCCTTGCATTCTTCCTGAGGGGTACGGGGTGAATATGTAATGTTACTGCATCTGTTTGTGTGTATGGTGTTGGGGGTGGGGATGTTGTGTGTGTGTGTGTCACTCTCTTTTTTCTTCCCCCTCCTATGTGTGCTGGGTAGCAGTACTCACCATGGTCGTCTTCTCCGGCGTTGGTATTTATGGTGAAGAAGGAGATAGACGAGCATGGGGAACACCTGCAACTCGGGCTCCATGGTGGCGTGGTTCTTCCTTAAGTCTCCAGGGGTGAGCCGTTTCCCTTCTGTGCACTGTTTCCGCTGTGCTTTTGATGTTGTTAGTACCGCCCCGTAAAAGGTGGCGGATAGGCCTATTGTTATAGTGTGGGCGGTACATTGTCTTCCGCCTGGCTGTTGGCGGTTACCCCGTGGTGCTTGTTGCTACCACCGTTGTGGTCAGTGTGTTGAAGTGGCTGTCTGTATGAGCGGTTTCCGTCGTGGTCATAATTCCATTTCTTTTACCGCTAGCCTGTTGGCAGTATTAGCGCCGCTTTATCACCGACCGCCAGAGTTGGAATAAGGGAGTACATTTCTTGAGGGGGACATGGAAAGCCTTGGGCAGAGCCGAACTATGGGCCTGGCTTTAGCTCCAAGAACCACAGCATGAGCCAAGCCATCAAAATATGTTAATCAAGCAATAAATGTCAGAATTGAATCCTTCTCTCTTCCTTTTAACACCAAATGTCAGTGCTTTGTGTTCAGTAATTCAATTAGTTTTAGTAAATGAAGTTAAATTAATCCAGTTATCACATCTTAAATTTGTATAAGGCACACATATGTATACACACATATATGTATGTGTATGTATATATATATATATATATATTTATATATATATTTTTTTTTTATTTCACTGAAAAAACAAAGGTTATAGGGACGTTATAGTTAGAATATAAATTTTAAAAAAACTTGAAAATTCACTCAAAACACCAAAGGTTACAGGGATGTTATAGTTAGGCGCACACTTTAAACATAAAAAAACATAGAAATTCAGCTGTTATAGCTATAGCTATTTCAAGTAACTATAACTCGTCCCCTAAGATAACTATAGATTGCACTCTCGCCATGCACACTTTTTTTCTGGATAATTTTACAACAAATGCTATAGTGTTATCATCAACAATGTTATAAATGATGCCATGAGTGCTGTAATATCAGGGGTAATTAGCAGCGCATGACGAGGGCGTGAGTTATAGTTACTGTAGGGCACGAATTCTAGTTCTCTGCCAGGCCCCACGGTCAACCCCCTATAATCACCCAACCGAGTGCCACACACAAGGCTTGACCACAGGTCCAACCCCCTATAACCATCCAACCTGTGTCACACATGTTGGCCTTTGGCAATGTGCTGGGGCTATGTGCGGCAGGGTTTGGCAGCAGGGCCTGACTTGGCAGTCAACCTGCAGTTAAACTCTGCATCATGCTCGGCTGAAGGGGTTTGGAGCTTAAATGGGCAACATTAAATATATATATTTAGGGGGGGCCCTGGGACCACCACCTCCCCACTGCTACCTAATAGAAATTGATGGAGGACCACCCAGACCCCTTCGGGCCTCAGGAACCACGACCTGCCCCGGGCAACAATAAATATATGGGAGGGCTGCATGGACCCCCCTGGCTCCAGGGACCACCATACCCAGGGCTACATAAAAAGTAAATTAGGAGGGGTGCAAACACTCCCCGGTGTCCACCACCTCCACGGGGCTCTTTTAAAATGTTTTATTAGGGGGAGCTGCATGGAACCCCCAGGTCCTGGGGGCCACTACGTCCACAGTGCTCTTTTTCAGTTATGTATGGGGGGGCCCGGGGACCACCACCTCGGATGGGCAATTTTTAAATGATTTATGGGAGGGACGCAAGAACACCCGACCCCGGGGACCATCGCTTACCTGGGGCTATTTGTAAATTATAGGGGGGGGGCGCATTGACCACCCCAACCCCAAAGACCACCACCTCCCGGGCTTTACATGTTAAAACAATTAGGGGGGGTCCATGAGGACCCCCCCAAGCCCCAGGGGTCACCACCTCCCCAATGCTATTTTTAAAAACAATTAAGCGAGGCTGCATGGACCACTCCAGGCCTCGGGGACCACCACCTCCCCTGGGCCACCCTTTAAACAGTTATGGGGACCGCTAGGGGATTCTCAAGGCCCCCGCGGTCCCAGTCAGCTCCCTTCTCCTACAGGAGCCTGCATTGCTCCCACAGGCAGGGAGCTAATACAAATAGCAGGTCCCTATGTGCAGGAGCAATGTTCTCATCACTTTCCCTGCCGGCATGTTAGCAGGCAGGGTAAGAGGTGTAGACTCGGCTTTTAGCAAGTGGGAGTAGTTTGACAGCTCCTGCTTGCTGAAAGCAGAATGTTTGCTTTTGCTTGGCAGGAGCTGTCAGCTCCTGCCAAACAAAAGCAAACAGCTACTTCCTGAGGGTGGGCACCTCGGGAGATAGTAGAAGCTGACCCTGGTGGTCCCCAGGGCATGTATGGCTCCAGGAGGGGGGCGTAATCTGCGAACCAAATGCTACTTTTCTGCCACATTTGGTGCAATTCTGTCTGGCAGTTCTGGATGCAGTCATGTTCAAAACTCCTATTGGAATTAACATAGGAAAGGCACTTTTGGCATCCACACTTTTTTCAGACCCCCGCTTGAGGGATCACCCCGAAACTTCCCTTGCACAACACGATTCTTTGGCACACTTTTTTGGGGAAAATTATGTTAAGATTCATCAAACGGTGCCAAAGATATAGGCATGTCAAAAACACTTTTTCTATGTAAAGTAGGTCCTTACTATAACTACCTACCGGTGACTGCCAGAAGCTTATATATATAACCTGTCCAAAATCATGCTCTACTTGGCAAGTCCCTCTTGAAGAGCTGTAACATAAAATGGAGTCTGTTGGGGGGGGGGGGGTTCCTGAGATCACTTTGGTTTTGTTAAATATTTAATTGCGGTCTCTTAAAGTTGTTATTTTCGGTCAACCCATTAATAACATTAACATACAATAGAATCTCCTACCTTCCCTTACTCTGCTGGCTCACCTGGCTTGATAAACAGAGCAATTTTATTTTCCCGTGTCCACCCTGCTACAAAGTCTGAGGTGATAAGTCTACCCTGTAGTTCCCTCATCCATATCCAGAGGAGCATCTTGTTGCTAAGTGCAGAGAACCAGAATGACTGGTGCTGATGGTTGGTGATGCAAGTGCTGCATAGGGTGACCACCTCCCTCCAGGTCATTGCTGACACTGTTTTCCATCCTGGACTTGTGTGTGATAGCCTAATGGATTGTGGTTGTTACAGTCTGCTATTGCTCCTAATTAACTAATTCGACCAACACACTTTTAATCAATGATTTGTAGGTGAAAGATTCAGGACTGGAGACAGTAAATTGGAAAGGTCTTTATAGCTTTTCTGAAGGGTAAGTGGCTCTGACGCCTTCAGAAATTAATTTGTTCCATAATTTGGTACCAAGTCTCTCATGGAACGGCCTTCCATGCTCAACTGGAGCGTGGAGTACGAAGCAACAAACAGTACTTGAAGCAGAGAGGGCAAGCAGAGCAGTATCTTAGAATTCTATCACTGAGTCAAGACTGATAAAATCCTCAGAAAGCTTTGTGCACTAAGAACAGTACCTTAAGGAGGACCGTTTGTCCCCATTGAAAGTCTAGAATAGTTTTCTTTGTTTCTGGCCCGTGGTCAGACTTTTATCACTTATTTTCATAAATGGCATAACGCTAGCCAGTCTGAAATGTATTTTTCTCTTTCCTAGGAGAGCATATTGATTATTGTGGATATGCGGTGCTTCCCATGGCAATTGAACAAGATATTCTGGCAGCTGTTGAACCCCTGGAAAGGAATGTCATTTGCTTGGCTAACACCAATCCCATATACCTGTAAGTGAATTATGTTATGAATTGTGTTTATTTGTAAAATAAAAATGACTCAAAACATATGCAGTAAAAATAGACAGCTTGTTTTTAAGACAGCAACCAAATGACTAAAAAGTGAATGATCCGAAACTTCCAGAAACTATTGTTTTTAGACATGGATTTGTAACATGTCCTGCGGCTTAGTAGGACAGCTTTGCAAGGTTCACACCACCACTTTGAGTGAACCAAGCAGCAATTGTAACTCAATAGCTTGACAACGAACACTTTTTTTTATCTCTGTGCACTTTTCTTCTGAACGTAGGACACTAACCTCAGAGAAAGAAAGATTTAAACTTTTTTGAGAAGGAATGTATTTTGTAAGTCTAACTGAAAAAAACTCGTATGCTCTAGAAACCAGTGTAGAAGAGAGTCAGCTTTGTTAGGTAATTAGCTGGCAGCATGGCTTAGCAAATGAAACTTGAAGAAATCATGTCATTGCCACCTTGTGGCGTTTTTGGGGCTATGAGTATATAAACATTTCATGACCCTCTATTCAAATCATGTAGGGGCGTATTATGAACCACAAAGGAATTTGGTGCAATAATACAGGACCCAGTAAATATGGATATCACAAAGCACCCTGTGACTTGATGCAGTGTTGCTGCGTCATTCCACATGTCATAGCTCAGGGGCAAAAATAAATGTAATGAGATCTACACAAGTCACACCACCCTACACCTCCCCGATTGTCTATATTTCAGAATAGTATGGATTTGGTAGTTTTCCCTAGGTGTCAACAGAGCCGAGGCCCAAAACCCACAGTTAACTCATTGCAACAAAAAAAGGGTCAATTTTGTGTGGAAAATGTGATCCGTCCATGTTGAGTTTCAGGACATTTCCTGGCCTGAGTATTAGGTCCATGCAGACAAGTCCAGTACTGTTTTTCCAAAAGACACGTGGGAACATAGACTAGTAGAACATGTGTTATTACCAATTAGATTTCTCTGCTTTTGTTGCTTTCAAATGTAAGCCAGTGTGTAAGTAAGAAGACATTTTGCAAAAAGTCCTCTGAAACACATAATAGTATGCATAGCCACAAATTCAGAGGTGCAAAAATGCCCACCTGTTCATAAGTTTATTATTTTGTGTACATCTCAGTAATATATAGGTTTCCTTCATACTAATTTTTCAGTCATTTTATTTTACCATATGAATTACTGTTTTGTCTCTACACAATGGAATGTCATTATAAGATGCAGTTAATTTGTTGGCTGGGGCAACAGGTGTTTTTGGGGCACCTAAAAACCTTATACTTTTATTGGATCTAACAGCATATTGCTTTTATAAATCAGCCATGTGACAAAAAATGTCACATGAAAAAGTTTCAACAATTAGGTTCTTTGGGAGAACCTTGAGGATCTTCACAAATGACCAGTTGCAGATTTCAGAATGTTGTTTACTTTTTAGAAATGTATAGCTTTTTGCCATCATCAATGGGTTTCACACTTGTTCCACCGCCACCTGCAAGTAAGTTGAAACTACAAAAATAAGGAAAAATGTACTTCCTTTTAGCAAAATGCAAAAAGGGTGTTTATTTGATACAACTATACTTGTTCCTGAAAGTTGGGAAGATGAGGATTTCAGCCCAGCAAATGTTTAAATTATTCTATTTTTAGAATAAGACCCATATGTTTTTTGCACAGCACTTTTTCCTAAAACTCAAATGTAACCATACTTTGGCTATTTTCTCAGTTTGTTCTTGGGGAAGATACAAGCCCAAAGTACCTTTTGGAATCCTCAGGATGTTTTGGGGAAAAAATGGATACCAATTTCTGTTGTACAAAAGTTATGAAGGTTTAAGCACAAACTAACTACCTTAAATGTCCAAAAAAGGGCTTAGCACTAGGGGGTGGAGGGAAAGCCCTAGCAGTCAAGTGGTTAATCAGATCTTCTGGGGCAAGTTTATCCTATATTGAAGAGTGCACCTCCTGAGAGCGATTGTGTGTTCACAGATGGAATGTTGCTGTGTCTTGGGATTCTCATCATTGGTATATTCCCATTTACAATGCTAACTAGTTGTTTCCTTTCCAGATGCTCTTATTGGTGCAGGGTATTATGAAACCTGTCTACTGTAATACTTTTGCTACAAAGGTTTCTGGCTGTGTTTAAGTAGTTTAATCTCTTGACATTTGAGGGTCCTTAATTAGGAACGACTACATCTTTTGATGTGGCTCAGATGTGTTCAGATAACACTGATGTGAATTATTTGTCATGTCAACTAGCACCCTTTAAATGTATTGTACATGTAAAGGTCTTTCCGATGTAGATCAACATTCTACAGTTTCAACTTTCTATCAACAATCTAATTACTGCCTTTCTGGTTTTAACAGATTCATCAGGATTGAAGGACCATTTGAGATTTATAATGGGAGTATCCAAGGTCACTTACTTTCCCCTCTGCATTGTGCCCCTAAATACAAACCATAAAGCATCACTGTCATTTGTAACTGACTTTGATACCATCCATTGTGTATTTATAAACAGCAGAGCTTCATGAGTATATTATTTAAGATTTTTCTTGTTTTCTCACATTGGTGGTTTGTACAGTAATGTTCCCCAAGGGAGGGCCGTGGCGCATATGTCCTCAGCCCACAAGCATCTACTTGCTAATTTCAGTCTGAACTTAAAAGGAATAAATAAAAAAATATTTTAAGCTGCTGGTGTCATGCAGCTCATACAGGCTCAGGCCAATGACAGGAGATCTACTTTGTGCTAGGTCTTTTCTCACATACAGGATGTCTCTTGGCAATCTAAGTCTCATTATGCAAGAAGTGAAGCAGGGAACTCTGGTTAGTTCCTGTAAAAATGACAAAAGGCTTTGTCACTTTCTACCTCTTCATGGATGACACTGTGCTAATCCTTTGCTAGAGAAACAGACACTGGACGTGATAAGTTTCAGTGTTAGTGCTGCTGTAGTGTGCTCCATATAAAGAAGCTGCTCTCGATCTAAACTTAGGAAATATCCAGCGTTTCCTGCTTCCTTTTTTGCATATATATATATATATATATATATATATATATATATATATATATATATATATATATATATATATCAAAGGTTAAAACTTAGTTATATTTATGAAAATGTGTTTTATTCTGTCTATAAAAAAAGATTAAACTACATAAACTTTAGACATTCTAAAGATCTAGTTATAACCTACAGTTGTAATTTGTGCCCTGTCCGAACTGATCTATAACATGTGCACCTCTTTATACAGTGTTGTGAACTCGCTGCCACTCAGCTGTAAGTATAACTCTGCACTCTACCATGCACAGTGTTCTCATAGATTATTTAATTAGACATGTCATAACTCTGCACTCTACCATGCACAGTGTTCTCATAGATGATTTAATTAGACATGTCATAAGTCTTTTTAGGAATGCTATCAATTAACATGCTATAAGTGTTGTAATACGAAAGGGTATAAGCAGTGCATGGAGAAGGCATGACTTATAGTTAATGCTGTGTGGGTAGCAAGTTCGCAACAGTGTATTAGGAGGTGTACAAGTTATAGGACATTTCAGATGGGGCACAAGTTATAACTGGCCTAGAGTGAAGTGGTGTGTCGTACAGTGGAAGGGCATACAGCGTAGTGGAGTATCGTGGAGTAGAGTGTCATTCAGTAGAGTATAATTGAGTGGAGTGCCTTCGAGTAGTATGTAGAAGTTGCATAAAGTGGAATAGAGCGTTGTGGAGTGGCATAGAGTATCGTCGAGTGGAGTGTCACAGAGTAAAGTGGAGGAGAGTGTCATGGAGTGGATTGCGATGTCATACAGTGGAGTGGCATGCCGTAGAGAGGTCTCAAGTGGCATGTGGTAGAGTGTCGTACAGTGTAGTAGAGTGGAGGGGCAAAAAGTTGATTTGAATGTCATTACGTGTAATATAGTGTTGTAGAGGGGAGTAAAGTGTCATAGGGTGGAGTGGGTGTTGTAGAGTGGTGTACAGTGGAGTAGAGTTTAGTGGCACAGTGCTATAAATTGGAGTGGTGTGTTGTACAGTGTTGAAACGTTTTGTACAGTGGGATGGCATACAGTGGACAACAGTGTTGTAGAGTATGGTAGAGTTGAGTGGCATAGAGTGTTGTAGACGTGCGGTGTAGAGTGGCATAGTTCATCATGGAATAGAGTGGAGTAAAGTAGGGTGGATTGGCATAGCAGAAATTGATGAGAATGTCGTACAGTAGAGTGTCATAAAGTGATACACAGTAGAGTAGAGTGTAGTACAGTGGCCTAGAGTGAGTTAAAGTGTTTTATAGTGGAGTCACATGGCGTAGAGTGGAGTAGCATGTTACACAACAGAGTCAAGGGGAGTTGTGTTGTTTTGACTGGAGAAAAGTGTAAAAGAGTGCAGAGATGTGTCATACAGTAAAGTGGAGTGTTGCAGAGTGGAGTAGAGTTTTGTTGAGTGGAGTGGCATAGAGAACAGCGTGATAGGGTAGAAGTGGCATAGACTGTTGTAGAATGACGTGGCATACAGAGCGGTAGAGTGAAGTAGTGTGTCATAGAATATAGTGGAGTATTATTGGATGGGGTGTTGTAAAGTGTGTAAAGTGGAGTGTGGAGTATAGTGTCATAGAGTGGAGTAGAGTGTTGTACAGTGGCATAGACTGGGGTAGAGTGTTGCACAGTGGAGTTCCATAGAGTGAAGTAGAGTGCGAGAGAGTGGAAGGGCTATGAGTGGAGTAGAGTGTTGTACAGCAAAATAGAATAAAGTGACATAGAATGTAGTGATGTAGTGGTGTAGAGTGGAGTGTCATACAGAGTTGTATTGTAGAGTATCTTGGCGTACAGTGTCATAGCTCAGAGTGTTGTGGCGTAGAGTCTCGCAGGATAGAGTGTCATGGAGTGGTGTGTCATAGAAGCTGAGTGACGTAGACTGGAGTGGCATAGGGTGAAGTTGGATGTTGGGGAGTGGAGTGACGTGTGTTATAGTGCAGTGGTGTCATAGATGTGGCGTACAGTGGAGGGACATAGATTAAAGTAGAGTATTGTGAAGTGGTATATAGTGTAGTGGTTGTCATACAGTAGAGTGGCGTGTTGCACAGTGTTTTAGAGTGGAGGAGTGGAGGGACGTGGAGTGGTGTAGAGTGAACTGTGGAGTGGCAGCCATAGAGTGGAGTTACATGGAGTGGACTGTCTTAGAGAGGAGTAGTGTGTTGTAGAGTGGAGAGTAGGAGCCTGTAATGTCATACAGTAGAGTAGTGTGTCATAAAGTGGTGTAGAGTAGCGTGGTGTGTCTGAGAGTGGAGTGTCATTAAATGGAGTGGCATGTCATTGAGTGGAGTGGCATGCCGTAGAGTGGCGTACAGTTGAGAGACATAGAGTGGTATAGAGTTTTGTTGAGTGGTGTAGAGTTTAGTGGCACGTCATAGTGTAGAGTGGAGTGGCGTGTTGTGAAGTCAAGTGGCATGAAGTGTCCGAGAGCGGAGTGGCATGTCCTTGAGTGAAGTGGCGTGTCCTTGAGTGAAGTGGGGTGTCCTTGAGTGAAATGGGGTGTCCTTGAGTGGAATTGCGTGTCATAGAGTGGAGTGGCGTGTTGTAGAGTGGAGTGCTGTTGTGTATAGTGGAGTGGCGTGTTATTCAAACAGACGTATCAGGTAAGTGACTGAATGGATTTATATGAGGTTCAGCAGAAATATAGTTGATGTGGTGGAAAGGGTCATTTATAGTAGTAGATCTACGTTGTTTCAGTAGTTTTAAAGTTGTATGGCAAACATTTCTTGATATATTTGTTTCTGGTATACTGCTGTGCATCAGGATGACAAAACAGTATATGATTGGGTAATGAAAGGCATTACAAAATCAAAAGGCAACCATATTCTTTAGACCTCACTTAGGGCCTGATTTAGAGTTTTGCAGAGGAGGTTACTCCGTCACAAACATGACGGATATCCTGTCTACTGTAATACAATTCCATATAGCCTATGGGACTTGTAATATCGAGGACGTGATATCCGTCAGGCCCCTAGTCTGTGTTCTGAGCTTTAAGGGAAAATATAGTGTAGTACTGTTTTAGAAGTGCATAGGAAGGAATGAAGCAGTTTAGCTAAGTCATCAAAGGTAGGCAAAAGTAGTTTTATTTCTTTATTTAAAAAAAACGTCTATAGAATACGGGGGTAGTACCTAGAAAGTACCACTGTATTTACAGAAATAAATTAAATATGTACAGAATAAATATACACAGTGCTACACTATTTTGACCCTTCACTTACAAAACAGACTAAGAGCCAGATTACATGTCTGGCGCTCTCAAGCTCAGCAGACTTGCGGTGGCGGTCAGACTCCATTACAAGTCTGGCGGTCAGACCGCCAAAAGGCTGCTGTATCATCCAGGATCTCTGACCCCGACAGGCTGATGGCAGTCTTGGTTGTGATCAGCCAGGATGGCGCTGAAGTCAGGGCTGCCATGCTGATTACAACCTTGATCTCCGCCAGCCTTTTCATGGCAGTTCAACCGCCATGAAAAGGCTGGCATAGAAAAAAGTGCTGGAGGCCACAGGGGGGCCCCTGCACTGCCCACAACATTTTTGTGGGAAGTTCTGAGGCCGCCCTCCCCAGCACCGTCGGAATGTGCACTATCTGTGCAGCAGACAGTGTGTATTCCGAGGGTTCTAGAGAGGCTTTCTGTGAGACTGATTTGGATTAGGCTCCATGTGGAACCGAGTCCAATGCTGCTGCACGTTTTCCTTGGTTTCTGTTGGTCAGCCCAGTGAAAAACTCCTAATAGGACAGGTGGGGAAGACCGCCATCTTCACAGCAATCTCCTCACCACGGGTCTGGCGGTCGTGTTTTTCGACCGCCAAACTCAAAATTAGGCACTAAGTGTGGTCTAAACAATTTTTTCCCTATACAAAATTCAAAGGCAGCCATATTGTCTAGACCACACTTAGGAGCTTATTATAACTTCAGCGGACGGAAAAGCCCGTCCGCTGAAGTCCCGACAGGTAGGCCAGTGTGGCAGCCTCCCCGCCGGGCCCATTACGAGTTTCCCTCTGGGTCAGCGGGTGGAAACACAGTGAAAAGTGGCCTACAGCATTGCCTCTGGCTCATAATAGAGCCGGCGGCAATGCTGTAGTGCGTAGGGTGCACCAGCACCCGTCGCAATGTTCACTGTCTGCAAAGCACCAGTGCTCACCAGGGAGGTCCCTGCACTGCCCATGCCAAATGCATGGGTACTGCAGGGGGCCCCCCTGGGGTACCATGAACCCTGTCTCCACCAGCCTTTTCATGCCAGGGTTAATGCCACTAAATCGCTGGCGGAGAAGGGGGTCATAATCCCCAGGGTGATGCTGCTTGCAGCGCTGCCCTGGCGGATTCGGACTGCCAGCACCGCCGAAAGTCGTAAGGAGGCCCTTAGTCTGCATTCTGGGTTTTAAGTGGAAATATGGTGTAGTACAGTGTTTTTTTTATTTTTGACATTTATGTTTTTAGTAATTTCTTGAGGTAGGTAGTACCGCAGTATTTTGTAATCTTTTTTTAACTATATAAAGTGAGAAAACTACTTATTGATATGTTTATAGACTTAGCTAAGGTGACTCATGCTTTCTTATGCACTTCTAAAACTGTTGTGTATTTCTCCTTAAAACCCAGAAAGCAGACTGTGTGGTGAAAACAGTATGGCTGCATTTTTAAATGTGTAAATGCTTTCATTACTCAATCATATACTGTTTTGTCATCGCAATGTGCCGCTGTATACCAAGAAATTACTGGCATCCAATATATCACTTAGTTTTTCTGTCTTGTAACTTTACAATTACACAACCAATTCCAATCAAATAACAAAATGGATAATTTACTCCCCATAATTAGAATTTCTGTCAAATTTCCTCAAAATCCGTTCCGTTACTTAAAATCCATTCAGCCATTGACCGTGAAGAAAAAGTCTATGTAAAACCCATTGGTGTAAAAAATGTGTTTTTGGACCCACCTCTTTTCTTTGCACCCCTTAATTAATCACCACCATAACATTTTGCTTCATCAGCCAATGTAAAAAAATGAAAAGGTTTGCAAAGATTTGTGGAGATTTGTCAAATGGTGCCAAAGTTATTGCCAAGCAAATATTTGTCGAATTCCAATCTCTAGGTATCCTAACTATAACTACACAGTGGCTTTTGGCTCGTCATTGTTTTGATATTGGAGACACAGCTAACATTTGTTTTGATCTGCAGGGATGTATAGTCCAGATAGATGTTCTCTAGCTTTGCTTCAACATGGTACTATTGTGCTTTTTTAATACTAGTACTCAGTACTGGTTAGGTTTTGGAAGGGTTAGCGTATTTAATTTATTAGCCGCTGGATAAAAATATAAGTTTGTTTACTGACTTGGAGCAAATAATTGTATTCCACAAACGCACATTCATTTGTAGCTGTATGAATGTGTCTTTAAATTGCAAAGAATATGATCCGCTATTGTGTAACATATTTACTTAGTGAATGGACCGACCTCAATTGTCTGAGATTATCAGGTTTCAAAAATGTATCCGTAATTCATTGATTGATATAAGTGTTTGCCTCATTTGTAATTAGACTTAAATGCCAATCGAGCAGAGTTGTTTTTCTCTTGCAGTACAATGTAGATTGCACAAAGAAAGCACATTCACCTATCTACCACAGTGTGATCGCTCCTTGAAACAGCCAAATATCATATAACGCTGTAGGACTCTGATCTGCCAATGTCGATAACATCAGCTAAATGCACCATGTAATTAGAAGATCCACATCCTCTTTCATTAACTTACTCAGAGGTATGTCTAAGCCACAAAGTTAATGCCTAGTGCTATACACTACATATACCACATTCCTGTAAGGAGTCCAACGAGAAAATATAGCTCCACAATGTCACCCCTAAATGTAATCTGAAAGTACTACTCCATCCCACATTATGGCAGTGTGTCAAGCCATCCTCTTGGCAGTTGTTGTATACCTTCTAAATTATGAACTGATTTGGCCTTAAAGATGTAACGTACTGTGCTAGAATGTTTAATATTTTACATATGTGAACAGAAGTAAATCTTCAAGCCATAAAAAGCAAAATGTTGTTGTGTAGAAAAGCCCTGACTGGCTTAAAGTGTCTTGCATCACGTGAGTCCACTTGATAGCAATGACTGCCTTCTGTAGAAATTATTGACATTACTTTCATATTGAACTTGATGACAGCATGCAGCATCTTGCAGATACTTAACTTTGTTTTGTTTAGCTTTAGTGTTCTTTCACACATAATTATTTCATTGGCTGTACTTGGTTTCATCTAGTGCTGAGTGATAGGAATGCACATGTGGTGGAAGATGGCAACCATATTTACTCAAAATGCGGAGTTTTAGGCTAAATTGCAATTGTGAGTGTGCGGTGTAGAGTGTATTGATGTTATATTTGTTTCTGTAAATTGTATTGTTTTGTTTCCAATAGAAATGCAGTTTTGGTTATTTATTCATATTGTTATATTATTAGTTATAAAGCACAACTCTCACACTAACAGTCTCTTGGCGTTTCCTGTGGACCTATAATGAAACAACCCTGCCTCTCTGGGATGCTGCTTTCAGTTGCCGCAATGGGATTGTTATTGATAGTTCGTCGTAAAAAATATATTTTCCTCTGTAAGCCTTAGAGAACGATAATTGTGTATGATGTAAACACAAAATGCAGTTTTAGCAAAAACAAAAGAAAGGAAAAAAAGAAAAAAAATGAGTAAAACATCTACAGTTAAGGCTAATGTTATTTTTGACTTAGTACTGAACTCTATGTATCCTCTTTCATTTCTGCATTCTTCAGAGTTTATGAATTTAAGGCCAGCTGCATGAGAATAATGTGAATAAAAAGTTAATTTTAAGCAGTCCCTTTAAGCATTTGGAACCGTTTATTTTGTAAGTCTTGTCGCCTAGAATGCTATCCCTTTTTCAGAATGCAGGCCAGCTTGCGCTTAAATTTTAATAAATTGTTTTCTAACAAAAGGTATCCAAGCTAAATTTGTGTCCTTTTTCTTCCACCTCCTAGGGACTCAAAGCATACAGAGAGTTTGTGAATTCTCTAGAAGGGAACCGAGAAAAAAGCTACAATGTAGATAAACATTATTATTATTATTTTTTTTGCAAAAATGGGTAAAAATAACTTTGTTAGAAAATGTGTATTTTCCTAAAATGGCATCAACAAAAGATTTATTGTGCTAGTTGAGCTAGGATCACCATCCTCCCAGCTTTCCAGAACTATCAGAGTTGTAAATAAATCATTTTTAACCATTGTTGCATTTTTCTAAGTGGTAGTTTAATTTTATAATTTTTTAGGTTTCAGTCTACTTGCAGTTTGTGGTGGAAACAGATGTGAAACACAGGGGCGAACTGTACTTTTCTGAAAACTAGACAATTCAGAATTCAGCAAGGGATCATTCATGCAAATTGCTCAAAGATTCCCCAAAGATGGCACACTACTCTCCCAGTTGCCAGACAAGACCTCCACTGTAGCCTGCACAATTAAAGTCTTGGAAGGCCTGTCAAAGCAAGCTGAAATAACTATTCAATTATATATTCCCCTTGGCTCCTTTTGGGTGGTCACCAAGACTTACTAGCAGCACATAAACCTTATGTCTGCTCTCAGGGTCGCAGGTCAGGGATTTCACAATGGGATGATCTTCACTAAGAAGGCACATTTCTGTCACATGTAGAGTTCTGGGGACTACCCAATCCCTGCCCACTAGGGTGTTGGCCTTTTGGACAGTAATAATTATCACACTGAAGCTTATGCTTGAATGTGACATCTCATTGGGTCCTCGGATAGCTCTACTGGAATGGACAGACAGTTCCCCCTCATTAAAAATTCCTCGCTCTAGCAATAATTCTGGATAAACGCGTGATTGCTTGTTACTGGGGCTGGTAGCTGTGTCCAAACCTCTAGCAATGGTTAAACACAACGATTTTCTGTAATAACCAACTTGAACTATATGCAGAACTGCTGCCCGCTTCACCCCTCCCTAGGTATATTTGGTCTTCTCTTAACACCTATCTTTTACAATATTTGGATGAGGACGAAGATGTGCATCCAAGTGATGACAGAGAACCACTATAGAGAACAAACTCTGAGATACACTATGTACTTTGCAAAAGGATGTAATTGATGCATAGAAAGGGGGAAGAAAAGAAAATTCCAAAGCCGACATTTATCTTTTTACCCTGTACATGTCACTGATAAAGCCTGATAAATGTTATTTGTTAAACATTCACACTATAATTTATTTGTTTTAGAATGTTGACTACTGCTCCTCAATATTATTTTGAAAAATGTATGCAGTACATCTTGTATTCTGGACTATAAATTAAACAATTAAAAAGCACAAAAACAAAAACCTTTCGCAAATGATCCTTATCATTGAAATAAAAACTAATGAAAATAAGCAGAAACAATAGCAATTGGTGACCACGTTTTCATCCTTTTGGTTAATTTACAAAAGTAACATACTGCTACGTCTGTGAGACCCTTCTGATAACAGGGATATGTAGTGTTTGTCGATTGTCCAAATACATGCGATACCCAGAGCTAACATGAACATCATGATGGGAAAATAAATTGATGCCACATTGACTCTAAAATCTTACTGTCACACTCAATATGGTGACTATATGGGGTAAGGGTGTTTGGTATCACAAAGGGAAAATACTTTTTCGCCCATAGGGTCGGATACACTATAACATTTATATAATAGTTATGTTTATACGTATGCTCCCTGTAACATTACAGCCTTAAAAAAGCCCCAAGCCTCACAGCCACGTAGGAGGCGAAACATGTGTTGGCTGATTTTGAAGGGCTGTGAACCACTAAAGAACTGGTCCGCTTATGAATTAGAAGTTTGTGATTCAACTAAAATCTAGCATATACTCTTGCTTTGGATATAACTTATAAAGCATGTGTACAACAGAAAAAAATGTTTTGCCAAAGAAGTAAAAGACGTTTCAAGGGAAAAGGCTAAACATGTCAACTTCATTCACAAAATCATCTTCTGTGTGACTGCACAAGATTATTGTTTGTCCTTGAACTTTGGGTACTTTCATCACTCATCTGGAAATTTGACAATTCAAAGAGGTGTAGTTGGCCCCAACCTCCAGAGGTTACTACCTCCAGGTAAATGGTATTACTTATCAGAACAGGAGAGTCGGGCCATACATTCTTGTTTAAACAGAGCTGAGCTGCAGCATGTAATGGTTTAAAATTGTGTATCGTCCATCCAGCAATTTTTATGGCAAAATCTAATTCATGAAAAATAGGTATGAAGGAGACATATGTATTTTTGAAAGGTGCTTAAGATATTGAATTTAGGTACAGTGATTATTCGGATTACCCATGCTATCATGTGATTCCAAGGGCATTTGGCAAAATGTGTTCTTTCTTACACACTGGCTTACATTTGGAAATCAAAAATAGAGAGAAACAATATTGGTAATAACTAATGTTCTACAATTTATATTCTGACAGATCTCCCAGTTAAAAACGGTACTCCACATGTGTGGCCGAGTTTAGCTTCTGCATCACAAAAAGCCCCATCGCGCAACATGGAGACATCAACATTTCTGAGAGAAACATGTCTCTGTTTGGCAGTGTGGCTGGCTGTGGAATTTGTGGCTAAGCTTGCCCGTCACCTAGGGAAATCTACTAATCTGAGACATTTCTGAAAACTAGAGTCCCAAGGGAGTTCAGGATAGTGTCACTTGCGTGGCAGCTACTACGTATTCTTACCCATACCTACAATTTTGTAAACAGGGGCACTTCTGTGGAGAAATTGTCAACATACAAACAGTGACCTTTGTGAAAGTGCTCCATGAAGTTCCGACAAAATCTTTTCACTAAATCAGAAAGTGGAAGGAAAGAAAGTAGGGCTAATCAAGGAGTCCCAGAGACCCTGAAACTATATGCATATCTAGTGGCAGTTTCACATGACATATACAACCTAATGCCATAACCTGCTCTCTGGCTGGGTATGTACTGTTTGAAAACAAACTGCTCTTGATCATTACCAGAAACTCACCCACAGCAATATTTTGTCCCTGAACATAGATCTCTGAGAACCAATCTACTAAATGGTCAAGGACAGGCTGAATCTGGAAGAGACAGTCAGAGTAATCTTGTGGCAACGTGGTAGCATTGCCCACATGCAGCATCCACAACAGAAGCAAAAAACAACCACATGCAGCATCCACTGCAGAAGCAAAAAATCAATCTCTACCTAAGTTTGCTGGAACAACAGCAGTTGCCTTCCCTGTATTGTTTGACCAATATGAAAACAATGATAGCATCATTAGTAATCCCATAAAAAGTTACACCCTAAAACTGCTTCATCTTAAAGATTTGTGGGATTCCCTCTAGCTTAAGCGTGGCACTGTTGTCCCTGAAAAAACTGTTCTGATATAAAGTTAGTCTGCTGCACAATTATATTTTTTTGTAGTTTTCATATAAAATATGGTTCAGGATTAGGTTTTCTAGACCCACTGGCAAAAGTGTGGGCTCAATGGCAGTTTGCCAACGTGAGATAGTAAACCTGATGAACTATAATCCACAAATCACCTCATCATTATATGAGGATAGAATGTTCTGTGCGACGATCAGTCGACTCAGACGAGTATTTGTAGTTCATGGATTTCAACTCTCTTTTCAGCAAGAATAGACACACACACACAAGAATACTAACTATAAATATATTTTATGATTCTGTTAAAATCCGCATCCTGTGTGAGGGCAAATAATGTGTTTTGTTGCAACTATAAAGATGAACAAACAATAGCAATGAAAACGGTTAATTAAAAAAAAAAAAATTACAACCCTTTAATGGTATGCTAGAATTTACTTGAATTTCTCCAACCCCTCTCTTCTTGCTTCTGGCTAAGCTTTCCTAGCACAAAAGGGCCTGTACAAGTTTCTAAGGTGACCTCTCACCCGCATACATTAGTGGAAGAATAGATATGTTCTCTCGTAGGGGATTTCCATGTATAGTCATAAGCACTGAATAGTTCCGCGCGCCTGCGGGGACCCCGGAGCACTGTTGTGTAGTATATTCTTAAGTGCAATCATCAGCTCCTTGACAAAAAAGGTCTGTGAAAAACACTTAAGAATAACAATGTGCAGCCTATGTGAACAGCTACACAGGCCAAATTGTTAGAAGAAAAAACAGTTGTAGTGTAAATTTCACGTTTAAACCTCTATTTATTCTATAAATACATAAATAAATACATTCTCATATTTTATTTACACCTCTCATGAGAATAAAACAATGTAGGGCAGTGTAGCCCATAGGCTGCCATTATACAGAATGAAAATAGAGCTGTGCCTTTAAGAAAGTAAAGTCTTCCTGTTTCCCATCATGCACAGCAAAAGGCAGTTGCCTCAGTTCTTTTTTCCGGCTCCTGCTGACAGGACCCTGAAGCATTGAGCTCTACCTCACAAAAGCTTTTGTGACAGAAATTCATTGAAATATCTTCTGAATTTCATTTTCACTCGACGTTTTTACGTTTAGGGTGATCATTTTCTACTGATTTCTGTTAAATTCTGACAGAATTTTGAGGTTTTTCTAGTTAGAAATGCCTTCACTTTTTGATAAATGTCCTTCTTGTGGAAGAAAGAAGGCTAAAACAGATCCACATAGGGTCTGTATAATTTGTCTTTCATCCAGCCACAAACCGGAGTCGTGTGACATTTGTAAAACCTTCTCTAGAAGAACCCTTCCTGATAGAGAGAAGATCCGACTTCAGGCGAGAGAGGACAGGAGAAAAAGTGGCCATTCCACTACAGAGCGAGGAGAAGGTCAGACTTCTACCAGGGCTCAACCTGTTTCCTCCATGACTCCTTCCAGACCTGCTGAAAAACGACATAGATCTCCGACGACGTCGAGAGCGTCGACGTCGAAGCAGGGAACGGCGCCAACATGTTCGCCGTCGAGGAGTGCTTCGCCGGCGAGAAAAAGACATCGTTCGCCGTCGACAGCTATTTCGCCGTCGAGGCGGCGAAGACACCCGACGTCGAGAGGATCTGGGTCGCCGTCGACACGGCGAACACAGTCAACGCCAAGGAGATCCGAGTCGGGCTCGCCGTCGACACGGCGAGGGAGATCGCCGTCGAGAGAGAGTGTTCGCCGTCGGAGGCGTTCACCGTCACTGCACCGACGTCGAGGTTCGTCGTCGAGAGGTTCTCAGCGGCGAGACGAGTCGACGTCTAGAGCCACTCGCCGTCACCGCAGTTCGACGTCAAGGAGTGCTTCGACGTCGAGAAGACCATCTAAGAGGCCTAGAAGGGTTTATACAACCTCGGAATCCTCGGCCTCGCTTATCCTACTTCCAGCATCGCCACAGCTCTCGCAAAGGCAGTCGCCGTTACCACAGACGCCGGTAACACCTACGGCTCCTCTTCCGGCGCCTCCTCCAGAACCTGTTCCGAGGACTCCAACGCGATCTGCAGGGCGTTCTGGTTATTCCTCGAGGCGTACATCTACCTCTAGGCACCGTCGTCAGGAATCACATCATGGACATTCTTCATCGTCCACACGAGACTACTCTCCAACCTTATCGGACTCACCGTCCCCAAGAGTGTCTCCCATAGATGATGTCAACACATTTCAGGAGGTCTTAGTAAGAGGGGCAACCAAGCTGAATATCCCGCTAGCAGCTCCGGCTCCATCGACATCAGTGATCTTTGAGACCTTGCATCAAAGGACATCTTCACGACCTTTACTTCCACTGGTTCCGGGTCTTATTGAGCCAGCAATGGACATTTTTCTCACGCCGGCTACAACAAAGTCTGCTCCTTCCAGACTCATTAAAAAGTACCGTCCACCAGAGCAAGATCCTCTATTCTTGAGGTCGGACCCAGTACCAGACTCGGTAGTTATAGTGGCAGTGAAGAAATCGCATTCGACGTCACCGTCTTCTTCTGCTCCCCCAGACAAAGAGAGCAGAAAGATCGATGCTGCAGGAAGAAAAGTATGCTCGACGGCATCCATCACCATGAAAGCAGCCAGTGCCACTGCTTTATTAGGGAGATATGATCGATCCCTCTGGGACTCTATACTGCAGTTCGCGGAGCATCTCCCTAGGGACAAAAGGGAAGATTTCCTAGAGGTCGTGAGCGAGGGAGCTATGGTTTCTAACCAGATTATAAGTGCTGCGGCGGATTCTTCAACACTATCCGCACATAACTATACTCATGGTATAGCGCTCAGGAGACATGCATGGCTGCGGCTTACATCGCTTAAACCCGAAGCACAGCAGAGGATACAGAACCTGCCTTTCTCAGGCTCCACTTTGTTCGGCTCTCATGCCGATGATGAGATGGCCAGAATGAAGTCGGAGCTGGATACCCTGAAAGCGGTAGGCATGGAGCGACCTAAAGAACAGCGAAAAGGATTCCGCCCATATCAAAGAAGACTGTTCACCCACAGGTATCAGGCTCCACATTGGACGTCTTCACGCCCTCAGCAACAGCAGCAGCAGCAGCATCAGAGGGGCTTCTCCAGAAGGTCGACAAGGGGTCGTTCAACACCTCAGACCCAGACACCTCGACAAGCTCCCACGTCTAAGCCCTGAATCTTTGCTTCCCCCTCCTCCGTTACCCACTCCGGTAGGGGGAAGTATCTCAAATCATCTGGACGAGTGGCAACGCATCACAACAGACGCCTGGGTATTGAATATTGTGAGACATGGTTACGCTCTCAGATTCACCAGTTCTCCACCATCTGTTCCACCCAAAACAGCCAACCACCATCTCGAAGCTCTGCAGTTAGAGGTCAATATCCTATTGCAGAAAAGAGCCATAGAACCCGTTCCCATCAGCCAACAAGGGAAGGGGATTTATTCGAGATATTTCCTTGTACCGAAAAAAGACAAACAAGAGTTTCGTCCCATCTTAGATCTGAGGACAGCAAACAAATGGATTCGCAAAGAAAAATTCAGGATGTTAGCCTTACACCAAATTTACCCACATCTACGTCAGGGCGACTGGCTATGTGCGATAGATCTTTGCGACGCTTACTTTCATATCCCAGTAACCAAGAAACACCGAAAATTCCTAAGGTTCACCGTCGGAAAACGCCATTACCAATTTGCAGTTCTACCTTTCGGCCTAAAATCAGCTCCAAGAACTTTTTCCAAATGCATGGCGGTAGTAGCCGCCCACTTGAGGAAACAGCGAATATTCGTCTACCCCTATCTAGACGATTGGCTCATAAAAGCCTCCAGCTGTCTCGAGGCACAGCAGCATTTCGAATGGACTCTACAACTGCTACAAAAACTTGGTCTTCAAGTCAATCTTCTGAAATCTATAGCAACACCTGTTCAGAGGTTGCATTACTTAGGGGCCATTGTAGATACCAGGCTAGGAAAGGTGTTTCCTTCGGAGGAACGACGGTTATCGATTCTCCAAAAGTGCAAACAACTGCAGGAAAGACCTCAAGCCACTGCAAGAATAATAGCTTCTCTACTGGGCTCGATGGCGTCTTGTATCCATCTGGTTCCCAATGCTCGCCTCCATATGAGACCATTGCAGGAAAATCTAGAGGATCAGTGGTGTCAACTGAGGGACGATTGGGAGAACAAAGTCCTTCTTTCTCCTCACACCCTACAATCCCTGAAGTGGTGGTGTTTACCCAGCAATCTCTTGGTGGGGATTCCGTTCCAACAACGGCCTCCATCTCAAACCATCGTAACAGATGCGTCACTGCTCGGATGGGGGGCGCACATGGAACATCTTCGAGTCCAAGGTGAGTGGTCACAGAGAGAGAGTCTCTATCACATCAACCTGCTGGAACTTCGCGCAGTCCACCTTGCGCTCAAAGCCTTCCTTCCCTCTCTGAGAACGGAAACTCTCCTTCTTCAGACAGACAACGTGGCCACTATGTACTACGTGAACAAACAAGGAGGCACCAGGTCCAGAATTTTATCCAGAGAGGCTCAGACAATCTGGCATTGGCTTCTAGCCAGGAACCTGTCGCTAGTGGCAACTCACCTGCCCGGCATCCAGAATGTTCAAGCGGATGCCCTCAGTCGGGTAATGAACGAGAACCACGAATGGGTACTACACGACGACGTCGTTCATTCCATTTTCGCACTCTGGGGTACCCCCTCTACAGACCTATTCGCAACCCCAGAAAACAAAAAATGCCAAAACTTCGCCTCCAGATATTACCATCCAGGGACACTGGGGAATGCCCTGTGGATAAGCTGGTCAGGAGCATTTCTTTACGCCTTTCCACCGCTTCCCCTGATCCTAATTGCTCCGGAGTGGCCACGCCAGTGGTGGTTCCCAGACCTTCTTCACCGGTCACTCAAACCACACATCAGGCTACCATATCGTCCGGACCTTCTCACAAAGTTCAGAGGGCAGATATCTCATCCCAACCCCTCATCGTTGAGTTTGGCAGCATGGCTCCTGAGCTAGTGCAATATGGACACTTGAACCTACCTCAGGACTGTATGGAAATTCTGAAGGAAGCAAAACGCCCTTCCACACGATCAGCCTATGCAAGCAAGTGGAAGAGATTCTGCATTTGGTGTTTACACAACAACATTGACCCGGTTTCCTGTGGAGAACAATCTATCCTGCCATACTTGTTAAGTTTGGCAAAATCGGGCTTACAACTGTCGTCAATAAAAGTTCACTTGGCGGCGATAACGGCATACAGAAAGAGTCCTTCACAAACGTCCTTTTTTCGGATTCCGATTATTAAGGATTTCCTAGAAGGTTTAAAGAAGGTTTTTCCTCCCATTAGAAAGCCTTCTCCTCCATGGGAACTGAACGTTGTCTTATCACGTCTGATGCTGACGCCATTCGAGCCGATACACAAGGCATCGCTGCAGCATCTCACATGGAAAGCTGCTTTTCTGGTGGCAATCACGTCAGCGCGTAGAGTCAGCGAAATCCAGGCCCTTTGCGCTCAGGAACCTTACACGGTTTTTCATTCTGCAAAAGTGGTAATGAGAACTCATCCAAAATTTCTACCTAAGGTAGTCTCCGACTTCCATGTGAACCAAACAATTTCATTACCGACTTTCTTTCAGAATCCAGCTACTCCTGCTGAGAGAACTCTGCACTCTCTGGATGTAAAGAGAGTATTGAAATTTTACTTGGACAGGACAAAAAGCTTACGAAAATCACAACAGCTTTTTATTAACTATGGCCCAATCAGAACAGGTTTGGGCACATCTAAACAATCTTTATCCAGGTGGATTGTTTCATGTATAATGTTATGTTATCAGTTAGCAAACAAATCCCTTGGTGGTAGGCCAAAAGCCCACTCTACCAGAGGGAAAGCAGCTACTGTAGCCTTGATGAGAAATGTCCCTTTGGCAGAAATATGCAAGGCTGCCACTTGGAGGTCGGTCCATACCTTTACTAAGCATTACTGCCTTGATACAGACGCTAGGGCAGATGCTCAGGTTGGACAGGCTTTGCTCAAGAATTTGTTTGCATGATTCATGTTTTTCTCAGTATTCTTATATCTACTCCACCGCGGTTATGGGGATGGGCTTGCTACTCTATTCAGTGCTTATGACTATACATGGAAATCCCCTACGAGAGAAGGAATGGTTTCTTACCTGTAACTCCAGTTCTCTCGTAGGGGTATTTCCATGATAGTCATAAGCAACCCTCCCTCCTCCCCGGTGGAGTTGACATAGAATATGAATATTATGGAGGTTGGTACTCCAACAAATGTTTTGTTTTTCTTCATGTCAGGTTAATAGCCTCCAAAAAAGAACTGAGGCAACTGCCTTTTGCTGTGCATGATGGGAAACAGGAAGACTTTACTTTCTTAAAGGCACAGCTCTATTTTCATTCTGTATAATGGCAGCCTATGGGCTACACTGCCCTACATTGTTTTATTCTCATGAGAGGTGTAAATAAAATATGAGAATGTATTTATTTATGTATTTATAGAATAAATAGAGGTTTAAACGTGAAATTTACACTACAACTGTTTTTTCTTCTAACAATTTGGCCTGTGTAGCTGTTCACATAGGCTGCACATTGTTATTCTTAAGTGTTTTTCACAGACCTTTTTTGTCAAGGAGCTGATGATTGCACTTAAGAATATACTACACAACAGTGCTCCGGGGTCCCCGCAGGCACGCGGAACTATTCAGTGCTTATGACTATCATGGAAATACCCCTACGAGAGAACTGGAGTTACAGGTAAGAAACCATTCCTTTGTTAGTATTGAAAGGATCATTCTTTGTTTCTGTCTCTGTTATCAGACCGTGATGATATACCCAGCAAGCTGATAAGGTCCGGTTGACTGTCTGTGGCTTTCACAAATAAAAAAAAAGGGCTTGTGCCTAATTTGACTATACAATGTGGTGCGAAACCAAAAATATGTCCAAAAGGGAGTAAAAGAACAAAACGGGTGTAATACAGACAAACAGCTGCAGCTTCTGATTGTCTTTCTCTTGTTTTAGTGAGTTTGTATCATTAAGATAACAGATTAAAACTTTCAAATTTGAAGCATGGAAGAGGGAATTCACAGACTGAGGCAATGGTGTTTGTAGATAGCAGAAGGCAGAGATGTGAGAAATAAGTGCTGTGATGCTGATACTCACCAACTGTTTAAGATGATGAAGCCAGGATGTGATTGAAAATTAAAGATGTTGAAATGACAGATGGCTAAGGCATTTAAGGCTGAGCAGCTGTATCTGTTGATAAGCTTCATGAAATGGCTGTAAAGGTGTCTGAGTATTGTGATATTGTTGCTCCTACAACACGTTGGCACATGTCAGCACAGAGGAAGGTTCATATACACCAACTTTGATGATTGGTATCTGCATTGCACTGTAGAGCGTTTGATGCTCTCTGATCATTTGAGTTACTTCTGAGCAATATACAGAGGAAGTACAGCGTGTTGTTCCCGAGGAATGTTCACATTTTGAAAACTGTTCAAGCACTGAAACACAGGTCTCACTCGAGGAGGTTGAAGTTGTGAAAATGCAAAGTCCAGTCATGCAGTAAATTTAGCAAGCAGTTCTGCTCCGAGTTAGAACTCATTAGCTTTGCGTCTTTGATATTCAGTCAGGTAGGGTACATTTCCATTCTATTTTGGCAAAGAATCATAAAGGAAAGGGATGAATCCAAAAATATCAATCAATAGCTTTATTCGATTCATAAAAGCAAACCATAAAAGCACAAATACTTAAAATACATCAACAATTACAAACGCAGTTTATAATCGCATCTAAATCATTAACAGATAAGGCAATACATGAAGAAAAGTGCAAAGGTTGGTGGCACTATCCCCACAACGTATAGGCAAGACCATAATTCATACCGTCCAGTCCCAATGTGTCAGCAGCATAATATTACAAATCTACAAAGCAACAGAGTAAAAGTGCAGTACATTGATGGGACACTCAGTGCAACAGATAAGCAAGAGGTACCCACAGTAGCTAAAAATAAATAAATGAATCCAATTTGAGTGGTTGGCTAACAGCAATATTCAAACAGCTAAAAGAGTAGTGAATGCATGTGCCGTAGCTCATGTTTGAGAAAGATGACCACACCTGTGCAAACCTCAGGTGTGGGGAGCATCTGTAAAAATAAAAGTGCCTGGATGTGTTGACAGGATGTAGTGCCCATGAGAAGCAGAAGTAAAAACTTTCTAGTATAGCTGCAGTAAAACCCACAAAAACGTATGAAATTCGCCCATGTTTGCAAAGTATGCTCATCGCAGGGACATAACAGGATAGACTTCGGGTCAAACTGGCCCAAAGAAAAAGAAAGATGGCACCTAATCTGACTCATCCTAAAAAGCACTATGGCCCTCATTCTGACCTTGGCGGGCGGCGGAGGCCGCCCGCCAAAGTCCCGCCGTCAGATTACCGTTCCGCGGTCGAAAGACCGCGGCGGTAATTCTGACTTTCCCGCTGGGCTGGCGGGCGGTCGCCTTCAGACCGCCCGCCAGCCCAGCGGGAAAGAGGCTTCCACGATGAAGCCGGCTCGGAATCGAGCCGGCGGAGTGGAAGCTGTGCGACGGGTGCAGTTGCACCCGTCGCGTATTTCACTGTCTGCGCAGCAGACAGTGAAATACATGTAGGGGCCCTCTTACGGGGGCCCCTGCAATGCCCATGCCAGTGGCATGGGCACTGCAGGGGCCCCCAGGGGCCCCGCGACCCCCCCTACCGCCATCCGGATCCCAGCGGTCGGACCGCCGGGATCTGGATGGCGGTAGGGGGGGGTCGGAATCCCCGCGGCGGTGCAGCAAGCTGCGCCGCCGTGGAGGATTCAATGGGGCGGCGGTACACTGGCGGGAGCCCGCCAGTGGTGCCGGTCCGACCGCGGCTTTACCGCCGCGGTCGGAATCCCCATTGGAGCACCGCCGGCCTGTCGGCGGTGCTCCCGCGGTCCTCCGCCCTGGCGGTCAAAGACCGCCAGGGTCAGAATGAGGGCCTATGTCTCAGGCTCTTTGGGCCATTACCAGGTGCACCTCCAACCCTAGGGTGGTTTGTACGATCAGGTACTCTCAATGCGCAGGCTTTCTAATCTTAGTTCTCTTTCCCTTCTTCTGTGTTCACTAAAGCTGGATTTCAGCCAGCTTTAGTCCCTAACAGTAATATCAACTGGGAAGGAAAAGATGTTAGGCCTGTCTAGCTTAGTGCAATGTTCTTAAAATACTTGATCCAGAGAATAAACACCCTTATTGCATGAAAGGCAATCCCTGATAATATCCTTATTCAGGGAAGCCTCAAAGTTTCCCCAGATGGAACACCACAACATCAGCGAGTCCAGATGAATGTCATCATCTACATGCAGTAATCCAAGTTCCTCATGAACAGTGTACATTGGTGACACAAAAAGGTTATGCCTACATACTCTATTTTCCTCATCCTGCAAGCATTTAACAGTTTTGTGACCCCAGACTGGAGTCATAGGTGAGGGTGGACACACACTTCCTTTTATAAAGCTCAAAATTGGGAGCCAATTCAAATGTAGTTTTTAAGCCAGTCTACTGCCAGATCCAATTGTTTCAACACAAGGGCGAAGCCCGTTGGCTTTAGGGCATGGAACACAGAATGTAGCAGATCTGCAAAATTGGGTTTGCAAGAGTTGCTGGATCTCGAATGGAGTGTTTAGAGAGCAGACGTTTTAGTTGCAGATGTTAAAACGACCTCTTTCTGAGTTAGAATGGCAATAAGCGTGTTTAATTTATCAAAACACATATTTATCATGTGTACTTTTGGACATTAAATAGTTCCCAAAAAACTTCACTGGGGATGGATAACGTGTTTAACTGCACCATGTTACTATTTTCTGATCAATTTACAAATAGACAAAGCCCTGGGCCAAGCCACAATAGGATTCATTCGTTTATATTATGTAGGAACCATTTCTTAGAGGTTTGTGATGAGAAGGAATGTAAGAAGCGTATGGTTCAAAGATTTCACTAGCAAGGCCTGGACTTAGAGGATTACAAGTGTGGTGTTGGTGACAGAAGGTACAAAGAAGCAAATGCCCTGTAGGATTAATGCATGCAGATATTCTAGTGAAAGCAGGATTGTCTTTTGTCAAACAATGTTACTCAAAATTGCATTTCCATGAATGTTGGTGGAATATATTATGCATGCTTTTATACCATTCAGGAGATGTATGTTTCTACCAGTCACAGACATGAAATGGTCTGATAGGCAAATAAATTACTCTATGTAGGAGCCACGTAGTATATGGTTTTTCGGAGACAGAAAAAGGAGTGCTCTCTATCTTGAAAGGATATTGTTTGATGCTTCTTTTTGAAAGCTCATTAATTGCCTTGAATTACAACTGTAAGGGAGAAAGATGGCAGACCCATTTATGAGTGACCATTGCAAAAGATGTAAAGCGGAGGAACTGATAGTAAAGTCTGAAAGACATTATCAATATCTTTGAAAATGTTTTTTTTATTATTTTCCTTTCTCCTTAATTCTTGCTGCAAAGTTTCTCTAAGTATACTTGTTTTCCTTTTATAGCAGCATAAATCATGATGGCTACACACCTTTTATTTTTTGCTGATCGTGGTCCCAGAAAAATACTTAAATCCATATTGACCCACTTTTGGCATCTCTTTCTTTACAGAACTCAAACTATATTATGATAGCCCTTTATGTCAAACCTTTCCCTACACTAGAAGTAGTTATAATCATACGGGATAATTTGTTTTATACTTAGGGTCTGGTCTGTTTGCTGATGGAATAGTAACTTTAGACAGAAACGTCTACAAACAGCTGTCAGCATCTGTTGGCCATAAATCTATACTGTCTGAGCCAAACAATGTTAAACTGTATGTTCCATTTTGCACCATTCCATTCATATAATTATCAATGATGTTTGAACTGAGTGTTTTCTTTGTATTTGTAATATTTTTTATAACCAACATTTTATTGATTTTCACAAACAACTGAGTGAAAACGCAAAACACTGTCACTAGTTATGGGAGAGCCCCATATCATGTGATAAAAGTCCCCTATTTCCTTGGAACAACTGGAACAATTGAGCTTCAAATGCCCTTCACTTTAGGTAAGTGGCCTGAAGGTATTTGAGATTAACAAGCCTCAGCTGTCCTGGGTTGGCAATTACCTAAGGGGCCATACAAGCAGCCTGCCAGTCAACGTCATATAGCGGGCCAACCTAGGCAGCCCAAACAAGTATGGAGAGTTGATCATCAGTGTTAGACCTGACATCCTTGGAGTGGCATCCCTCCACACTTTGTCTTCTCCCCTCCTGTTTTTCTGACTTTGTCTTTATTGGCATTAGTATTCTGTGCACTTTATATGTATGTCATATGATAAAACTGGCCTACACCTGATTTGCGCATTTAACTTACTTATAACTACTTAGTATATGACACTACATGTATCCAGTGCCTGTAAATTAAATACTACTAGTGGGCTTGCAGCACTCATTGTGCCACCCACTAAAGTAGCCCAGGTCTCAGACCTGCCATTATAGTTTTAATCTGCTATTTCGGCTTGGAAAATAAACCGTTTGCCAGGCCTAAACCTTCCTTTTTAATACATATGTCACCTCTAAGGTAGGCCTTAAAGTGCATAGGGCTGGGTAAATCATGCTTAAAACGTAGGACGTATGGGGTTAAGTTTTAAATGTGCTTGTAATGAAAAACGCCTGAAGTCATTTTTCACTGCTATAAGACCTATGTCTCCTACTAACTAACAAGGTGATCCAGCATAACATTTAGTAAGTACTAACTTTGGATTGGGAGCAGGTAGAAATGTCATTTTTAGAATCAAATGAATTGTCGGTGATTGACTTCATCTGAGAACCCTGCCAGATATCCCTCACTTCCAATATGCTGATGAAATCCTTCTAGACGAGCACTTGAGATAAGGGGGATATCCAATGTGATCTTCTGGCTCTACTTGTTCCTCCAGAGCGCAGAACACCACCTGTGTAACCTCAGGCAGTGTCTGAGGAACAGGGGAACCATACAGCACACCCATAATCATATCATATCATAACTGATAAGGGCAATATGTCTCCCCACTCAGCCAATCATTTACCACCAGGATCTGGGAAGCGCAATAATATAAGTGAATTTCCGCCTTTCCCATCCCGCCATCATAGGTAAATTGTACTCAATTGGCCAGTGTGTTCCGGGGTGGTCTCGCGGCCCACAGATAGGACTTGATCTTGGTCAAAGTGTTACGGAACCAGGCCAGAGGAATGACCAATGAAAGTTTTTTTACAACACACAAAGAAAGCGTGACAGACCCGCCATCATTTTAAACACAGCAACTCTTCCGAGTATGCTCAAGGGCAGCTTGGCACATCCAGCTAGATCTGTCGTAAGGCGCACATGAGTGAGCTAAGATTAAAACTGCAGGTGAGGTTGAGATCTATGGCAAATATGGATCTCCAGGTATAGAAAACTAAGTCAAAGGACTGGTAGATGTGATCACCGTTCCTCTGCAACCATATCCCCCTTCAGGGCACTAGAATGGATTTTGTCCAGTTTACCTGAAGGCCAGACGCCATGCAGGACAGGTTCAGCATTTGTATCAGGTGAGGGCCTGTGAGGGATGCGCGGCAAAGGAATACGAATACATCATCAGAGTATAAAGCAATCCTTTTGTCAAATCCCCCATCCTGGTTGTCAAACATAATCCATACTGCAATAGATCAATGCCCAGTGCATAAAGTAGGGGGAGGGGTACATAGGAAGCCTGCCTGGTGCCCATGCGGACTGGTAATGGTAAGGAAAGAACAATGTTCACCTGAACTGCTGCTTGTGGGCAGTTATACAGAGCTCGCAGAGAACATAAACATAGGCCTAAGCCCATCTATAGGAGCACGCTCTTGCAGAAGCCCCAATCCAGAGAGTCAAAGGATTACTCTGAGTCTATAAGCAAGAGGGCTTCTGCATCCAGGATGAGGCGGATATGTGCCAATTACAAGTGTACTATGCATATAGAATGCCTAGTAATGTGCAGGTGGGATAAAGTGCAGTGGTCAGGATGGACCAGGTGAGGTAGCACTTGAAAAAGTGTATTTGCCAGGACCTTGTCATATAAGGTACATTTCCAGTTTGTAAAGTGTATAAAATTATTTGTTTTTGCAGTTGATGGTGTGCTAAAATCTATGAGATGCAAAGCTCTCACAAGTTGTTTGCTAAAATGTAATTTCTCTGGGAATTATACAGATTCTGAACAAGGTATCATTTCTTGATTTTGCCAAAATTTAGTTCACAACTACTTTTTCAATAATATTTTCCTTCCAGTATGCGTAAGGTTATTCTAGAAGTGAATCAATAGATAATGAATAGATAAATCAAAGGCGAGTAATAAAAATCTTTACTACTAAAATAAGAAACTATTTTCTGAAAACTTTTAGGACTGTGAACTTTTACATTGCTAACATTTTCAATTTAGGTAGATTTTATTGATGGTGCACATGAAGTTGCAACTGTACAAACAGCAATCATTTATATGGTAGCAGCAGGTTCACTTGTTGAAGAGGATGCTTGCACCATATCTGGCTCATTATGAATGTAATTGGTATGAAGTGTAAAGCTGGAGACACAGGAAGCTCATCAGTCCCTGGAATGCTGCAAATGATTTCAACATGGCTGTCCTCCTCTTGGGTAACTTCAGAATAGGTAGAGGATGTACCGGGCAAATCTGAAGGCAGTATCAAATCGACTGGGGTCTGCTGAACAGAATTGACCACATAATGCATTTTGATGTGATTGATCCAACACCTTTCGTTTTTTCTTTGCACCAGGAAGCAGGGGCATGATAACATGCCTTCTGTCCGAAAGAACTGGACAGGTGGACTGCAAGGTGACCTAAAGGCTTGTTTGTTAGGTATCTGTTCCTGAACTCGTTCTCTCTCTTTGAGGAGCCTTCTGTCAGCAGCTTTATGTTTGTATTGATAGAATCCTTTAGTTGAAGAGTGTCTCTAATTTTTTGATATTCTGTAATAAATCCAATTGTGAAAAAGGGTCAGATGAGTTGGTTTGAACTCTGCCACCCTTTCAGGGAGATCAAGTTCAGTGATATACAATGGGATACCAAACATCATTTGTTATGGAGTTAGACCACCCAGTGCTCCTCCAGGAAAATTATTTAGTGCGCTTGAGGCCTATACAGATGGTGGAACAATGTCACTTCTCTATCCAATTCCATTGCAGTCAAGTCTTGGTAGGAGTTGAGCGCACTGTCTGATTACGGAGAGAAAGAGTGCAAAAATAGCAGGTGTACCTCCCATAGCACCCAAAAACACCTTATTGCATGAACTGCTCCCTTTGCTAATAGGCGCCTCAAGTATTTTATGACTGATCGTGCAGTGCCACTATTTTATGGCCAAACGCAACCAATATGTATTTATATTTATTAACTATTTATTAACTATCATAATAAATATAAACTTTTTTCATCTATGTTAACTTTCTTTATTGAACTGATATGATTGAAGACACAACACTGAACGGTTTGTTAGATATCGTGAGCGGAGTAGGGGATGGTTGTTGAGCATTTGAATGCTTTGTGAGATGATAGACATCTCATTGCTGTATACATACATTTTCACTTTCTTTGTTGAGTAGTACCACCGCTATCATTGCTGCACCATTGACACAGTAAGGACTGATGACAGCATTAGCCAAAGCTATCCCTTCATGAGCTGCCCTATTGAAGTCTAATTTAGCTCGCTCATTAGTTATATCCCTCTCCTAAGTATGTACCCATGGGAAGGTTGTCCTTGGTGAGGCTATAAGACTATTTGGAAGTAAAACTATCAGCACTGTATTCAGCTTTCAATGTTGCTTGTATTGCCACCCTGCTGTTGGCATCAATCATAGTTTGAGATCAAGTTACAGCACCTAACTTAAAGGTTTGCACTTGCATCTTTGCAAGCCAATTCAGTTGTACAGTTCTGTTTAGCAATAATTCCTTCACTTTTATGGGTCATAGATCGTTTTATATGGACCAAAGGAAGTTTTACCTGTGAAGTTTTTCCTGTAGAACAGCTACCTTTCCCCAAAGCTGGCTTGCTGTTATAAGTTTACCTTTTGAATCACTCAATCTGATTATGTGGCAATATGGCAAGTCCCATTATGACACTGTACACAGAATGCTAAGCCAAGCCACAGTGCATGTGGTAACTGACTGATCAGTCTTCTAAAGGTCATCCATTTCTGCTATCTGTTTAGTGGATTCACCTAAAGCCATGGTGTATGTACACAGTTCCGTAAAATCACCTGTCTCAAAAATTCTCTGCGCTGTGGCACAAGCCACTGAATATTTTCTAGTGCCAACTACAGAGTGTGCAGAGCTATCAGTGTAGGAAATACTCTTTTACTCATATGTGAGTAAGATGTTTGGATTTTTTGGAATGCTGTGTGTGTGTACTGAAGAAATTCTTGGGTCCAAAGAGTCGGATGGTACTCAAACGTTACATCAGTCATATTTTGCATTAAGGCCCACTGCACTAAATGAATGTGTAAAGATTTTGTATTGGGGATACTATCTTAGCTGCTTTAAGAGTAGCTATAGGAGAAATTGTAACTATTCGTTTTCCCTGGGCAAGAGGTCATTTGTTAAAATGATCATCAGATTTGCTTTGAGAATTTCCTCAGTACGAGTAAATTGTTCTCTTCAGTTCAGTATAGCTGTGATCTATAAGCTGTGGGGGTTATCTGTCGCTCATTGTGTATGTATGTAGGGGTTACTGGGGGCAGGCACCACTGGGTATATAGTTAGGTCAGCTGTTGCATAGGAAAAGCAGTTTTCTCACAAGACGTTCCAAATAGATGTTACTTTTTAACTATTTTGTGCATGTAAATTTAGGGGGTGATCCATCAAGCGGGCCCCGATTTAAAAAAAAAAAAAAAAAAAAAAAAAAAAAAGTGGGTGGGTGGAGGGCAAAAACTCGAAATCCCTATGCATTTTTCATAGACTTCTTTAGACAAGGCTATGGCAAAAACTGCTGAACAGAATTGCACGAAATTTGGCAGAAAGGTAAATCGTTGCCCCACAGATTATGCGTTTTGTGATTTGATGTAAATCTGTTCAGTAGTTTTTGAGAAATTAAAGGTACATTTTTTTTTATATATGGACATTTGGGTGCATGAGAGGCTCGAGAGACTTTCGCAGGAGTGCCAATTTAAAAGTGGAGCATTCTGATTGGCCCAGGGAGCCTTATTTCCCTCAAGCCTTCTTGCTTCCCTGGGAGTCTGACTCCAGCAGGAGTGAGCACTCTGATTGGCTGCCAGCAACAAGAGAAATATGTTGCCACAGCCATTATAGGACTCGGGGACTTACTACCCTGTCCTAAAGTAAAAAAAGAAAAATAGTATAAAGGGGCAGTGTGTAATACCCAGACCCTATAGGTCCCATGGTGGGGACTGAGGGGAACCCTCCTGGGGCAAAAAAAACAACAAATCAGCAAAATATGCTGCAATTCAGAAGGACTCCAGTGGGACAGAGAAAAAAAACCAAATTGACAGGAGAGCCTCATTTATTAACGTTATGCCCCAGGGAGCCAACCCCTGGGGCAGTATTCATAAAGGGGAGGGAGGTGCTTGCCCCCCCCCCTCCTCAAGCCTCCTGAGGCACGGGGATCCCAAACTGGGGCCAAAATTATTTGATATTTGGGCCCCCTCCCCTGAACCTCCAGAGGCCCTGGGGAGTGCACCCCAAGGCCGTAATTAATTTATATAGGGAGGGGGCTGCGCTGCCCCTCCCAAGACTCAAAGGGCCTCAGAGAGCCCACTCTCAGGGCCAAAATTACTTATATTGGGCAAGGGGCCACATGACCCCCCCACTTTCCTGAGCCAGTAAAGGCCCTGGGGAGCCCACTGCCCGGGGCTGGCTCACATGCTATGTCTCGGGGAGCCCATCATCAGTACATAGTGGTTCTCCTGCCTGCTCTGGAGTGATCAGGGAAACCTGTGTTTGCTCTCACTTGGCGGGAGCATTTTCAAATCTCCTGCCAAGCGGAAGCAAACACCAAGTTTGTTCCCAGTGGTCCGAAGGTTTGGAAAAGCTCCTGCCCGCTGGGAGAAGACTTTTAATCTGTTTACCTACCTGCATCGATGCGGGCAGGGCAACAGATCAAAATATTGCTCCAGCTGGGAGGGAGCAGCATTAGTAGCTGCTCCCTCCCGGCGGGAGCCCTGCATGCGGGGAACCCGCTGATGCTGCAGGGCCCTTGGGGCTCTACGCGCCCCCCAGCAAGTATATGTTGGATCCCTGGGTGAGCACCAGGGCACTCACCTTTAAAAAAGGGAGGCCCAGGGGAATGTGAGCCCCAGGACTGAAAGCAGCTCAGGGAGAGGGGCCATGCAGCTCCCCTCCCCCTCATTTTTTGAAATGGCCCCACAGGGATGGGGTCCCCAGGGCCTAACAAGGATTTGGGAGGGGGTCTACTCAGCCTCCTCCTTATTTCTTAGTAATGGCCTTGGGGGAACGGGTTCCCAGGGCCTAACAAGGCTGAGGGAGAGTGGTGCATGACCCCCCTTGCCTTTAAGTTTAGTAATGGCCCTAGGGGATGGGGTCTGAAAGCCTCACTAGGCTCTTAGAGGTGGGCCACGGAGACTCCCATCCTCGTTCATAAAATAAGGCCTGGGGGATGAGGTCCTCAGTGCCTAATAAGGCTTGGGAAGGGGAGGCATGCACCACCTTCTCCTTTAATTTTAAAAAAAGTCCCTGAGGGATGAGGTCCCCATGGCCTAATAATCCTGATAAAGCTCCTGGGGGCACGTGGCCCCCTCCCCTTTCATAAAAAAAGCAGGTCCAGGAAGTGGGTCCCCATGGTCTAATAAGCCCCCCTCTCCTTTAAGGTTTTCCTTTACATATGGTAATAAAATATTACTTCACATTAAAAAAACAAAATCACTGAAGAAAACAAAGGGTAAAGTAACATTGTAGTTAGGTGAATTTGTTAGTGCCAACATAAATTATGTCATAGAACGTCATGGGTAATGTAATATGTGAGGTCATAAGCAGTGCATGGCGAGAGCACAAGTTCAGAGTTAGCTCTCCATACTATTACTGGTGAATTTCATTGTTTTTAGTTCAAAATGTTATTTTTGTCATTGCCAAATTCACCTAACGAAAATGTTACTTTAATCTTTGGATTTTTCAGTGAATTTCTAAGGTTTTTTTAACCAAGTATTTGAATTTTTAAACAAAAACAGATTTTTTTATCACACCTAAGTGTGATATATGTGTGTATGAATATATATGTGTGTGTATGTGTATGAATGTGAATACATGCGTGTATGCTGGAAATGGCCTCTCTCCAGGGTCACCCCCAAACTTTTTGCCTTCCTCCTCTTCTTTTTCTGACTTCATTTTTGTTGGCTTTATGACTCTGGACAAGTTACCACTGCTAACCAGTGCTAAAGTGCATGTGCTCTCTTCCTACAAACATGGTAACATTGGCTCATACCCAATTGGCATAGTTGATTTACTTGTAAGTCCCTAGTAAAGTGCATTACATGTGCCCAGGGCCCGTAAATTGAATGCCACTAGTGGGCCTGAAGCACTGGTTATGCCACCCACATAACTAGCCCCTTAACCATGTCTCAGGCCTGCCATTGCAAGGACTGTGTGTGCAGTTTCACTGCCAATTCGATTTGGCATTTGAAAAGTACTTGCAAAGCCTTAAACTCCTCTTTTGTTTCACATATAAGTCACTCCTAAGGTAGGCCCTAGGTAACCCATAGGGTAGAGTGCTATGTAGGTAAAAGGCAGAACATGTATATATGCATGTTTTATATGTCCTGGTAGGGGAAAATTCCTAAATTCATTTTCTACTACTGTTAGGCCTGTTTCTTTCATAGGCTAGCATTAGGGCTACCATCATATACTGTTTGAGTTGTAGATTCTGATCAGGAAGGAATAACCAGGACATTTAAAGTATGTCCATAATGGTAATAGAACATCCGTCTTATTGGTGAAGTTGGATTTTATATTACTATTTTAGAAATGCCACTTTTGGAGAGTGAGCATTTCTCTGCACTTACAATCCATTACAATACAGCCTGTCTCCAATCAACATCTGGGCTGGGCTGGATGACAGCTTCCTTGTGCATTTCGCCCAGAAAACCACAAACACAGGATACTCAGTCACACCTGCACTCATCTGCACACTGAATGGATCTTCCTAGGCTGGAAGGGTGGAGGTCCTGACACTCACATTTTAAAGGCTAGTGGCCTGCCCTCACACAGTGGACTGCCAAACCCCATACTGGGACCCTGGCAGATAGACCTGTACTGAAAGGGGAACTTGTGCAGTTCAAAACCACTCTTTGAAGTCTCCCCCGCTTCAGTGGCATTTTGGGTATATAAACTGGGTCTCTGACCCCACCAAATCAGACACTTCTGGACCTGAACGTGTCAAGTGGTTGCTCAAAGGACTCATTTGGACTGCTTTGATGAGAAGGACTACTGACCTGCTGCCCTCTGACTTTGCTGAGAAGTGCTCTCCAAGGGCTTGGATTGAGCTTGCCTCCTGTTTTCTGAAGTCTCAGGGCCAAAAAGACTTCCTCCCCTCAGGATACTCCTTGTGCGCCGAAAATTGAAGCATAGCCTGCTGGAAACGACCCACAGCCGTGGTGTGATCAAGAAAATGCTGCACAACTGAACCAGAATGACGCAGCCCCACTTCCCGGGTGAAGAATTGACACAGCGCCTGCCATGCGACAGAAAATTCAATACATCACCATATTGGATCGATACAATGTCTGTGACTTCATCCTGCGCACCCAGGATTTCCACGCATCGTCCCTGGGCATCAAAATATCCCTGCATCACAGTGTGGAACCAAGATTGCGTGCCGGAAATTTACGCAAAGCCCCTTGCAGTGTGGAAAGAAACGACGCATCGTCTATGCTGCGTTGGAAAACCTGACGCACACCCTATTTTTCCACACATCTCCTCCTCTGCAGTCTCTGTGGATGTTATTTTTTTACGCAAACCAGGTTTTTGTGAAACCAAGAGACAACTGTTGATTTCTAAGATTTAAGACTCTTTTTAATCTTGCAAAAGTGATATCTCAACTTGTGCTTATTGAATCTTTATCAGTTTGACCTTACTGTAACCAGATAAATATCTTATATTTTTCTAAACCTGTGTTGTGTATTTTTGTGGTGTTTTCACTGTGTTAATGTATAATTTATTGCACAAATACTTTACACATTGCCTTCGAAATTAAGCCTGACTGCTCAGTGCCAAGTTACCAGAAGGTGGGCACAGGATAATTTGGATTGTGTTTGGCTTACCCTGACTAGGATTGTGGTCTCTATTTAGACAAAGGTGAATACCTCTGCCAACGAGGGCCCCCATTTCTAGCAATATATATATTCATAACCTGAAGTGGTAGAAACAAACTTAATTGCTAGGTTTGCCTTGTTGTTCCGGGTCCGTTAATGCTTCATCATTAATGTGTCTGCTTTCAATTTACATAAGCACATAAGATAGATAAGTGTGTTTTCAGAAAAGGTAGGATTAATTACTGTAAGGGCCTAACTCACTCAGCATGGTGTGGTAAATAAGCTGTTCCAAAGTTTAAAAACACAACCAGGGCTTGCATCTTCCCAAGTGTGTTTGCAGGTGGTAAAGTAGCACACTTCAGTAGATAGTCAGGTGACAATTCTTTACCCTCAATGGATAATTCATATCAAAGGTAAATCACTTTATGGTAAGACATTTTAGATTTTTAAAAGCTGGGTTAGGATAGAGTGTGTAACTGTTCTTTTCACCCTGTTTGTTCTATTAAATCATCATTCATGCTGTAGATGCCATTGATCTAAAAGAACACCTCTGGATATTTTTTCACGAACTCTATTATTCTTGCAGCCAGAGCTCAGGACTATTCTTGTACACCTCGGGCAATCTAGTCTATGCATACTGAAATCCACTGAGCAAGATGCAGTTAGCTTCTTTGATTCATGCACTATATTTTGACTAAAGAACCCGTTTGAGATATCTATTGTTGTTTTGGATTAATTCCTAAGTATGTCAGCAGTCCAGTACTATGAGCATTTTGAACTGCATGTGTGCATGTGTGTGCATTTTGTAATCTAAAACTATTCTCTATGAGCTCTCTGACTTCAGCACTGGAAAGATGAGTGTTCATGGTTGAAGTAAGGCACCATTTTATACATCTTAATACTGTAGTAGACTGAGGATGGCCTATATATTGCACTTAGTTTCTGAACTGTATGGCTATTTTGACTGAACTTGGGGCTCACTATGTAATAGATTTACATGTGGAACAGAATATTTGTCCCATCCTGTGCTGGGGCTTGTTTTAGAGGTCACTTGAGAGTATAATTTTCCTAGAGATCATCAGGTCCCATGGAGGAAAATGCTTGCTTTATTACATTCTCACCTTGAGGTATCTTATAAATGATGGAGAGCCCTCATCTTCTGTGAGAATTATATCGTAGGCATTCAACAAGTGTGACCTGAATACTACTTTTAATTTTTTTATCCCCTTCAGTTTGTATTTCTACATCATAAACCCAATATTGAGGATTTATGTGTCCTCATGCAGTTTCGTCATTCTTTAGTTGGAGTCACCACCACTTTGCGGGTCTGATGTACTATAATTATTTCTGCTGCTCTGTCCAGAAGCGCTTGTGCCCAAGTCCCATTCTGCAGAAGTATGCACTGATTCTGAGGCATGTTTCTGTTTCAGCAATACAGTTGCTTTATTTTTCTTTAAATTAGCTTTTGAGTCAAAAACCATTATCATCACACTGACCTCTACATCCCGGTGTGGCTCTCTTTGACTTTTCTGCTTGACGTATTTGTCCTTTTGTGATACTCAGTCCATCTGCTCCTCCCTGTCCTCTTACCCTTCCACAGAGTCCCGCAAAGAATGGGAAGAATGGCTCTCAGAATACTGTTACTGATATGGATTTTTAATTTTATCAAGGTCCCTCAAATGGTATCGACCCATGCCGGACTCCTGATGTGGTGAAGATCCAGTCTTGGTTTCCTTTTTCAATTTCTAGTTTTTCTTAAAATTTAACAAAGTGCACCATTTTACTTACTGTGCCCCTTGGGTTCATTTTTTGTTTTGAGTTGTGGTTTTGTGGCTTCAAAACCTAGATTATCCTGGCCCACGTAGCTGTATAAACCTGAAATAGGTTTAGGGAGCGCCCATTTAAGGTATTGAACCAAAACCATAGTCAGGTGCTGACATACTGCCAGAGCTGCTGCTTCCCCTTGAACATTACTAAGAACTGTCAGATAGTTTGAAAATTACCTATCAATTTTATCCTTAAAACAACTGCTGCTGTTGCTCCATTCTCATATTATATTTGTAGCACCACCAATGAGAGTATTCCATGGGTAGTAGTGTAAATACTCACAGTTGTTTTGAGGACCTGGAAACAATGCTCCAATCCCCTTAGTCTAGAGAACGTAAAAAGTTGTCTATATACAGTAACAAAATAATTTAATAACTTTCCTAATTTAGATTAGCTATATCTGGATGACATTGATTGGCGCAGCATGGAGAAACACACAAACAAGGCCTACCGCCAGACGTTGCACGCCAAAGGGGATAAAGCAGGAGCAATGCTAGCCCATTTACTGAAACAATAGGAGTGTAAGGACCCAGTACTGATGCTGTGGGATCGGGGTGGCTTCTTGGTCTATTCCCAGGCTCCTATTAAAGGCATTTTTCAAGCTCACCTAATCAAAACATAAGCGGCTAGTGGGGGAGGATACATATGGTTGGGACCTCGCTCTCTTAGCTGAGGTAGACTTGCCACACTTATCAGCAGGAGGCAGAAATGCACTGGAGAAGCCTAATAACCCGAAGGAGGTTTTGACAGTCATAAAAAAATTTAAGACCGCAAAGACTACGGGCAATGATGGCCTCCCGGGCAAATTTTATCAAAAATACGCAGTTCAAGTGGTGGCAAGATTGCTGGAAGTATACAAAGAAGCTCCTCAGTGAGCCTCTTTGCCTCACTCAATGCGTGAATCTCTTATAATCCTGCTTCCCAAGCCTGGGAGAGATCCGTTTTATGCCTCCTCTTATTGGCTGATATCACTTGTGGATGTAAAAATCTCAGTGGCGTACCGGCATGCCTGCCTGCACTGGTACATTTTGACCAGTGTGGTTTTATTCCACGGAGAAGTACTATACACAATCTCTGCTCTTTATCATGTGTCTCATGCCACTCAACAGGATGAGGGTGACTGGGCCCTGGCTCTTTTGGAAATCAAACAGGCCTTTGATTCTGTAAATTGGGAATACCTCTGGGAGGTTTTGAGGAAATTGGGCATGGGCCCCGGTTATATTGTCTGGATTAAAATGTTATTTACTGAAACAGGAGCCAGGGTTCACAGGGGCAGACTGGTTTCTAGTAAATTTTCACTTTTGAGGGGTAAGGGTTGTCCCCTATGGCTGCTCTCGTTTGCCTTGGCTATGGAGCCCTTGGCAGTAAGGATGAGAACGGTACTGCAACCATGAGCCATTAGGGTGGGGGACACAACCCATGTTGTATCCCTGTGCGCCTGTCCTGTCCTGGTATATATCTGGATCCCGGAATATTCAGTCACCATACTAATAAATATCCTACAATGGTTTGGAGAAGCTTCGGGTCTGAAAATCAATACAACGAAATCCCAACATCTGATAGAGACATCTAGTCGCAGATTCCCCAACTTAGAATTTCGCCCAGGTGTCAGTATGGGTCTGGAGATTTTTCTGGAGCAGTACCACCGAGCGCCGTTAAGTGGGGTCCATCAGCTCTGCTTCCTCAATGGTATAGTGCATGCCAGATTTGATGTCGTATGCGCCACCCTGGCCCAATGACGGCAGTTGATTGCTTTCTGCGCAGTCTAGCGCTGATCCAAAGAGCTACTCCTCAGTCATTTTTGGACTGATCTTTTTTGACATTTTGTTGAAGTTTTTTTAATGTAGACACTCCAGGTGCGTCGGGGATGTCTTCAAGTAAGACCGGGTTCAAGGCCTGCAGATAGTGCCATTGGGTGATGTCCATGACGGATTTGCACCTCGTGTGTCTGTGGTGCCTGGAGCACGACCACAACCCGAAGTCGTATGCCAAGTGCCGGAGGCCACTAATCTGAAAGCTTTGAGGGACCAGTCCCTAAAGCTCGCTGCTGCCCAGCACTCGGCTCTGTCGATCTTGGTCGAGAGGAAGGCCCCAAGAACGGTTGCAGAGCTCCCCTTCATCGTCATTCCACTCCAAGTCCTTAGAACACTCAGGTAAGTCGAGGCACAAATAGAAGTCAAAGAAGAACAAGCATTATTCAACTTCACCCCACCCATCGGCCGACGAGACGAGGGAAAAGAAGCATTGTTGTTCTAGTCCTCTGTCCAAGGAGCTTGCTTCTGGGTCAGCTCTGCTCCTCCCTGAGTTTCCGGATGCCGGAGTGACCCCTGCCCAACTCAAGGAGTTTTATGAGGCCATGTGCCTCACCTCTGGACTGTCTGACTCCGTTGGAGTGCCATTGGGCCCCTGCAGGGCCCCCTGGGGTTTCCCGCCAGCGGCTTCGGCCCTGGTTCTAGGGGGTATCCATCCGCTCCTGCATCCGAGCTGGTATTGGTTGCACCACCTCGACTTTCCCAGTGCAGAGTCCGATGATGATGCCCCCGAAGCCACCTGTGCCCTTGGGTGACTTTGACAACATCGTCTTTGACGTCTCTGACACTAAGCCATACCGATTCTGACTTCGACAGGGGCCTTGCCCTCTTTGTCAGATCCTGAACCTTATTCTTATGGGTTGAGGTATGGTGAGTAATAGGAGCGGTCGCTGGACCCTTGATAATACCAGCTACAAGACTCTTTGGAATGACGTACAGACCTGGGTGAAGGCAGTGGTCTGGGCATGCTTTCTCCCCTGCAGTGGCTACAGAGGATGAAGCGTCCTATTCTATGGTGGTGCGAAGAGCAGCCGAGGTCCTAGGCTTCAAGCTTCCTTCGGTGGCAGTCAGGACCTTGGGCCTCCTGGCAGAGGTGCTTCAGTCTGGAGCTTCATCCTCTGAACCCCTATTGCCCTAAAGAAGCCCTTACCAATGTCCTGCTGGGTACCTGGTCCAAACCCAGCACAGGGACTGCTGCGAACAGAACTATTGCCTGCCGCCATCAACCTGCTCCAACTGACCCAGTGTTCCTAATACAACACCCCACCTCTGAGAGCTTGGTTATCCAAGCCTCTACTTCCCAGGGCGCATTCCCTTCGGTACCCCCGGATAGGGAATCCAACAGGCTGGACCAACTTGGGAAGAAGATGTTTTCTTCCTCCAGCCTGGCATTGCGCTCCATGAACACTGCATACCTTGTGGGTTGTTACTCCCACACGCTGTTGGATACGGTTGTGCAAGTGCCGCCACAGGTCCCGGAGGAGGCATGGGCTGTACTCTCTCAAGCCGGATGCTGATCGGATTGTTGCAGCAAAATTCACAATCATATGTGGACTGGACATGTCCGACTCACTGTGTAGAGCGATTACTTTGAGATTGGCCCTCAGGAACCATGCCTGGTTGAGGACGTCTGGCTTTTCTGGGGATGTCCAAGCCAATCTGTTGGACATGCCCTTTGATGGCACACGTCTCTTCAGAGAGAATGCAGACTTGTTGCTCGAGCGCTTCATGTTCTTGTGCTACGACCAGGTACTTGGGCCTCACGGCAGCCTTTCATCCCCCTCAGTCTGCCTTTCGCCCATTTTTTGGCTACGGCAAGGGCACCTAGCCATGTCTGTTCCCCTTCAGCCACTGTGCCCTGCATGCTGCCCAGCCTCTGTATGGCCATGGACATGGATCCACCATCCTCGTGGATCAGGGAGCCAGCAGTTTAGCCAGTCTGCTCCCCCCCCCAGTTGCCTCCAAACCTTCCTAGTGTGATGCTTCCCCACCAGGGGCCAGTTGCTCCGCTGGCCGTCCACCCCGTCAGACAGGTGGGATTTACTGATAGTACGAAGGGGCTCCTCCCTCCCCTTCGAGAATAACCCTCCATCCATGCCATAGTCCTACGATCGGATGATGGAGGATAACTTAGAACTTCTCTGCAAGGAGGTTACAGCTCTCTTGGCCAAGGAAGCCATAGAGATGGTCCCTGTGCCATAAATAGGTTGTGGTTGTTATTCCTGCTACTTTCTGGTGCCCAAAACGCCTTTGCCCTGTCCTAGACCTTTGGTCTCCCAGTCTCTTCCTCAAGACGGTGAAGTTCAAAATACTCACTCTGGCTCAGCTTCTACCTGTCCTGGACCCAGTAGACTGGATGGTAGTGTTGGACTTGCAGGGCGCTTACTTCCACATTCTCGTCCTGCCTGCCCACAGACGTTACTTGCGGTTCACGGTAGGCCACAAGCACTTTTAGTTCACTGTGCACCCCTTTGGCCATCACTGAGGTGATGGCGGTGGTCGCAGCTTATCTGCGCAGATCAGGGGTTTCAGTCTTCGCCTATCTCGACGGATGGCTGTTGAAGGTGGGATTACCCCAGGCTGTCATTTACCACCTCCAGACTGCGGTGGACCGCCTGCATTTGCTGGGGTTCATTATATACATGCCAAAGTCATTACTTTCATCAGAGCTGTTCTGGCACAGTGCATGTTCAGGTTTATCCTCCAGAGCGGCGATGATACTGATGTTCTCAGCCTCTATCCTGGATTTTGGCGAGAATGACTGTGAGGCAGCTGGCCTCATGGCCTGATGCATCCTGCTGGTGACACATGCCAGATGGCATATGTGGGCTCTACAGTGGGTCCCGAAGTTCCAATGAGAGCAGCATCAGGAGAATCTCTCAGACAGGGTTCAGATCTGCAGTGGTGGCTAACAAACTGTGATTGGGTCAGAGGCAGATCCCTCTCCCTGCCCCAACCAGATCTGACAGTAGTGACAGATGTGTCACTCCTGGGATGGGGCGGCCGCCTGGTAGAGGTGGAGATCAGAGGTGTCTCTTCTCTGGCGGAGTCTGGACTCCACATTACCTGTTGGAGACCGAGGCGATCAGGCTAGCGTTGCAAGCATTTCTTCCCTTTCTCAAAGGGAGGGTAGTGCAGGTGTTTACGGACAACAGCACCACCATGTGGTACTGCAACAAGCAGGGCGGGTGGGGTTGTGGACCCTTTGTCTGTCTGGACATGGCTGGAACAGCAGGGCATATCTACGGTGGTTCAACATCTGGCGGGCTTTCTGAATGTCAGAGCAGACAAACTCAGGAGACAATGCTTAGTTGATCACGAATAGCATCCAGAGGTGGCACCAGGTCTCTTTCAGCAGTGGGGAGAGCCTTGGTTAGATCTGTTCATCTCCGCAGAGAACGTGCAATGTCAGCAGTTTTACGCGTTGGAGTTTCCAAAGTGGCACTTGCTCAGCGACGTTTTTCATCTTGAGTGGAGCTCAGGCCTCCTGTATGCCTTTCCATTCATACCACTTCTGCCCAGAGTTTTCAAGATCAAGAACGATTGGGCCCAGGTAATCCTTGTGGCGCCGGTTGGAGCACAAAGAGTCTGGTATCCTGAGCTACTGAGCATGGCCATCGATCTTCCGATCAGACTGCCTCTTCCCAGTAAGGCTCTGCTTTAGGCACTCTCAAAGACTATTTGTCTGCAACCTCTGCTTTCTTACAGCTGCCTGATCAGCCTTCTTTGTTTAAATACCCTATTGTAAATAGGTTCCCAAAAGGCCTTACACATGTTTCCTCTTTCCCCATTCATTATACCCCAATAGGACTTGAATTTGCTTCTGACATTCCCGATGTGTTTGGTAGACATTTTGCACAAAATGGTGGCCTCTTCTTGAATAGGTACTCATGGCAGGACTCATTATGGCACAATGCTCATTTTACGGAAACTAAACCTCAGCTGCAAGCACTTACAGATACAAACAAAGCAGATAGTGGGTGCAGGGGCACAAGTTATAGTTACCTTAGGGCGTGCGTTTATAGTTACTTGAGATACCCACAGCTATAACAGCTCATTTTCTATGGTTTTGTGTGATTAAATTCAGAACCTAAATATAAGGTCCTAGTAACCTTTGTTGTTTTAAAGTGAATATATATATAAATGATATGCATATATTTGTATATGTATGTATATAGCAAGTTGAAAATGAACCAGGAGGCTGCAAGGATACCAAACACTTTCTCCCACTTTAAGTGAATTCGAGATTTGTTTTATGAGAGTTTTACAAATGTGCTGTGTTAACTTTCAGCTGGTTTTCAGCGCTGACAAAGAGGAGAAAAACAGCTTATGCGTTGTTAGGGGAAGTTTGTCTAATCGGGTGCAATGTGAAACCCTGTCTGCAGTGTTTATTGTATAAAAACAATAACTTCAAGAGCCAAAAAAAGTTCTTAGGAAACTCACCTTTATCGCTGCTGCTTCAAGCGTTGCTCAACACCGGTGCTGGCCTAGTCTTGATTTAACTTCATACTTCGTCCTTCCACCAGCGTACACTTCCTTTCCCTTAATCTTTTTCATCCCTGCTTTCTTTCTCTGCCCCTGTTGTCCCATTTTCCATCACTACTTCTTTCTCTTTTTTTTGCTCAAATAAATAATTGCCAGTCTAGATATTCTTTGATCACATCTTCTATATCGTTCAGTTCACTTGTGCAAAAGGTGACTGGGGCAAAGGCCCAAAAACTAGCAAAAACAGACAACACGCCATGCTCATTCTAGAAACATTTGTTCAGCGAATGCTAATTAGATCAGCCAATAGTCCTTAATGAAGGAGAAACAAAAACTCACACAAGGCAACTTCTTGGCAGTACAACGCCCCAATAATGGACCCCATTAAGCCTCTTACCTGTGGTCTGAACCAAATAATTTGCGGTTGAATAGACTTCTAAAAACGAAGGTTTTTAGGTGTGCTTTTAGATGAGCTCCACTCTAACTTTAGCGTATTATAAAATTACAACTATTACAATTAAATAAATGCACTCACTTGCCAGTCATTCCAACGTCCATTCACCCATGCACTTATTAAAAGATCAGTTTACTCATGCATTCATCCTTTGACTCACTCCATTTTTCAAACCGTTGATTATTTCGCCGAGTCACTCATTCTTCTAGCCACTTAACCAAACGCACGTTTATACCTCTTTTACAGTGGTGGTTTATAACTTAGACCTAAGTTAGAGACGTTAATATTAAACATTTTCAGGGACGACTTGGATACCAGCTTTTATGTGAGATGAATCAATGATTTGAACAAAGGATTTCTTTTTTACAATGCAAAATTCAGGAAGTTAGGAGCGCCTTTCAACCTAACTCTTTTAGTTTTAGTACATGCTCCACTAGGGGTCGCTGCGAGCTCAATCATGTCGATACGGCAGTCAGTACACATTTTTTGTCCGAACTTTTATGATGATCTAAATCTGAAGTAACATTTTTGTAGATACATACTTAAATCGAGCTAACAGTTTATAAAATGCATAACACCACTTCGTCTTGTTTTTGATTATCTATCGATTTTTCTGCACCTCCAAAAGAGCAAACTTCATATCTGCCCGTATTCGTTTTAGGTAGTAATCATTACATATCTCTCTCTCTCTTAGCAGATAGCTGTTAAGGGCTGTTGTATCACTTTTGGGTAAATTTAGCCTCTCCCTGTGCAGGAGGCATTTACATTTAGGATGAAAACTATTTTCTTGAGGGGAATGCTTCAGCAGATTACTAACGTTTGCAGATCAGCTGGAGAAGAGGGCTATAATCAAAGCATTTCATTAGTATTAACTTTCCAAGCTTTAAATAAATCCCTGTTACATTGATAATAGTACTCTGTTTGTACGATTTCTTCTTCCCTTGTCTGTATTTGGTCTTAAATTCTGAAATTAAACAGTTTAAGCAAGAAGTGTGCATTTGTTGGAATAACATGCTCATGTTTGTCCTGTTCTTGCTGTTGCAGGCATTTCAATGCAAGCGCTGATAATATTCAGATTGACAAAGCTAAACCTCTATGGCACAACTACTTCCTGTGTGGACTGAAAGGAGTTCAGGTAATGTGGATTCAAGCGCCGTATGATGACGTAATTTAAGAAGTGCAGCTCCTGCCCTGCCGGAGCCTCTTTGGCCTTAAGATAATTTCTGTTGGAGAAATGGTGTAAATCTTACAACCAGTTTTTGCAGTTTACATTTGTTCATACCAACGTCCACAAATTCATGAACGTCAGTTCACCAAAAGACCAGGGGTAGCGGAAGTGACATCACAAGCCATTTGACCTTTACATTCACTCACACACTCATGCTTACACATTTCACACGTACACACACTCTCTCACACACTCAACTGCATGCATGCATACAACATACATTTGAAAGAATTCATCACTTACCTCAACTGCTAGGGAGTGTCATATTCCAGCTAATTGTACACCATTTTGATTACACTAATAATGAAACATGTTATTAGTCACTATGTGTGACAAGAATTGACAAAAAGCAAGTAGAATGCAGTCCCAACCGATATCCATTAGGATGAGCTTCTCCTGTGCTTCTGGCAATGATTTTACCACCTCTGAGACCAGGGGTTGCAAATGCAGTGCCAGGGGTCGCAGCTGCGACCCCTTAATGACGTCCATGCACATCTCTATTTCAAACCAGCTACCTAAATCCTAATTCCTGAATGTCCTCTATGAAATATTCTCATAGTGCACTGTTATGAAATGTGTGCCTGTACGGCAGAGACAGCCAGGCCCGCACTGGGACACGCACTGGGACACTTCTCAGCCAATGCTGCCTGTGCACAGCAAATTATCTTTTTATTGACTAACACAGCCACACATGGTCCCGTGGGAGTGCAAGTGTGTGCAGTTAAGTGTTTCCATCTATCTAATTGCAGAAGTTTCACTGACCTCCCGCCTCATTGGTCCTGGCAGTGACCCCTTGAACTGTGCAATTTCTTTGTAGTGTTCCTTGTCTGAGGGTACAGAAGAAGAAATATTAAACAACTGATGCCATCATGCAAGGACGGTGCCTATATGTAGCTCCACCCCATCACTTCCTGGGCGGTGTGAAATCACTGTGGAGTCATGCGGGACCACCAACTAAGGCGTAAGGCGCATTACTGGAAAAATCTCAGGATCCAGTCTGGCACCTCTAAATACTCTAATGGTGAAAAATCTGTGGTTAGATAGTGTATCTACCAGGAAGAGTGTTATCAGAGGTAACTAACTTGCTCGTTAAGAGTCGTTACTCAGAAACGTTTAAGGTTTTTTTTTTCAATGCGCTCTATTTTCAATATACCTGTGGTAGATTGAAACTGATTTTTCTTTGTTCAAAGTAAATAACTAGGAAGGGATAGTCAATTTTTTAACTCTGTAAAGGAAATATGCCTTCCGAACCACCACTCAAGTAATTAATTTTGAAAATTGGAAAATAAGGTACACTGAATACAACCAGAACCCAGACGTTTATATACTCAGTCCCTGGTTTTAAACTAGATGTTTGGGGTTATAGTTCAATTACTATTATAGGTAAAGAGGTCTGGTTTACTCCTGTGTCCCTTCCATCCATGTTCATTTTTAAACCAGCATTACAAATAATATACAAAAATTTTTACTTAAAAAGCAACTTCCATAGTACCTACAAGTAAGGAGATCGAGTTTTGACCCCTAACAGGTAAAGTCAAAGACTGTGGGTGTATTTGTAAGGTGTCATTATTGAAAAACAGTGATAGATATAGGTTGTTTGTGTGTCTTACTTAAATTCATGAGGGATTTATAAAGATTCTTCCCTTGCAAAGAAAATACTGCACTCCAGTAAATCGGCTGAAACCCGTCTTTTGAACCAATCTGAACGGTACTTTCAGTTTGGGGTGAAGACAACAACGGCTTCTATTGTGTTGATGGGCTATTTAGTGGCATTTTCGTCGTGGAAGTACTGACGGCCACTACATGGATGATTACCGAAATGTTATTTCAGTCAATTTGTTTTGCCTGTGGATGAAGTAAAAATTCCCTTCATAGAAAACATTTCAAACCTGCTTTATTTATGACAAGTTCTATTTGCCTGTTAAGCACGGTGTGAAAAATAGAGAGAAGACATACTTAAATAGAGGTGACTTCTGTCTTAGTTAACCTTTTCACTACTAAGGCGTTTGTGAAACTGTCTCCTAGAGGTTTTCCCAAAAAAATCTGTGTTGAAGTTTTACCTGTTTGTGCACTCATACACACTGTATATATAAAAAAAATGACAGCATAGAGATATAATAGAAACTCAGAAGATATCTTGATTTCTTTTTCAACAAATGTACTCAATATTTTATTGCGTTTCTCAAATCAATAAACAATTTGGACTATATGGAAAGTATAAAAACTATACATTTCATAATTCTTTATGATTAATTGAATCATTTGGTGCAAGCCAGGCTTCCTTTGCCCTTCCTGGCTGGCTTGGAGAGCACGCTGAACATAACGTGTCAACTTTCTTGACATTGTTTTTCTCAATATTTGGTCATTCTTTCCAGTTTCTCTTACAAAGGAACATATCCCTACTAAGTCTTGACCTCCAGATTTGTTCCGATCTGTCTCCGAAAAATGTAGGTTCCAAATATGTAGGCGGTCTCCTGTGGGTTCAGGCTGCCCACAAGCAATAAAGTGGGTGCTGTGCATTTGGAAATTTGGAAAGTAAATGGAAATATAATAGTGGTTTATGCTGCCTGTTGTTTGCTACTACTTCTGGGCTTTACGGAAACCTTCCACAACCATGCTTCTTAGCAAACATACATCACTAGTTTTCTACCAGTTAGTGCCAGACAACCCTTGCCCTGATTGGCTTGATGGGGTGCTGAACAAGAAGTTTGTCAGAACATCTTTATGCCCAGGCTTGATCTAGAAGTGTGTACTACTAGGTGTTAGGAGGGAAGAATTATCAGACGTGTGGGCTTTCCATGGGTTGTGGGCAGGGGTGCAAACACTAGGCACCTGGGAATCCTCTTGTTGGTGGCGATTCCTTGGGGAGTCTGCAGTAGTTGGCTCTAGATTTGGCTGGACCCCAACTATTTATGATAAGTAGAGAGATGGGGAATCCACAGTGGTGTAACTGGCTTGCATGAACCCTTATACATTTTAATACCTGAAACTTCAGGCTGATATAAAACTATGGGTAAAAACTCAGATTCTTCACACTTCACACCCAAAACTTCAGGCATTTGGCAAAAGTCCTTCCATTCAATGATTGCACTTTTTTTTGCTAAAAATTGAACCCTACATGTGTGGGTGGCCTATGATGTGGGCAGCAGCAGCCAAAATGTCGGCCGCAATTAGAATATATTGACTTCACCCAGTGACAGAATTGTCATGTCTCTGTCAATTATGATAGGCACACCCACACATGTGAGGTACTGTTTTTATTGGTAGGATTGTGGGAACATTTGGTAGTTTGACTTTTGCTGTTACCTACAAATTCCAGAACTTTCTGCCACAGAAATGTGTGAAAGGTATTTTGTAAACAATGGTTGATCTGTATGGGGAATCCTGGGTAAGAAAATGTTGTGGCACCCACGCAAGCCACTTCCCTAGGGCTCAGTCAGGTGTCAAATGAAATGTGTGGGACTGGCACGTTGCTGTACCTGCTGGATGTCCTCAAATGTGTGTGCCTTGTCAGCACCAAGCAACCAGATGCTGTTTGGATTTTTTGTTAGGCTAATTAAAATAGGGGAAATTAATATATTGCGGCTTATCCTTCTCTGACCAATGTGTCCTTGTATATGGACTAGGCAGGAAATGACATCACGAGAAAAGATGTTGAGACCATCTTGGCGTGGGATCTTCCAACAAATAAAAAATTGGGAAGATTTCCATCTTGGATAGGAATAAATTTAAAGCTAGTCATACCCACTGCTCCACGAGAATGGTGGCTTCCAAAACTGACCAGCATGGTAAAAAGATTCCAGCGTTTGATATTCTTCTGCATGCTCCAATGCTTCATCAGCTGTTTCCTTAGTCTGGCGATCCCAGACTATATGCAGCTCAACCTCCAGTTGACTGTGAAATTGTGATTCTGGTTGGGCAGGATTAAAGAAAAATCCACGCCCCTCACCTAAGACAAGGACCGCAGACTTGGTGGTTTCTCTTTCATGGATGGGAGGCTAAATAAGAATTTTGCTGCCCCTGATGAGTATGGTCCCCAGATATTATAAGAGCTTTACAGACTGATTTGGCTTAGGAAGGTCTACTCCAAGCAGCATTTCATTCAGGAGGTTAAACTCAATAGCCAGAGGTGCAAAGAGAGTAGGGAGGTGCACAAACTGATATTAAAAATAGTCAATAAACAAAATGCTTAACCACTAGGGTGCCTTGGACGAGGTGACCTCGTCCAAGGCACCGGTTCCCGTGTGCCTTGGACGAGGTGACCTCGTCCAAGGCACGGGAACTGGGGGGAGCGCTAGCGCACCCCCCCTGTGCTCAAAAGGCAGGGATGGAAGGGAAAGCCCTTCCCTTTCCACGCCGACCCCCCCACCCACCCTGTGACAGCGCGCAAGCGCGCGCTGATTTGTCACAGGGCCTCCCCCGATCAGGGAGGCCCAGAGAGGCTTCAAAGGGAAGGAAATGTATTTCCTTCCCTTTGAAGTCTCTACAAGCGTTTCAAAAGCTGGATTGCTTGCAATCCGGCTTTTGAAACGCCCACTAGACACCAGGGATGTTTTTTTTGTTTTGAAACTGGCATAAGGGAGCGACCCCTTTGGCAAGGGTCGCTCCCAGTGGGGGGGCATTTTTAGTAAGGCCTTTTCTGCCCCCCCTCGGGGCAGAAACCTCTAGGGCACCAGGGATCTTTTTTTTTTTCTTTTTGTTTTGTTTTGATTTTTTTTTTAGGTGGGGAGCGACCCCTTAGGCAAGGGTCGCTCCCCTAGAGGGCAAATTATATTTAGGCCATTTCTGCCCCCAAGGGGGGCAGATTGGCCTATTTTGATGAGGCCAATCTGCCCCCAAGGGGGGCAGAAACCACTAGACACCAGGGAGTTTTTTTTTGTTTTTGTGAATTTCACGCAAAGGGAGCGACCCCTTAGGCAAGGGTTGCTCCCCTGGGGGGGGAATTATTTTCGGCTATTTCTGCCCCCCTGGAGGGTAGATCAGCTTATTTTGATTAGGCCGATCTGCCCCCAAGGGGGGCAGAAACCACTAGGCACTGGGGATTTTTTGTTTTACAGATGGGGAGCAACCTCTTGGACAAGAGTCGCGCCCCTGGAGGGGAAAATTGTATTTAGGCCATTTCTGCCTCCTTTGGGGGCAGATCGGGCGATTTTTGCTATGCCAATCTGCCCCCAAGGGGAGCAGAAACAACTAGGCACCGGGGATTTATTTTTTGGCGCCAATGTCACGCAGAGGGAGCGACCCCGTAGGCAAGGGTCGCTTCCGGGGGGTTGGGGGGGCAAATTTAGTTTAGGCCATTTCTGCCCCCCCTGGGGCCGGCTGAGCTAGAGGCCAAAATCCACAGGTAGGCACTTTGCAAAAAACACCTATTGTTATTAGGCCGATCTGCCCCCAGGGGGGCAGAAACCTCTAGGCGCCAGGGCAAAAAAAAATGTTGTGTTTGTTTTTTGTTTGTTTGTTTTTTAACAGATGGGGAGCGACCCATTAGGCAAGGGTCGCTCCCCTGGGGGGCAAATTGTATTTAGACCATTTCTGCCCCCCTTGGGGGCAGATTGGCCGATTTTAGGTCAATCTGCCCCCAGGGGGCAGAAACCACTAGGCACCGGGGATTTCTTTTTTGGCGCCAATGTCACGCAGAGGGAGCGACCCCGTAGGCAAGGGTCGCTTCCGGGGGGGTAGGGGGGGCAAATTTAGTTTAGGCCATTTCTGCCCCCCCTGGGGCCGGCTGAGCTAGAGGCCAAAATCCACAGGTAGGCACTTTGCAAAAAACACCTCTGTTTTCTGTGAAAAAATTTGATGTGTCCACGTTGTGCTAGGCCTACCCACACAAGTGAGGTACCATTTTTATCAAGAGACTTAGGGGAACGCTGGGTGGAAGGAAATTTGTGGCTCCTCTCTGATTCCAGAACTTTCTGTCACCAAAACCAGAGGAAAATGTGTTTTTTTTTAGCCACATTTTGAGGTTTGCAAAGGATTCTGGGTAACAGAACCTGGTCAGAGCCCCACAAGTCACCCCATCTTGGATTCCCCTAGGTCTCTAGTTTTCAAAACTGCACAGGTTTGGTAGGTTTCCCTAGGTGCCGGCTGAGCTAAAGGCCAAAATCTACAGGTAGGCACTTTGCCAAAAACACCTCTGTTTTCTTTAAAAAAATGTGATGTGTCCACGTCGTGTTTTGGGGCATTTCTTGTCGCGGGCGCTAGGCTTACCCACACAAGTGAGGTATCGTTATTATCAGGAGACTTGGGGGAACGCTGGGTAGAAGGAAATTTGTGGCTCCTCTCTGATTCCAGAACTTTCTGTCACCAAAATTTGAGGAAAATGTGTTTTTTTTAGCCAAATTTTGAGGTTTGCAAAAGATTGTGGGTAACAGAACCTGGTCAGAGCCCCACAAGTCGGGGTATCTTGGATTCCCATAGGTCTCTAGTTTTAAAAAATGCACAGGTCTGGTAGGTTTCCCTAGGTGCCGGCTGAGCTAGAGGCCAAAATCTACAGGTAGGCACTTTGCGAAAAACACCTCTGTTTTCTTTCAAAAAATGTGATGTGTCCACGTTGCGTTTTGGGGCGTTTCCTGTCACGGGCGCTTGGCCTACCCACACAAGTGAGGTATCATTTTTATCGGGAGACTTGGGGGAACATAGATTAGCAAAACAAGTGTTATTGCCTCTTGTCTTTCTCTACATTTTTTCCTTCCAAATATAAGAGAGTGTGTAAAAAAGACTTCTATTTGAGAAATGCCCTGTAATTCACATGCTAGTATGGTCACCCCGGAATTCAGAGATGTGCAAATAACCACTGCTCCTCAACACCTTATCTTGTGCCCATTTTGGAAATACAAAAGTTTTCTTGATAGCTATTTTTCACTCTTTATATTTCAGCAAATGAATTGCTGTATACCCGGTATAGAATGAAAACGCACTGCAGGGTGCAGCTCATTTATTGGCTCTGGGTACCTAGGGTTCTTGATGAACCTACAAGCCCTATATACCCCCGCAACCAGAGGAGTCCAGCAGATGTAACGGTATATTGCTTTCGAAAATCTGACATTGCAGGAAAAAGTTACAGAGTGAAACGTTGAGAAAAATTGCTGTTTTTTTTTCACCTCAATTTCAATATTTTTCTTTTTCAGTTGTTATTTTCTGTAGGAAACCTTTGTAGGATCTACACAAATGACCCCTTGCTGAATTCAGAATTTTGTCTACTTTTCAGAAATGTTTAGGTGTCTGGGATCCAGCATTGGTTTCACGCCCATTTCTGTCACTGACTGGAAGGAGGCTGAAAGCACAAAAAATTGTAAAAATGGGGTATGTCCCAGTAAAATGCCAAATTTGTGTTGAAAAATTGGGTTTTCTGATTCAAGTCTGCCTGTTCCTGAAAGCTGGGAAGCTGGTGATTTTAGCACCGCAAACCCTTTGTTGATGCCATTTTGAGGGAAAAAAAAAACCACAAGCCTTCTTCTGCAGCCACTTTTTCCCATTAAAAAAAAAAAACGAATTTTTCACTGTATTTTGGCTAATTTCTTGGCCTCCTCTCCTTCAGGGGAACCCACAAAGCCTGGGTACCTCTAGAATCCCTAGGATGTTGGAAAAAAAGGACGCAAATTTGGCTTGGCTAGCTTATGTGGACAAAAAGTTATGAGGGCCTAAGCGCAAACTGCCCCAAATAGCCAAAAAAAGGCCTGGCACAGGAGGGGGAAAAGGCCTGGCAGCGAAGGGGTTAAGATCTAAATAATATTTTTCATAAGAAGTACATTCATTTGCATCTAAAAAGAAAAGGAAAAACTTAATACAAACTTTATAGAGACATTTCACACTGTGGTAACTCCCATTAAAATAGAAGTCAACTGGCTTCTATTAAATCCATAATGTTTATTCGGAGGGCAGGACAACAGGTCAATGTGGTCGGTTTGGAAATGGCACTTTCCTCAGAGTTATTCCCAAATGTTTTGCCTTTGCCCTATTTTTCTGATCCTGTTTTTGTTGGCTTTAAGACTCTGGGCACCGTACCATTGCCAATCAGTGTAGTCTGGGGACCTCCCATGCTGGAACCAAGCCCTGCTCACACTATCCTGTGCCAGGAGGGAGAGCAGGTACCTGCTGACCTGTTCTGATCTAGATCGGCTCCAGAGAGTTGGTGCCGGCAGCAGCCGCAACGCATATTCACAGGCGGTAGACCCTTTGTGGATTCTGCAGGCAGCGGCCCAAAGAGGGTCTCCCTGCACTCTTCTATCATTTCTATCATGTGCATTGCCCCTCCCCTTCTCCTCACCTCGAGTGGTGCCTTGGAACATTGCTTGGGGTGCACTTGATCATTTGTTGCATCCAGTGTCAGAGCTTCGATGGAGGCCCCAATCGCCACAGGAAATCTCACCTCATGCAGGGAAGCCCTGTAGAGGAATAACTGGATTACCGTATTACCTCTTACAGGAGTGCATATGCTCTAAGACATATGTTCCATTGCGAGTCTTATACTTGGTGTGTTCTGTCCATGACATGTTGCACTACCTGTCCTAGAAATTAATATATGTTGATGTTATACCTTATACTGTTCAGGGCAACAGGTACTATTTCATATGGCCGCATAGAATGCACAATACTGATGTTGTTCTGATGTTTGCACTCTGTGAACCTACTTTTTACTGTATGCACTGTGAGGCTTGACAACTGCCTAGTAGGCCAAGTAATTACTGATTTATGTTGTTTCTGGTCTAAGATATATCTTTGCAATATAAGAAGCATATTTTTATATATATTCAAGTGTGGAGTCCCTTTTGTTGTGTATTTATTGTGTCGCTGGTGTGAGTGTGTTGCGCAAACGCTATACACATTGCCTCTGGGGAAGCCTGATTGCTCTGTACCAAACTACCAAGGACGTGAGTACAGGTTATCTTTGGTGTGTAACTTACTTGCCCTGACTAGAGTGGTGGGTTCTGCCTGATGTAGGTGCATACCCATGTCCTTACTCAACCTTCGTCGAAAGTTAAGAGACTTCAGGCTGTGAGTGGTGCCTCTGGGACAGCCAGTGACTGAGTAGGGGTTTGCTGGATCCCTAAAGCAGTTTATCTTATTTGTTTCCTTGGATTTTGCTACTTCTGAGCTCCGGCTGCTTCAACAACTGAGCAAGGCGCTCTGAGTTCCTCCAGGGATAATTAGACAGAGCACCAAGGCAGTTCTTCTGAAGCAGCAGTAACTTCTCAAAGATAAAAGGGCAAGTATGCACAGTTTTTGGTTAGTGGTTTGTGTAATGAAGACAAAGCAGTCCCTGTGAGGCTTAACTTCAGAGCAGTTCAGCCTGGAATTCTTAAGCAAAACCAGGTAAGAGATCAGTGGTGTGCAACCTGCTTTCTTGTACTGCAGATTGACTATAACTAAGATTCAAGGGTGTTAAGCCATCTCACTAGAGGTTAAGGGGCGTATTCACAAACTGCATTTTGTAGTACATTATTATTATTATAGTAGTACTACTTAAGTACTGCACAATTATATTAATCAACTTATGCGCAGGGACCACTGCCTCTGCCACCCCTGTCTTTTCTGTGCTTAGTTCTTGGCCACGTGTGCAGAAATCACCTCACTCACTTAAAATAAATATTAAAACTGTTTTAACATTCATATTGTACATTGAAATATTTTAAATATTTTTTTTGAAGTTTAGTAAACCTATAATTCAATGTGAGTAGTATTAAAGGTGTAGCAGTAAAAATACCAATGGTAGCTGGGAGCATAATAAATCGGAGGGGCACAAAACACTACAACATACGCACATAACATAATCACATAACATACACACCAATATAAACATAAAAAAACCTCTTACCTTACTCAATGTCCTGCAGCACGCCCTCATTCTGCAGCACGTCCTGAGCTCGCAAAGCACACAGCCAAATCCCTCATCCAATCAAGACACAGAATAAAAACGTGTCTTGATTGGCTGGAGTGGGCCGGCTCCACGCTCCAAAAGGCCCTCTATGCCTGTGCCTTCTCTCCAACATGGCTGTCCAAGACAGCCGTGTTGGAGAGGTTAGAAATGTTCATGTTGGTTTGGCCATAGCAAGGTAGCCGGCCAAACAATCATGCACACTTCAAAAAAGGGGCCACTTCTCACTACTGCCAATCATTGGCAGCAGGGAGGCACTTGCCCCTTCCTGCCCACACGCTTTGCTGAAAGAAAGTGTAAAACATAAAATGATAATGAAATATTTGTATTACCATTTTATTTTTGACGCTTTCTGCATATTAGTGCAGGAGGGCGACGCTCCTCCACTCCCATGGAGGAACCGCCACTGAAAAATACATGTGAGTAAATCAACATGTTTATGTACCTTTGAAAATAGGGCCCTAAGTTCTTAGCGAAGATAAATTCTACATTTCTTCCCACGCAAATGCTCTTCTTCCTGCTATTTTGCAGTGTGAGTCATTTTAAAGTGCTGTTTGAGGGATGGACGCAAGAAGAGCAATCAGCCCCAGCGGGCAACGTTAGCATTGCTAACAAAGATCAAGTGATTGAGCCCCTCACCACTGCTTTGGGTTAATCTTCATATTTTATTCATTCCCTCGCACAATATCTATCTGTAGTTTACCTGGACAAAGGAAAGCTTTGTCAGCATAGGAACTATTCCTACGAGCAGCCAAATAAAAATGTGTGCGCATTTCTTCAAGCCAACACCCGTTTGGGGAACTGGCTGGAAGAACATTTTCACAAAACTTGCATTTATTGTTTTCTTTTATGCTCACTAAGATGTTGTGCTGAATTGATACTGCTTGCTTTCACTAATTTAATATGTAAAATATATCCTTTTTAAATTGTATTTAGATGGTGGGGTTGCAGGCACGGTATTCCACCTCTCTGTGCAAGCTTCTGAACACTATTCAGATATTATAATATTAAGGTGAACCAATGCTAGTCATATTTTCAGTGTCAGTGAACCTGATTAAAGTAAGAGTTAGCCTTTGTAGAATTAAATTAATTTTAAACCAATTTAGGGATTCTTGGTCATTTTAACTAATGACAGCTGTCTTTAGAGCACAAGGTTAGTTCACAGTGTCAGCCATGGCAAAATAAATAAAATTGTTTTTTGTCCTAGTCTTTTGAAACTGCAGTGGTAAGGGACTCGAGGCAGCCAAGGTAAATGAATAGTACTGTAATTGCATGCATTTCATTTTGTTCATGTTGATAAAGCAGTGACGTAACATCAGTCCCGCGGTGCGGGGGAGGGGGCTCATGTGCCAGGGGGCCTCCTCAGCACAGTACTTTGACCTGGTCTGAGTGGGTCCAGGGTGGGGGACCCATCAAGTTTTGTTAGACCACTGCAATGAACATGAGGTTCTAAGCAAGGTAGGTAGCCTCTTCATTAAAAGGGCAAATATGAAATCCATGCAGTGCCCCTCGCAGGAAAAACCATAGGGAGGACAATTAGCTGTAATTTCTCCATCTAAGAAGAAAAGTAAGAAAGCCCCCTTTGCCTACTTTAGTTTTGTCTTGGGAGGAACATTACAAAATTTAGAACTGTGGAAGAGAAATACTGACCTGCCTATTGCCTGGCATGTCTTAACTTAGAGACACATTGTCCATCTGCCTTACTTAACGTGTTACACTTTTTTTCCACCAACAATGTTGCGCCCAATGCTCTGTCTGCTTTGTGTGCTGTGTGCCAAATAGCTATTCTTGCCCTGCTAAAAGGGTCAGAAATGTTTGAAACATTACCTGTCAATAGCTGCCTTCTTTTCTCTAACTGACGGCCACCTGTTAATGAAGGACACTAGTTTGACCTTACACTTCCCATCAAACTAGGCCAACCATGCCCCTAAACTAGAAATAAAATGTTCTGGGATTTTTCCCAGTAGTTTTCACATCTTTATTACTAGGGGACAGAACTCAGTAGCTAGTGTTTCAAAACCTTATGAATTTATCTTCTCCTTAAAAATGTCCATTACTTTTAATCTTGTGGTATAATTCGGTTTTATGTCCAACATTAATCTTGTTTATAAACCAGTTTGCCTTAGATCTCTACCAACAGTCCTTAATTTGAGCTGGTAGTTTTTCGGTGTGTCCACTGGCACTCATTTTTAGGGATCGCCACTTACTTTTTCACATCAGACTTTGACCCAGAGGTACAACTGAAAAAGAAGAACAATGAAAAAGACAGAAACAACATGACAAAGGGAGAAATCAGGAACCAGCAACAGTGAGCTATAGTGAGAGGGACAGTCTGGTGGTGGATTAAAGAGGCATGAGCTGAAAGTAGGACTAGGTAGCCTTGGTATTCGGCACTTTGACTTTGCTCTCTACCACTTATTCTTTTCACAAATTAAGCATTGGTTACCAACACTTATCATTATTTTCCTATTTCAGTTCTTCTTTATATTTCTCACAAGTATTGATCTGATCTTTTCACATTTTAATACGGACTGTTCAGGAGATGTATCAATATTTAGTATGAATCTAAAACATAAACCAAATATTATACAAATCAACAGAAGTTTGTTGGCTGGTTTTTGTGTAAATGTAGTTTAGGAAATTCATCATAGAAAATTCTCATTTGTTGTTTCTGTTGTTCCGAAGAATGGATTACAAAAGAAAGCTGTTCGCTAACATACCAGCCCTCAAGCCCCTGAGCTCCTGCATTTGTGTGCAAAGCTGTTGCATGCTGCCATCATCTAGGTTCAAAAGTAACTCTTCTTTTTAGAAGGAATTTATATATTTACAAAAAGAACTTCCTTTAGAGTAGGATGCCTATACTCATAGTATTTTGTAAATGTTTTAAATAAATACCCATATTGAAAACAAGCATATACTTAAAGAAACGTTCTGAAACCATTATCTATTATTCATTCTTCTTCTTCTTTTAGTATCAGTCTTTTAAATCATGTTTACTGCTGCTGATTGTCTTGCAAACCTAAAGAGTTTGACAAACTATTGCTATCCTACAAGCTTAGACCTCATAGGGCAGTCATGTAAGTATCATACAGTGGTTTATTAATACCGAATATTAAGACCACACTATGGTAGTAATTCAGTGACTAACACAGCAGGAAGTTCCTTCTGGTACAATAGATTCAAGATCAGCAAAATGCTCCCACCCTTACCAAGAGCTGTCATACAAAAATCACCTTTGAATATATTCTAGAAATGCTTTAATTTTGTCCACAGACCTCAGTTTCACATTGCCAGAAAATACTCATTTTTTTCTGTCCTTTTTTATTCTGTCTTTTGGCTCTAGATAAATACGTTTAATTCTCCAACTAAAAACATGCTTTGAACTATCCACTTTCATGTTTATTAAATATGTGTGCTCCCCGAATACAAGTCGGTCTCTTTCCTCAATTGCCCACATTTACTAATACTGTGGGCCTCATTGCGAGGTTGGCGGTCTTAAGACCGCCAGCTTCGCGATGGCACTCGGACCGCCGCAGACAGGGCGGTCTTATCACCCCATTATGACCGGAGCTGCCACAGTCAAACCATCAACACCGCCAGGCGGCAGCCAGCCTGCATCCTGGCGGTCCCGGTGGTTGTAATCCACTAGGGCAGCGCCCTGGGGATTACGAGTCCCCATCCGCTAGCCTTCCATGGCGGTAAACACCACAATGGGAAGGCTAGCAGAATGGGGTCATTGGGGGGCCCCTGGTGGCTTCTGCACTGCCCGTACACTTGGCATGGGCAGTGCAGGGGTCCCAATGCACAGCCCCATTGAGCATTTCACTGCCCGAAATACTGGCAGTGAAATGCACGACGGGTGCTGTTGCATCCAACGCACTACACATTGCCGCCGGCTCAATTACGAGCTGGCGTCAATGTTCTGGTGAGTGTTCCACTGGGCCAGCGAGCGAAATCACTGTTATCGACCACTGGCCCAGGGGAACACTCCTAATATGGCGGGCAAAAGACCTCCATTACTGGTGGTCTTTTGCCTGCAGCGGCTTCGGCGGTCCTGTGAAAAGGACCACTGAAGTCATAATGAGGTCCTATGTATTGGCATGATATGTGCCATGCCCATGTATCCTCATATCATCAAACAACAGGAAAGTCCATCAAAGGGCAGGGATGTTACCACAATTTTTTAATGGGTATTCAGAATCAGTGGCGTAGCGTGGGTTGTCAGCACCCGGGGCTCGGATCGCACAGCCAGCACTGCAGTGAGAGAGAGTGAGTGAGCCAGGCAGGGGCAGAGAGCTGCGAGTGCGAGCGCGCCCCCCCCGATGTTGCGCCCGGTGTGGCCGGCCCCCCCTGCACCCCCGCGCTACGCCACTGTTCAGAATTATCTGAAGGATGTGCACCATCATGCCAGAGACAACATTATGTGATAGCCACAATCGGTAAGAATTCCCTTATCATGTGACTGAAGGGGGGACCATGATGCTTGAGCCTCCAATATGACATGTATAGCCAGAATTGTGTCAAGAATGCCCATTGTAGGTTAACTATGTGCACCATGTTGTCAGGAGTAGCCACAATCATGTTATAAATTCCTGCCATATATGTAAAGGGTGGGCATCAATATACCAGGAATTCCCCGAAACTAGCACTATTATGCTAAAGTGACCAATATAACAAGGGCAAGAGTGATAACGGTATACCAGGATAGAGCACCAAAATGCCACAACCAATATAATGCTAGAGATAACGAGAGTGGTGTTAGGAATACCTTCATTAAGTCAATGGTGGACACCATTATGCCAGAGCCAGCCACATTTATGTCAAGAATGTTAATAATAGTTTAAGAGTTGGCATAATTATGTCCAGGTCGTAATTATAGTCACAATGTATCAGGACGAGCAACAATAGTCCATTGGTACTATTAGGCTAATGATAGTGCTCAAGCAGGTGTACTAACAAAAACAGTAATGAATATTCATGTATTCTGAGTAATGGATTTCGTAGAAAATGTATTAATATAGAGAAAAATAATGCACACATTTGAAAATGTGTCCATGTGAGTGGCCGCCAATGTTCACGAAGTGTACTTATTAATGGCTTATTAATATGAAACATGGAGCTTATGTTGTATTGAGGGTTATGCATTATGTATTAGCTTTATTAATTGTAGGCATTGACTTAGTGAAGGTCTTGGCCTAGTTGCAAGGCCTCATGTCAAGCTGTATTTCTGAACCGATTAATAAATTGTCTGCTTAGAGAATTAAAATTGTAATTTTGCACTGTGCCGACCAAATGTGCTTGTAGCTAAACATCTGTCTCATGAAAACCACTTGCTAGAAGATATTGTTCTTGTAAAATGTAACATTATAAGTGTAATGTGTTTAAGATTGACTTTCTCAGGAGGAGAACAATAGAGACACTGACTGGAGTATAAGCTGCAACAATATTGTTACCTGACGAGCTGGACTATGAAGACATTACAAGAGAAGCCAATCAGCGACATGCGAACCAAGTACTAGTAGAAATTATGGATTTGAGATTTTAGTTTTATCGGATGAAGTAAACATGCAATCCCTTCACCAATAGGGACTTGGGTAGTAGTTTTAGGTTATCTAACCTAGCTGGACTGCACTGAGAAGAAGTTGCCATTGCGCTTTTGCCTTTTGCCACCGTCATAATTTCTTGAGCGTCTTGACAAGAAACATGATTTATTTTAATGCTTAAAGACTTTGCGTTTCCTGAAGTTTAATGCTGAATCCTGATGCCTTGCTGACCAAACTGATGTCCTGATGAATAAGACTATCTTAGCTTACCGATCCAATTGAGGAGAGGTATACTGTAACGCATGTGTTCTGTTATGCCTATTTGCTTTTCCTTTCTAGTTACCAACCGCACTATTTTGAGCCGTAGTTAGAGGTTTTGTAAATCTGTGTTGACTACATTGTTTTGCATGAAGCCCAACATGCTAATGCTAATCTGGTGTTAGATAAGGACCCTCACTAATGAAAGTCTGCTGTAGGGAGTAACAGTAGAATTATTTTCTTTGCTGAATTTAAAAGTATGTGATATTGTTTGCTCAATCGTTCTTGTTATTACTTTGCACCATAACCTTAGAATGTGTAGTGATTCAAGCTTTGATTAGATTACTTTTTTTTGCAGATTTGGACAGCCAGTGATGTTTCTGTATGTGTATCATTTGATTTTGAGATTATTTTACGTGACATTAGCATTGTTAATATAGGGAAATAAATATTCTAACTTTTACTAATAGGTGTGGTTATTCATAACTGAAAGGTCATGGTGTGTGATAATTACTGACTCCAATTGATTACTAATGTCATTGATTATTATTGATGTTATCGATTGGTTATTGATTATTGATGTGCCTGTACTGGATCTATGGTGGGAACATCTTAAATGCGAGTCAAAAGGTTCATTAACCTATTTGCGTCCCTTTGTAAGTTTACTTATTAAGGTCTGACACGCTAATAATAGCCAGAATTATGTTAAGAATACCAACAGTATGTCAAGAATGGTCCATTATGCCAGGACTCCTATTATTCCATTTAAAGGCACTAAGGCGGGCGCAGCTGGAGCCACAGCCAAAATAACGACATTGTCCACACAACGGCCCCTGCTCAGAAACACATCCAGAAGTTGCAAATTTCTGTTTAGCCACATCAATTCACTGGGAGATGCACATTCACCCCCCCTCTATCTACACCAGCCCCCCCCCACCCGCCCCCGGCACCCCGGAATGCTCAGACCATGGTCAATTCACCAAAATGCCTGGGGCGGCGGGAGTGACATCACACACCCTTTGACCGCCACGTTCACTCAGACACACATACTTAGACTTACACACACATTCCCACTTACATACACTCTCTCTCTCACATAAGCACATTCTCATCTGCAAGCTCGCACACAGCATCCATTTAAAAGCATTTTTACTTACTTCAGCTGCCATGGAAGGGCAGACAGGACTCCATTTTTATTACACTAATAGTGCATAATACATTTTTACTCACTATTAGTGTAATAAAAATTGACCGAAAACAAGTAGTGGAGCCGGAACTGATGTCATAAGGACGAGCTGCCTCTGTGTTCCTGACACTGAATTTGCGACCTCTGGGGGCAGGGGTCTCAAAGGGCAAGCCAAAGGTCGCAGCTGTGAGCCTTAAATGACGTCTATGCTCAAAAGACGAACTGAATTGACCCCAATAAACAAATTCCACAATTATACCAGCAGAAGACATATCTCGTTACCCATACATGCAAACTTTAATGTACAAACATCCTACCCATGTACATTGAGACACATCATCATTTGGGTTTTGTTTTTTTAACTTGCCCTGCAACTCTTTCCCGCCTGACCGCCTTCTGCACTTCAGCCGGGCCATGCACCAGCACAAGGCTCGCCGTTGGCTTCAGCGTCTCGGCCTTGGCAGCACCCTGTACACGCTAACAGTGTGTTTGACAGTGCAGGGCCTGTAAGACAGCCAATCGCCGTGCAATTTGAGCCAGCGAATGTATGGGAAACACTCTCTTGGAGCGCGCTCTGACCACATCCTCAATATGGCACCATAAAGATTTAACTGGTCTGCAATTGATTACCTTCTGTACTGTGACCAGTTGTTAGCGATCGTTCAAGCATTGACAGTCCGCAGTAGGTAAGCCTGTGGAGCTACGATATTAAGCGTAACACGTGTTGATTTTAGTGTAACCATAAAACATTGGAAATGACATGCTCGATTGTTGTGACAATAGTAAACCATCTTATGTAAATTGATAAAGTGAGAATTTAAATGTGAGAAACATGTCTACACGTTTTTTTAAGAAATGAAAACATTCGCATCATGGAAGTAAATACACTGCTTACATGTCCAATGGGAGTGCTTTATTTAATTTGCTACCTAGGCTGCGTGAAATGCAAAATTCACCAGCTTGATGTGTGCTATCGCCCATCAGCATACCATCAGCATGCCATTGGCTTTTACAGTTTTAAGACTCGCAAAAATGTGTACGTTTTCCAGTTATAATTATACAAATTAACAACTGAGAACATTTAGTTCTGTACTATGTCCATGCACTCGGTATCAGAACATCTTGGAAGCTGCCTTTAATCAGATTACTGCTCTTCCCGCAAAACACCTTATGTTCTTCATATTGTGATTTCCATTGTGGGCTTTCGGGGCATGTTTTGCTCCTGCTGTTGCATGGCAGGAAGACATAAATGATTTAGAACAGGCCACCTTGCTTCTGTTTTTTCTTTTTTGCGCACATGGGAGCACCAGCACCTCCAGGGAATTTGATCCCCTCTGTTTTTAGGGTACAGTATGACTTCCTACTTACTGCTTATTTCAGAACGCTGTGGTTTTATAATGTGCATCAGGGTCATGATAAAACTGGCCTTAGCTATCGCCACTTCAAATCTATATGTTGCCTGTGCTTGTTTACACCCAGTCAGTCACTAATTTCTTGTAGGTTTTCTAGCTTGCTGCATTTTATATTTCAGCCGTCAGATTCCGTTCCAGTAACTCTTTGGCCTTCTTGCTCTGTAGATTAAATAGCTCAGTGATTCAGCTGAGATGTGTTTAGAGATCTGTTTTTAAAGCAAAATTTCCCTTAACAGTTTGAGTAAATTAGGTTTTTTATCCAGAAATAGTCAGAAAGGATACAACAGCAAGCAAGTATTAAAACACAAGTACCAAGTGGGTCCCGGGGGCCTATCTGTTTATATTTGATTGAACATGTTATCCTGCTAGGACAGAGCTATTGCAGAACTTGGCAGCGTCCATTTTCTTTTCTGAAACTGGAGTCCATTTTATATTTAAACATTGCGTGATAACTGTGGAAGCCTGATTCCCATGCAGGACAACCCCTGGCTCAGTGTCTGGCAGCAGCTTTTTTTAACTACTTCATCTGATATTTTGCAAGAACTGGCCTGCTTCTTGCTATCACTTAATAGTTGCTGCTTTGAAGGCTGCAGAGGGGCTGTTTAGAGAGATCTGGCTTTTAGCGAGCCTACATACAGCAGTTTTTGTTTTCTCGAAAGCATTCATTATTTTGCCATGTTTACAGAAATCAAACAACAGATTTGAGGGAAAAGGGTATTTGGCAAATGTACGCTTTAAAAATCTTGACTTTTTGCGTTCACTGTCATAACTTAACCAGAAACAGTTGTCAGCAGATGTGCTGGTGCACTGAAATACCAAGAGCAAATCAGGATTGTTGTTTTGCAAGCTGTGGCTTTATGTTGTTGGCATAAACAGTGGTCATATCTTCTAGCCCAGTTCATCATGGATTGCTATGTAGGTTCATGACAACGGGCTTTAGCGCTTGATGACTGTGACCAGTAAATAAATGGGCCTGGGGAAGGAGTTGTACTCTTAGCCCCAACACTGAAGTTTTCAGAAGAAAGCACTTCTTTGAATTCTCCGTTTGTGTTAGGTAGTGTGTTGTCTCTTCCTCTGTATGCAAATTAAACAGCTGGCTCTTTTGTTTAGCACCTGGCCTTCACTATTTAGCAGAATGTACTTCAAATGAATGCAGCATTTTGAAAATGAATATGGTTATTATATGCTTGAATGGCCAGCGTTCAAGGGTCAAGGTGCAGTAAAATGAAGAAAAAAAAATAAAAAAAAATAGATATGTGTGTATATATATATATATATATATAAAACAAAGTTGTCCTCATGTGAAAGTGCACTCCCAACAGGTTATATAAACGGGAAGAAGAAGCAAAGCCAGCAACTCACAGTGAATTCTTTAAGCAGCTTTATTATTCCAGGCCTTAAGTTATAAAATCATATCTGGACACGTGTTTCTAGGTCAATCCTTTCTTCAGCAGAGAAAAATATAAAAGTGTTTCACCCTCGTAGGTGCAGCCAGTGCTGGAAGTGTTCCAGGCATTTCTTTCTTACTGAAAAGACCAGCATGGCTTCAGCTTGTCTAATTACAGGCACCTGATTAGTCTCTTTGAATACCAGTCCGCCCCAGTGGGCCTCTCAAGTGAGTAACAGTGCATGCTGGTTATGGTGGTCCTGCAATTTTATCATTTTGCCCCAAGTGGGTTGCTGGAGCCAAACAAAATAATGAACCAAAGTGCAAAACCTTTGTAGGCGAATCCAAAGTAAAATTGTCAGATTTGCTGTGAATATCCCAACCTGACTGCTCTTATGTGACAATCCATTTTTAGTCACACAGACCTGCTTCGATGTGCAGTGGTGCTGCTTTCCTGACTGGACAGGCCGGTTTCGTGGCAAACTCATTACATTATGGTAACTATAGATGTTGTATCACTGTATACTTGTATCCCACATGATGTAGGCATTCAGGCCTGTAGGCATTTCTTTAGGGATAAACCAATCAGACTTTTAGATCATTCGGAATTGCTTTTGAAAATGTTAAGATTTTGCTTGGAATTTTTTTTTTTCATGTATGAGGATCAATGGTATAGGCAAAAAACCAGGACTGCGATGGGGAGCTGCTTTGCCCCAAGTTATGCCTGTCTCTTTATGGGGTGGTGGGAAACGCAGGTTGTGATGGCGGACGAGAATGCAAAATGGTCTAATCATATTATTTTCTGGACAAGATATATTGATGACATATTTATGATCTAGGACGGTCCTGAACCCCTAGGCAACTAAGAAAGTTGGAATCCGAGTATGTCATTCGGCTTAACAGCCGACATCCTTGGGGTTTGAACAAGGGTGAGGAACTTTATGTACATATTGGTTAGTTGAGGAAGCAGATACATAGTTGTGATCAGTTGTTCAGGGCTTTATTTAATTTGGTGTTATTGTTAATGTGGCCATCCTACCAGAAATAGTAGAATTGTTATGAATATGTTTTCAATTTTTTCATTTGGATGCAAAAAATGTTAAGGCAATATATGGTTTGTTAGATCATTTCTATTAATATATTTTAGAGGTAAACATATATTTACTGTTTATATTGAATTATGTGACTGGGTAAAGTAATAGTTAAGCATATCAACAAATTGTAATAAAAAAGTGAGGAAAGAAGAAAGGAAGGGAGGAAGAAAAAGAAGAAAGAGAGGAAAGAAGGAAGAAGAAGAAAAAAATTCTTAATGGGGAAAGCAGGCAGCTTTCCTTAAAGGAAAAGGGGAAACTTTTACAAATACGTTTTTCTCTTTTGTAAAGTTAGTTGAGAGCTGACAGTGGTCCCTTGAACCAAAGCCTATTCCCACTGCTGTGTTTTTGAACATTCCCAAAGCAGAAGGTGCCTGCATTTGTTAACATCTCATCTTAGTGGTCAGTAACATTGAATGGTGTATGACCACTATTTCAGTCCTAAACCACTGATACATATCAATAGACCAATACTTGGAATGGATGCCTACAACATGCCCCTTCCAAATAACAATTTGTTATCCATTTCTAAAGTTTATTGATCCCTAAATTGGGTTTAGTATGTTTGCGAGTACATTTTTGGGGTTGCAAAATCTGATTCAAAGTGTTTGTTACTATATAATGTTTTTGTAATTCTTTCCCTGTCTTCTTTATTTCTCACTTCAGTAGAGAGGGAGTTCCGTGCTTTTGAAGGCTTGCCTTCCATCTCTCTGTTTCTCAATTTTCGTGTCACTGACAAGATTTGTTTTGCACAATTCACGGGAATATGTAGTTTTCTACTAGGGACATATGGCCCTATTTCCACATGCTGAGACACTATACAAGAGGCTGCAAACAGGATCCTTGGCCTGAACAGGAGCCAATAGAGTGTGTGAAAGGCAGGGGATACATCTGCTGTACAACTTCAGGTGAAGTCTGATATAAACATAGTTCACTGCTCAGGAGCACATGGCCAATTTCCCATGTACTTTAAAAGAGATTTTAAACAGGATGCCTGGACGACCAGGAGCTATGAATTCAGAAGGTTAGAGAATGAAAGACAGAGCATGTGTGCACATGACCTGGTGACTTCAGCTAAAGTTCTGCCACCTTTCCAGGTACTGCACCACACCCAAACATGCTACAATTCATTCTGGACAGAATGGCCTGCTGAACGGACAAAACCTTCTTCTGAAACCTCAGTAAATGACAACTGTTTATACTATCCAATGTCCTGTACAATAACATAATTAAACAAAATAAAAAATAACGAATGTCTTAAATTTGAGGCTGTAATTGTTGATTACTGTTAGACCTGTCAGCCTTAGGAAGTTATTTCATCAAACGTTTTGCCATTCTCCTCCATTTTTGCTTATCCCCTTTTTGTTGAACTTAGGACTCTACACTTTAGGACTGCTAAAGTGCATGTGATCTCTCCTTTAAACTTGATGAATGTTGCTTATACCCATTTGGCACATTTAATTTACTTGGATGTCCCTAGTAAAGTGGTACTACATGTGCCCAGGGCCTGTAAATTAAATACTACTAGTGGGCCTGCACCCACTCATTGTGCCACCCATTTAAGTAGCCTTTAAAACATTGCATTGCCATTGCAGTCTGTGTGTTCAGTTTAAACTGGCATTTCTACCTGGCAGAGTAAACCTTTTGACAGGCCTAAACCTGCATTTTTAGTACATATTAGTCTTCTCCCTTTCCCTCCCACCTGGGTAGGCTCTGAGCAGCCCATAGGGCATGGTGCAGCATTTAAAAAAATGTAACATGTAGTTTTAACTTTTACATGTCCTGGTAGTGAAAACTCTCTAACTCCCTTTTCACTACTGCAAGGTCTACTTCTCTTATAGGATAACATTGCATTAACTTATTACATACATTAAGTGGTAGCTTTCGATTGGAAGCAGTTAGGAATGTCAAGCTTGGTGTATAAAGAATTGTAATTTAAAACACTTTAATGGTTAAGTCTGATTTGAAGTCACAGTTCTGGAATTGACACTTTTAGAAAGTTAGCATTTTCCTGTCCCAACCATTTCATGCCTGCAGCCTGATTCCTAGGTCATGTGACTAGGTGTAGCTGGCAGTTGGTCTTTGTATATTGCACCCAGACAGGGAGACAAAGGAGCATATGTTTTGGCAAGATGGGCCATCTCTGCCTTGATGAGGGATATGATCTGTCACCTACCACACTTCAACATCACAGACTCTCTGCCTGAGCACAGTCAGAAAAGGGTTTGACCCTTATTTATTGTGACCCAAGATGAGCTGGTACCAGGGCAGAGAGGCAGAAAATTCCAGAACCTCCAGAACCTTCTCCTACTTCAAAGTAGCCACCAGGAAATTAACCTTCAGACCCAACACTTCAGTTGCCCTGCTTCCTGAGTAAGAACGACTAGACCTGCATCTTGATCCCAGGACCATCAGAGTGACTCTAAGGGCTTGTTGACTGGAGTCCTGCTCAGAACCTCAGGGACGGAATAGGTTCCAACTATCCTGAACCCAGCACCTGGACTTTACTTGCTGTGAGTCTTGCCCTCCAGGTGGTGCCACCCAGTTCTGAACCCTTGGAGATGGATCTGGAGGTGCTCTGCCAGCCCAGCTATGGTTCTATGGGCAGAACCAATGTAGTGCAACTGGGCTTCGGAACTGCTGCAGTGGGACACATCCCCAATGCAAGACCTCGCATTGCAGCCTTGCAGCTTCTCCGAACTGCTGCTGTAGGCATATTCTCAGTGCGGGCTCTCACAACGCTCAGCTACCAGGATGTAAGGTACTTTATTCAGCGAGCTGAACCTGTTCTCTGTATCCAGCCCATGATTCATCACGGTTATCCTGAACCTGTGACTTTGCCCCAGTCTGCCATGACCAGATAAATAAAGATGGCCCTTTGTGGTTTGAGGTAATATTTTCACCTAAATCTTTAAAATTGTACGTCTCCAGTTCTACTTATTGGATGTTTGCAGTTTTGGTGTCAAATTATTTCTTATCATTTACTCTATTCATCTAAATTGATGTTGGATTTTTCTTTTGTAGTGTGTTTACTATATTTCTGTGTGAAGTGCTCATAAATACTTTACACATTGCCTCTAAGTTAAGCCTGACTGCTTATACCAAGCAACTAGAGGGTTGAGCACAGGTTAATTTGGGGTTTGCTTGTGAATTCACCCTGAGAGATATCTGCTTGAATAGGGTTCTCCCCCTCAACCAGTAATCCAATTTCCAACAGTTACCACTTGTGTCATCTATTACGTGCTTACATATAGTCTTTCTACCTATGTTTGTATTTTTTCCTGTTCCTTTCCCCAGATTCTATGCAGCTAAAGTACTGTGAAATATATTTTATTTACATAAGTGTACTTTATCTCGCCCACAGGACCATTTCAACTTTAAAAAGCCAACTGGAATGAACTGTCTGGTAGATGGAACCATTCCACCCAGTTCTGGTCTTTCCAGCTCGAGTGCTTTGGTGTGCTGTGCCGGACTTGTAACACTCACTTCTAATGGAATGACCCTTTCAAAGGTAATTACTGTAAAGATGTGAATGGTGCAATGCTCAATACCAGCCGTTTTCTATTCACTGTTGCAAAGCATGTACATGTGCATCTCACTTACAAAGAGCTGTCATCAGGTAGTAAATGTCTTACGCACGTAATATGACCCAAGTGTTCTGTCGTAAAAATGCGCTGGCTTCCTTTAGTATCCTCTTATGTTTGCTATTACCCAGATTTTGTTCTATTATTCATAGTATGTTTTGCCTGAGTTGTTTGCACGCTTCACTAAATCAATGTTTCTGTATAATGGGGGTCTCTGGATTTTTTTATTTAGAACTTTTAGAATGTTTAAATTCCTTTTGATGGTCAAGAGGAAACAGTTAAAATATTTTTGAACAATAAAGGTGAAAAGAAGAAAATATATTTGTGCTGGTAATGCTCAAACTGTCTATAGCTTTTACCTTTCCCCAAATGTACATTCCTTACTGTAACTCCATTTGGGCAGATGAAAGGTAATGTAGCATTTTGTGTAGCCAGCATGTGCAGACTGACCACTGATATACTTAAGTCCTTTCCTCAAAACTGTTACTCCTCTTCAGTCCAATGAAAGCCACGTTTCAGTTCTTAGGTTTGCACAGTGTGCTTACATTTTTACATCAGAAGTTATAAGTCACCCACATTCCAGTCAGCAAATAAAATATAATACCTCTTTGAAACAGTTAGGGCCTCATTTGAAGCTTTGTGGACAGAATGCTTTGAATCTCACAAAAGATGAAGGGAGTGTGCTTGCAATACGTCTAACCACTGCCAAGCTTTCTGGGTAGCATTCCAACCCATCGTTCTTTTGTCTTCTGTGCCACCTCAGTTTAGACACAGTCAGATGTCCATCAGCCTTGAACGAGCCCCAATAAGAACAGTCCAGCCCGAACCGTTATTACTTTTTACATTTATGTTGGGGGTGTCAGATTTAGATTGGTATAAAATCCACTTTCTGTTTAGTCAATACATGCAAAGAACAACTTGTCTTCCATTTATCGTAATGACAGTTGTGCTCTCTTTGTAGCAGTGGCCTTGCGTCACCTTAGGGTCAAAGAAATTGCTGAAATTGGCCCAGTAAGACCTCAATGAACGATTTCATGACTAGCAGGCTACATTGGTTTATAGACATATTTTTTCTAAATAGGAAGCACACTGGTATTGAAGATTATCTTTTTTGCAAACTCCTCTGTCTCTGTAGCCTGTTGTTCTGAGGAATAAGGTACTTTAACTGTGACATTGCCTAAAAAGTATTGAAGTAGTAGGAACTGAGTGCAATTTAGAGTTCCTTTCATATTTACTCTACAACAAACTACGGGCTGGGTATGGTCTCCAGTAGTCACAGGAAGAACATAAAAGACAGCACTTTATTTTCTGCTTCAACTACTTGATATTCAGTGATATGTGTAACAAAAATGAAAACAAAATTAGCACTATAGCTAGAAAATAAACTGTTGCTCAGGTTATGCTCTGAAGGAGTAACCCAGGTTCACAATTCCCTTTATGGAGCTCACTCAGTTGGCTTTCTAAGTCAGTTTAATCCTAGCTATTCAAACACTCCTCTGAGTATTAAAGTATTAAATATTCCTACAGATTAGATTATGGGCCTAACTCAATTGGCTTTCTAAGTCACTTTAATTTTAGCTATTCAAACTATTCAAACTATCCTCTGAGTATTAAAGTATTAAATGTTCCTACTGATTAGATTGAAACTTACTTTCAGCGACCCAGGCTGCCTCTTTCCTATTGTCGTAAGTACTTCCCACTCATAATTATTGTCTGTAGCTGTACCCATGATAATTTTGCTGTTATAGTTGTTAGTACTAAATTCACATCTTTAGCTAGTTGAGTAAAAGTCCAGCAGCGGCTCCTCTGCTGAAGCGGAGGAGCGTCGCCCCACTGCTTTGTGCAGTGAAGAAAAACGAAAAATAAAATGATAATAATGCAACGTTATTGTTTTATTTTTCCTTGGGGAGCCAGGTTAGAGTGGGGTAGGGCAGGGCTGAGCTGGAGGAGGAGGGCTGGAGGAGAAATGGTGAGCGCCCCAAAAGTGCGCATGAAGGTTTGGCCGGCTGCAGATGGCTGGCCAAACAGTCATGCACACATAGCATTTTTGTATCCGGCTGTATTGCACAGCTGGGAGGAGAAAGTGCACAGGGTCCCACTCCTCTGCCTGAGTGCCGAAGCAGGTCGCTCAGACCAATCACAACGTTGCTGTCATGCTGGTGACAGCAGCGTCGTGATTGGAGGAGAGTCTTGAAGCTTGTGTGCCTCCAGGAGTCATGGAAGAGAAGAGGATGAAGGAGAAATGGAACTGTCTCGCCTGACGTAAAAGGTAAGTGTTTTTTAGATTATTTTTTTTATACCCCCTACCTCACCACCCCCATTGAGAAGTAACCGCCACTGGCTCCGAAAGGGCTTCAAAGCTGACATTTAGTGCTGTGTAAAATAGGTCAGTTAGAGAAACTTTAAATGGCCAGCTGAAAGCTCACCTGCATGGTAGTTTCTATTGCATAGGAGCATACTTCAACCTGTAGTAAATTGTGGTATGATTATCTGAAACCCAGAGGTTTAAGACTCATTACTAATGTTCTGAGGAAATGTTTTTTGTCAAACAGAAGGATATTTTGGAGAATATCGATAGCTAAGATGGCTTCTTGTTGAGTAACTTGAAATAGGAAAACTTGATTTGTATCATGAGCTTGAAGAAATTGATATTTTTCCAATGCTAGCAAAGGCTTGTGTTTCTATTTAGAAAATTATGTTATTAAAGTAAATTTGGTTTGAAATGACAATTATACAGAAAGTTTCCTACCAACAAAGGGGTGAAGCCAGGGTGTCTATTAGTCTCGACCCACCTTAATTGGTACAAAACACGTACCTACAAGATCCTGTAAGAGGGGACTTGGATCATACCGAACATGAAAGGCACAAGAGTAGTGCCTTTCGTGCTCCTCCATGCTAGTTATTAAGTTATTTGAGCAACAATTCTAATAGTGAAATAGAAGCTACTACTGACTATAGCAGATTCTTGCAAGTACAAAAAACCCATGATAAATGTGACTTACTCAAAGATGATGATCATTGAATCATCCACAGGAAAGACTGCATAACTATTAAGTCATTACAAATAGTAGTGTCCTGGAACTGGAGGCCAGAGTAGCAGCCAGTGATACATGCCCACACTCCACTGTTCTCCTTGCACCTTCTTTGTCTCCTCCTATTACTGAATGACACTTCCATGCAGGGCCTGTTCCTAACAGAGTTTGTCATTCAGTGATGTCAGGAGAAAAGGGAAGGAAGGAAGGAAAATGCACTTGCTCTGGGTCAAAGTCTGATGATGAAAAGTAAGTTTTGTTGCCCAAAAATGAATGTCGGTGGGCCCCACCTGCAACCACTGTTCAATTTAAGCACTATCCAACCAAGTTTGATAGTAGTTCTGGCTCCTAGTAAAAAATAAGCGAACCTTCCACTCATGGTGATACCTCTTACTGTCACAGTGACTCCTCTGCACCTATTATTCACACATCACAGCTGTCAGCGGAGGGAGGAGCGAATACATGTATTTGTTTCTATTTAGTAGTTCCCAGATGGTGGAAACCTTGCAGGAAAACAGCAAAGTGTTCAGCACAAGGACTGTAGTCAAGGGATATATGTTCAAGAATGTGTACAATGTGGCATAGGGAAGGAGAGTACCTAACGAGCGAGCTGATAATGTTCAGTAAAGAGGTGTCCCTTTAGTTTCTTTCTGAATTACAAGAGGGCAGCAGCAGTTCTGGTGTTGATGGGGATGTTGGTCCAGATGCTGAGTGCATAGTTAGAGAAGAATTGCCTTCTGATCTTTTTTTGTTACATTCTTTTGTTTGTGGTCTGGCCATGACTTTGCATCTAATGTGGTGTTTTCTGCCCGGCAGGGCTAGTATCTCAGAGCGGTGTGCAAGACTTTTGTTTCTTATTGAGTTGTAGGTGATGCAGCTGTTTGAATAGCCCAAAAAGGGAACAGGTGAAGCTACTTCAGTATCAGATTGATGTGGTCACTTTTCTTCAGGCCACAGTGTACAGAACTCCTTTCAGGATTACCAGTGCAGAGTTAAAGAGACATTTGAGATGAGCGCCCATCTGGGTTGTAAATGTCCAGTGCTTACTCCATTGATCTGAAATTGGTTTCTGGTGGAAAGGGATTCATTTATTTTGTTCTGGGGAGAGTGCTGGCACAGTGATGGCTTTGTTTTTCTTAGAAATGTGTTCCTTGAAAAGATAAGTCTGTTATAGGGAAATACGAGTGATTTTGCTAATTCTGTCAGCACAGTATGAAGACATTAAGGTTCTCATCTGCTGGCCCAGACTAAATCAAAGGGTTCTTGGCACTGTTGGAGAACCAGAGGATAGCAGTCATTAACGTGTTGAGTTCTTGGTAGGTGCTTAACATCCAGTTCTGAATTCGCTCGAGATATAGTCTAAGTTGGCCCATGTAAGGTTTAGAGATGATGGGGACAGATCGGATCCCTGATGCACATCAGAAGAGATATGGAATTTCTGGGATCTGGAAGTTTCTGCTTGGTGGTTAGTGAGGTCAAGGGTGTACCATTTTAGGGCTGTGTCAGCAAAACCCATGCTTTGTTATATTGTGCTGATCAATGCTAGGTGGCCAACTGTGTAAAAAGCAAAAGAAAGGTCAAGCAGTTGAAGAAGTGTTGCTGATGCGTACAGGTTTGCTGTCTCTGTGCTGCGGTGTGGTCTGAGACCTTATTAGCAGGTCTGGAGCCGTTATACTAAATGATCTGGTCATGTATTTGTATGGTAGCTGTTTTCTTAATGATGTTACGAAAGAAGAAATTGGGTAATTGATAGGCAGTTAGCAAGGTTGTCTGATTCAAAGATATTTTTTTTCAGCAGAGGCAGCATCTTTTTTTTTAGATAATCCAGGAGGGTTTCCTGACATGTTGATGATATTGAGGAGGGGTTTCATGATGGGTGCTTGTAGAATGTCACCTTTATGGTAGGTTGACTTGAGTGCTTTGATGTTGATTATGTCCTTGTGCGAGAGGACACTGACCGGTGTTCACTTGGGGATCGAACAGTACAGGAATGTAGGTGAGATGGAGATCTGCTTTGTGTTAATGTGGGATCGGAAGTTTCTTATCTTCTTGGAGGAGAAGTTATTGATGACAGTCCACTTCCCAACTCAGTGTGGGATGGTGGGATCAGTGAGTAAGCGGATGCAGTGTTTGGCTGCCTTGAAGAAAGTTTTGTTTCTATTGATTTACTGATGCCAGTCTTACAAACGGAGGCTTTAGATAGGTTGATGAGGTATTTTCAGGCTGGTATGTCTTGTTAACTTCAGGTGGGTGAGGTCATGGACTGCCACGCTTTGCAACCCGTGCATTTTAACACCCAGCAAAGACTGGACCGGCCTCACTCCCCCTTCTGCAGCTACAGTATAAGACACACAAGCCAGTCTGCACGAAATATTATTCTGGCATGGGAGTGGCAGAACCCAACTTGCTCGTAGAAGTCCTGGATTAGCGACTGACAGCTCCGAGGTGTTCTGTTAGAGCTGCAGCAGGCATGGGCTAAGCAGGCCGACATATAGAGCTCTGTGGGAGCGGGTGCCGTGCAGCACTCAAGAATCGGCATGGAGAGAGCTGCGAAATGTCGTCAGAACTTGGAGCCCCCATTCCCAGACACGCTCAGACCCCAACAGTCTCAAGCTCCCATAAGAATCCTTATTAGAAGCCAGCGGAACTCCATTTACCTGCCTGGTGCATAGCTCCAGACCCTGTAAGAGAGACTAAACCATGGTAGGACCTTCATTTTTAACCCCTATTTTTCTAGGAGGTTTAGGCGCTTAATTGCTCTAAAGAAATAAACGAACAAAATCTATTTCTCTACTACTTTCACTGGTCTCCTATGGCTAAGCCAAGATAACCGTTGTTCAGAAGTGGAGTAGAGAAGTGTGGCACAAAGGTTAGAACCGCAGACCCTGAGGCAGAGATCTGGCCCGAGACCAGGGGTCAATTCCCGCCTCAGCGGGCTTGGATGCCTGTCTTCACCCAGGGGGTTGCCCAAGAGTGGGCGCCTCACAGGGAAAAGTCAGGAGGGGTTCCACAGCAGTATGCTAGAGCGCCTTGAGACCCTAACGGGTGAGTAGTGCGAAGTGCGAAGCTTAGTTTACCTTACAGGAAGGACCCAGTATAATTTGCATTGGCTATTGGGCCATTGGTTTCATCTGTGTTGAACAATGGCTCGAGGCCTTGCTCCCTTTTTGTGAGACAACATAAATCATGTTCCTGGATAAAAAGTACTCATATCCGGTGTAAAATGTTATTGCCTATCACATGAAGTTCAACATATTCTTATTGGACAAATGTTTGCACTTAAAAATGCTGGCACACAAGTTTTAACTACAAATCAAAATAGTTTATGTATTAAATTTGTTGCATTACTTTAAGTAATGTTTGTGTACACTTTCCAGTACATGTGGAGATTTCTTTATTGTTTTCTAGGATGCTCCCCGACCTGAAAACAATGTTTTTACAGTTAAAACTGTCGAGTAATTTTATCATTGAGGAAAGAGAACATCAGAAAATATGTATTTATTCAATCTCATTAATTTAAGAAGAGGCGTCTATTCATAGCAGTGACCACTGGATGGCAGTGAGTCGAAGGGAAATTCTTGACATAAAAAAAAAAAAAAAAATCAAACGGCAACTTCGAACCAGCGACCCCTCATCACACAAAAAAGGGGACATAAGCTTGAAATTTGTCATACTTAGAAAAAAAAACCTATACATCTTTAGAAAGAAACATTCAACAAAAAAGTAATACATACAAATCTTCAGTTTAACCCTTTGTGTACTCGTTTATGTTAAAAAAATAAAAAATAAAACAGTTCACATCTGAACCAGGAAGTAACACTCCAATAGAACATCGCGTGTTTAAATTATGACTTCCTGATTTGGAACCGTAGAAATATTCTCAAAGTGGCAGACATTCGTGTTATTTCGTTTCTAAGTCTCTTTTCTGTGCCACCTGCTATGGTCTCAGTATTAAACCAACATCGAGAAAGCAAATAACTAAGGACTTCAGTGAGGTGAAGCGTTTGGTAATAATGAGGCACATTTTTGTGTGTTGCCCCCAGCTGTCCTAGAAAGAAAACTCCATAATTAAGCAGAGCTTATAATTACTACATCATAGAATATGGCACCAGCCCATTTGCCGAACACACTAGATTAGCAGTGGTAAACTGGTCCCTCACCCCTATTGTTATGAAAATGAGTCAGAAGATGACGTTTGCATTTGTAAGTGAAGGACTTAAAACACATACACAAAAGTCATGAATCAGCATGTTATCATGACAGCAAAGTGAAACAAACAAGCAAGCAAGGAGTATTAGTGGGACAGGCAAAGGTGTCCAAACAGCATGCTGTTACTCAACAAATACAAAAGTAATTTGTTATATTTATAAAATAGATACATGAAAGAACACAAATTGTGTCACAATTACTATCTATATGTTGCATTGTGTCTGCTAACAAAAGCACTTCTTGATGCCCCATACTTTTTACGAAACTCATGTGCTTCCAAAACGTTTTCATTGATGTTATTTGACATCAAAGAATTGAAATGCCTTCTAGATCTTAAGTCATGGAATTTTAGAATTCTTCTCCACAAGAATTAACTTAAGTGATATTCACCATATGACCTACACATGAGGGTTTAGTCATAGATTTCTATTGTGTTGAGGACCTAAGAGTGCGTACAGGCAGGCCCCCTTTGTGTGTGACACACCTTGCTCCTTCTCACCCCTCACAAAGTTGAGCTCTACCTCAGCGTCCCCACCCCAGATTTGGAAACATCTGCACTTTGGTTAAAAGAAGGGGCCTTTTAGAGTTAGGCGGGTGTGGGACATCTGCCCATCCGTGGGGACATAGGGCCAGATGTATCAAGGTTTTTTGCATTCGCAAACAGTGCGAATGCCCGTTTGCGAATGCAAAAAGCCAGTTCAGAATGTATGAAAATAGCGATTCCTTAAAATTGCGACCCTGTTTAGAGAGTCTCAAATTGCGACTCTCTAAATAAGAACTCGCAAATAAGGATTCCTTATTTGCGATTTCTTAGCACATGTATGAAGCCATTCCTAAATGCGATTTGGGCATTTAGGAATCGCTATTTACCACCAGGTTGAACCTGGTAGTAACCATGTGCAAAATTAAAAAATGCATTTTAAATGCATTTTTAAAATGTGCATGTAAAGCACACATGCCCTTTTGGCATGTGTGCACCTTACATGTCCCAAAAAATAATTTTGGGGTGCAGCAGAGGGGGCCTTAGGCCCCGAGCACCCTGGGGTTTTGCATTTCCAAAATTGCAATTTCTGGTTAAGAAATCGCAATTTTGGAAATGCAAAAAATTCGCAGAAATGGGCCAACAGGCCCGTTGGTGCGAATGGGGCCGGTATCGCAATTTGCGGTTCGGTAATAGCATTTGCGATTTTTAAGAAATCGCTATTATCGATTCGCAAATGTGATACATGGCATTTTGCGAGTCGGAAATATCGATTTCTTAAAAATCGCTATTTCTGAATCGCAAAAGGCCTTCATGATACATCTGGCCCATAATGCCTGCCTAACTCAACCTTCCCTCGCTCTTTGTCAGGGGACGTGTCTTCGCTGGCCCACTGATAAAAACATTTGAGTGACAGCCCACCTTACATTGAACTGTTCATCAGAGTGTACACTTTTACAATTCGGGACCACCAATGAAACTACGGAAATGACCCAAATGTACTGGAGACAACTATCCGCATGTCTGGGACTTATTTTTTGTTTTTCAGTAACAAACTCAAACTTTGCTGAGGAGGCGCGATAAACGTGTTTTGTCTGCCTAGCAACTCTTCAGTGTATTTCACGGGAGGCATTGATATATCCACTTACCTGGTGCAGATATACAAGTATGATGGGCACTCTTTGTCCAAGTCAGTGGAGGTCATACCTCGCCGAGCTGGCATATCATCGGACCATCTGCCATACTCGAAATGAGCCTTATGTCACATTCACTGGCAATTTTTGGTCCACTGTGAACGAGGCGCCTCTTAGTGTGTTTCTACAATTGCAAATGGGTGATAAGTTTAAAAAACGCAGCTGCCACTGAAAACAATATTCTGTTTACCTCGATGGGGAATATAGGTACTGAAGGCTAGGAATGGACCCTCTAGATAGATAAATAGAGAACCCCTAGGTAAGTTGAAAGTTTTATCGATTTTGCATTTATCTTGCAAATACTAGGCTCATATTGGAATTATTTAGTACATTGTGTCCTTCAATTAGCGCAGCTTGTTTTTTATTTACCCGTTCTGGGGTCAAACATACACGTGATTGCATTAAAAGTAAATATCATATTGCTCTCTGTGCATCTGCATATGCATTTCTGAATCTTTGTCAACAATGCATCCTGTTATCTAAGGCCAGGACAAGATGCTACAAGTTGGAAGGTAACCGACTCATTCGTACTCCACGAGGCAGTGTATTCAGTCAAGCAGCTTGAAAACATACTTTAATTTTAAATAGTACTCTAATGCATACACATGTACACTTTGGCCATTGCGATGCTTATCCATGCTTGTCAAATACATCTTAGTATTCAAACACTGTGCAAATCGTTTGCATGCATAACATTCTAATTTGGGATATCTTCTAACAAGAGAGGGGAGGATGTAGCTTAAAAGCCAGATTTGCCCACTTTGGAACTGGAGAACTGGTTTGAGTCTCAGTGTCTTTTCAACATCCTGTGATTTTGGGCAAATCACATAAGGCTAGATGTACAAAGCATATTCACTGTTGCTAATGGCCCGTTTGTGACTGCAAAAATGTATTTTGGTAAATATTTATTCCAAATTGTGATTGGACATTATGTTACTGAATCGCATTTAGGAACTGAAAATGCATGCTGATTCCGTATTTGGAAGGGGCGTGTTTAAGGTGTCCTTTCCAAATACCAAATCAGAATGGGATGTATGAATGTTTTGCGACTAAAATGCGGATGCAAAACATTTCCACTTTATCACCAACTCAAAGTTGGTGGTAACCCATTTGCAAATGGGAAAGGGTACGCATGGGACCCCTCCTCCTTTGATAATGTTTGACACAACGTTTTCTAAAGCAGGCAACGATCTCAGAGATCACTGGATACGCTTTGAATGGTTTTGAAACTTTACATTTTTTCTTTATAAACTGCCTTCCGTTTTTCATTAAGTAAAATGGGAAGCATTAAAAACTTGCTTTTTTAAAAAGCAATCACAGACATGGTGGTCTGCTGACCCCAACAGGCCACCATTCCCATTCCTAATGGGTCGAAAATTGACCCTTACATCATTAATTTTCATGAGGTAGATCTATTTGTGACCCACTAGGAATCACTAAATGAAACTCATAAATTAGGAATAACACTTTCTTAATTGTGATTTGCAGAACATCGCAATTAGGTAATTGAAATTCATAATATTGATATATCAGGTCTTACATCTCCTCATGCCTAAAAAAGCAAACAGAAAAACTTGAAATGAATGTGTCTTTGTGTAATGTCACTCGTGCTCATGCAAAGTGCTCAAATACCTTTGAGTCAACACGCTATACAAAACTGCAAATAAAAATATTTAACATGGATGCCTGTTCTTCTGATTGCCTTGAATTGACAGGGAGCCGACTCATTTTTTCACCCGAGGAGCTTTTCTGTCAAATGCCTATTTAGACCCTACTTGCACTTCCTGTTAAATTCCTCCCAAATCTTTAAATATTAAAGTATGCACTACCCATGCAGAGAATGGCTTTGCTGAAGTTTTTTTGTTTAGTAAACCATTTCACATTAACAGAAGTCTATGAAAGAGTAACTGTTGTTTTGTACATTATGTAAAGAAAAATTAGGCAACATTTTAAAAATGGAGTGTTATTTTCCTTCACTGTCAACTAATTATATGTTGTGGTAATGTTTAGGTGGGATTTCAGAAGAGATTTGCAGCTTGAATCTAATTCTGAATTTAACTTCTCTTGTAGGATTTGTTTTTAGCTGCTCAAGTCTCATCTTTAGAGAGTTGCAATGTTCTATATTAAATACATGGCCTTCCGAGCAGAGTCAAGATGCCACGTATGAATAACGATTTGCAATCTGGGTGCTCCATATAATCATTAATTTACAAAGTTTATCTTAAAAAAACTCTTTCTCATGAGCGTTGCATTTTCATTTATATATGTATAAACCTAAATTACTACATTTTTAATGAAAATGTACAATATTCTATTAAGGAACTAATCAATGTCGCTATCATCATCTTGGGTTGATGCTACAGCATAGCCCCTTTCCTTGTATCCATTATACTTCAGCCTTCCTCGACTCTCTCCTCCATAGATTACCCCGCTCTTCACCAGACCGACCTTGACTGAAATTCTCTCACTGGTTCAGGCAAGCTCTTCTTTCAAGCCTCCCAGACTTTTTGCAGTTGCTTCTTTCTGCCTGTTATCCTTGGAGGCTTCTAGTACACTCTCTTCTGAAGCTCTCCTCCACTCTCCGCCTCACGCTGCTTCTTTTCCCCTTCCCTCTACCTTTCTTGTGTAATTTCGAGAAACGAATGGACATCAGAACAAGGCAGTGCAGCCATGGCTGTGAGAACTGGAAGGTGAGCGGTGATAAAAATATATTTCATTTATCCTTGGGACGCGCATGAGGGTGATGGGAAAGAGAAGAGCACTCATGAGTGAAAAGAGTGTGTGTAATGAAACAGGGGAAGCACCCCTGAGAGGCACTTGTGGGATGAGGAAAAAGACACAGGCATCTGGGCAAATTGTGAGGAAAAGAGGCGTATCATCCTGAGAGGTACAAGAGTACAGGGGTAAAGAAAGCCAGTATTCCTGGAAATGGGACGAGGAGAAAGGAAATACATGCAGCATTCAGGGGCAGAACGAGGGGGAGGAAAGAAGGAAGTATGTCAGAATTTCCGATGATGGTAATTTCTGCATGAACCAGATACGTTTGCCTCTGAGCTCCTTTTTTTAGGGTCGAGCACGCAAGCGCCGTGGTCCCTGTTGCAATTTCTCTGTGGGCTTTTAACCACACCTGTGTCACGCCCATCAGTTTCATTGATTCTTGGGCTTGCCTTTTGAAATTCGCTTGATTTCATTTGTGAAAGGCATGCATACGTCATGCCTTTTCCAGTGTTTAGCCCTCCTCGACCGCACCGGTAAACTACTGAAAACATACAGGGTTCCATGTTTTTAGCATGGCTTCTGGACTACTTTTTCTTTCCTGCGCAGCCTGATAATGCTGGCCATTAGTCGAGCGCTTTGCATGACATCGACCCTGTTAAATAGATAATTGCCTCACTGCTCATATGTTTGACTGCGAGCAAACTTCTGTTCCCTTTTGTGTACTCCTTCATGCACATGCTCATGGCATTGTGCTTTAAATCGGCTTTCTTATGTAAAACTGTATTACTTTTCATTTTCAGTTTATGTGGCAAGAAAGGTCTGGTTAGGACTTTACAACGCTAATAGCTCTAATTTGAACAAACGCGAAACCCATTGCATTGCAAATGCTTGTTTCTCTATGCCACCACTTCTGGTACTTATCGGCCATTTTTGCCCCTGTTTGCACAGCTGGTACCTCTTGTCCTTCTCAGTATGTTTCTTCCCCTGACCTGTTCCACTAACTGCCAAATACCAACATGTTTCATCCACGAATGCTCCTTTTTATGGTCATCTCTGTGTTGGTTGATCAGTGTGTGTGTCAAATTAGACTCTCCAAATATAGAGGAAACCATGTCACTTAGTATGTTGACTGTTGGCTATGTTGACTTAGTCATGAGCAGTCTGTCCTTCTCTCAAACTTTTGCCACTAGTCATCTGCATGGGAGGTGGTTCTGAAAGAGCAAATAGACCTTCCAGGACAGTGCGCCATGGATTATGACATTTTGTTGCAATATAAAGGTAAAATATGGTGCAGTGTATTCTTTTGACATTAGCCAGTCATGCGTAATTTAGTTTTGTATTTATAGCATGAACTGTTTTGGTAGCGGATACCAGGGCGTTGTCCTATCTGTATCTGTTTGTACAGGTAGGAGCTTTCCAGAAATGCATGCACTATTTAGGATCAGAATGGCCTACCTCCGTAAACAAAGAGCAAAGGTAGAATCCCTAATTTTTTCATTTTTGGGAAGTTCTGCATAGAGAATGTTTCTGTTCGATGAAGAGAATGGAGGGGCAGTTAACATCTGGCTCTCTGATGATTAGGCATGGGTTATTTTTATTTAATCAGTCAGTGATGGATGTGGCAGATCAAATGGTGGTGTGTTGCAGACTTTTACTTGTTTACAGCCAGTGCTTATCAAGATAACAACATAGAGGTCTATATGAAACATACATTTTATACTTCAGCAAATTCTGTAAGTCCTGCATAAATGACCAAAGACAGACACTAGTTTCCCTCTGTGATGCTGTATGTTTGTGGATTGAGGCTGTTTTCCTCCTGAGCCGGTAAGTGCTGCACGCTTGTCCCCAAATGGGGGGCATCGGCGACAAAGTATTGATTAAAGGCACTGCTTAACAAGATAAATCGTTGTACTGTGTTATCTCCATTCTCACTGTAGCGTGAGTGCGGTTGGTTGGCAAACTAATGTTGTAAACAGGTGCAAACAAGCAATACGAACAATAAGTAACAAGCGCTGGGTATTACACATATTTATGACAAATTGCCATATGAGCACTCTTTGGGTGGGCTGGGCGCCAATCTATCGCGGGCCGGCGCGCCAGCGGGGGGGTGGCGAGAGGTCCATCGTCCCTTCCTGTCAACTGCACAACGCCAAGCTCCCACACTTTGACAGAATCCGTCAACAAGCACACACAGCATCCCGGGCAAACACATCGCACGTCAAGCGAACACTCATCCATACTGGGCCGAACCTTCCGCCTCTGGAGATCCACTTATGCTTCCCAGCCGTGACATTAACTCCTCCAAACTAGCTGATAATGGAAACTGACGCAGCCCCAACACCTCTTCCCTCTTCAGCGCTGCTCCTTCAGCCCCGGCCCACACCTCAAAGGAGCATCTCCAAGCCTGTATTGATGGGGGGTCATATGACTTCCACCTAAGGGTCACCAACCTCTTTGCTGTAATTAACCCCAGATCCGTGAAACGCAGCGCCGCCCTGTGCTCCTTTCCTCTGGGAAACAATCCCAGCATATACGCCTCCCAAGTAAAAGGAACCCGTCGGGCCGTACATTCCGACAGACAGGCAACCACCGCCGTCCAGTAGGCGCACAAAGAAGGGCAAGACCACAACATGTGTAGTAAGTCCGCACCCACCACACAACAGCAGGGACAAGCCGCATCTTGGCGCGCAAAATATTTATTCACTCGAGCCGGGATGAGGTAGGCCCTATGGATAATGTAATACTGAATAAAGCAGCATCTGGATTTACGGGGTACATCTCAGTGACTAAAAAGGGCCGAGTCAATGAAAGCAGTTGGCCATCTTCATAGAGATCGCCCAGTGTGCGTAGTTCCACTTCATGCCACGCTCGTAGCTCCGATCCCGACGTAATCTTCGGACCCCGTGGCGTACCCAGTAGCGCCATGGCAGGTGCAAACGGGACCACCCGTCCAGTAAGGCGGAGAGATCTGTGAAAACATCTGTGCGCCACCCTGAGGTACACCTAGCGTGGGGCCAGTACCTGCGTAAGTGGGTGAAAGGGGTGCAGGATTTGCTGCAGCGTCCAAGGGCCGTGCTCAGAGGCTGTATCAGTGAGCTGGGCGCCCGCCAGCCACCTGGACACCCACTGAAGCTGAGCAGCTAAATAGTAATGTTCTAGGTTAGGGACAGCCAGCCCGCCCCTGTCAAGCGGCAAATAAAGTTTCCTCAGAGCAACCCTCCAATGGCCTCCGTTCCAAATGAAATTCCGCATCTCTGACTCCAGGGATCTAAAGAAGCCGGGGGAGATATAGTGCGGCAGGTTTGGAAAAAAGTACAATAAACGTGGCAGAACCACCATCTTCAAAAGTGCTATTCTACTGGCCACCGACAGCGGCAGCGGCTTCCAAAAGGACATCTGGGACCTAATCAAAGTCACTGCTCTCGTGAGGTTGCCATCAACCAGGTCCCGTTCACAATGGTAAACACGGATACCCAGGTAACAAATCATATATGGTTGCCACAGGACAGGACTCCCAGCCAGTGTGAGTCCCGGATCTCGGAGTTCAGGGTCAAAGGGGAAAAGACTCGATTTGGACCAGTTAACCCTGAGACCAGATATCGACACGAACCGCTGTAATAGTGCACCCACCCTCTGGGGGATCTGCGTGATGTCTCGGAAGAACAGGAGGAGGTCGTCAGCGTACAACGATACTATGTGCACACCATCCCCTAGGGTGATCCCCCAGTCGGTCCCCTCACCTCGCAGGGTCGCCGCCAAGGGTTCTATGGCAAGAGAAAATAACAATGGCGAAAGAGGGCAACCCTGTCGCGTGCCTCTGCATACAATAATCGGATCCGATATGGTACCTCCTATTTTCACCCGAACTAGCGGCCGAATATATAACAGCTTAACCAGCCGGACAAAAGAGGTTCCTATGCCAAACTGCTTCAACACCCTTAACAGGTAGGGCCACTCCAGGGAGTCAAAAGCCTTCTCCAAATCCAGGACAAGACAGCCCGCTCTTGGCCAGTCCCGCCTCGCGTACTGCATGACGCAAAACAGCCGTCTAATATTGTGTGAAGTGTCTCTGGCTGGCACAAACCCGTTCTGGTTGGGGTGGACCAGGTCTGGCACCTTGGGGGCATGGCGCATTGCCAATGCTTTAGCCAGAATTTTGTAGTCTGTGTTCAGCATTGCCAGGGGCCGATACGATCCCATCTCTGCTGGATCCCTCCAGGGCTTACGAAGGGATACCAGTAGTGCCTCCCTCTGAGAGGCCGACAAGCAACCCCTCTGAGCAGCTTCCTCATACATCTAGAGCAACCGGGGCACCAGTTGGGGCACGAAAGCCTTATAAAAGTCAACCGGTAAACCATCCGGTCCTGGAGTTCTGCCAGACGCAAGCTCACCAATACTGAACTTTATTTCCTCAAGGTCAAAAGGCACATCAAGTGCCTCCCTCTGCTCCGCCTCCAAACAAGGGAGCTCCACAGCAGCAAGAAAATCTCTACAGAGACTCTCCTCAGGAGAAGTGCCTGAAGCATACAGAGCCTCATAGTGCCTTGTGAATTCAGCATGTATTTTCTGGGGCGTATACACCACCCTTCCAGCCCGAGAACGGATCTCTACAATTGGTCCCCTGTCGCAGTCGCGTCGGATCAGCCAAGCTAGCAGTCTGCCCACTTTATCGTTGGAGGCATGTGTTCTCGCAGAGTGTGCGGCATAGTTCAAACAGCATAAGCGCTCAAGTAGCGACCGGTGCGCAGTACGTGCCGCAGACAGTTTCCGGACGGCTGTCGAACTAACGGCCGCCTCGCTCACCGGGCACAACATAGTACGTTCCACTCGGGTGAGGCCGCGCTCAACGGAGTGGCGCAGGCTACAGTGGGTCCCCAGGCAGTGCCTTCGGATAAAAACCTTCAATGCATCCCATTCCAACAACCCCGTTGAGGCTGTGCCCTCATTATGCTCAAAGTACTCCGGGATCACAGTACCCAGCGAAGTCCCAAAGGCAGCATCTTCCAATAATTCTGGCCTCATCGTCAAAGTGGGAACAGCCAGGGGAGAGGAGTCCCAGCGCAAGCACATCAACAACGGGTTATGGTCTGAATGCGTGCGCCCCAGATAATCTGTGTCTACAATCACTGGGGCCAGGTTCTGAGTGCAAAACATCCTGTCTAAAGGCACATGCAGCGAGTGCGGGGCAGAATAAAACGAGTAAACCCTATCCCCGGCATGCTGCTGCCGCCAGATATCAATCAACTGCCAATGCTGGGCCCAAGACACAAGGCCGCGCGCAGCTGTCACAACCGGGGACATGGGTAACAGCGGAAAGGAGGGATCCAAATCAACATCAAGCACACTATTGAAATCCCCTCCCAATAACCATGGAAACTCACTCCAACCCGGCCTCGGCACAGGGCCTGTAGTTCAGCGCAGGGAGTCAGACCACCGGCCAGGAGTGTCACTACTCCGACTGGGTCCAGTCCTGGGCACCTACAGGGTCTCACAGGTCCTCCGCCCCCAGAGATGGTGCCGGATAAGCCAGGCGTGTGGCAGAGCTCTTTCAGCTCGCGTCCGCCATATTCAGCAGCTCGGCCACGCCCCTCTCCCCCACAGGCACATGCTTATACATTTAAAGATGGTGTTAACATCTCTAAACACTAACTAGTATGCCTTTGCATGAGTAATCCACCCCCTGGAGAATGCAAAAATAAGCAGGTGCCTGTGGAGGGACTGCCTTATGTGTTGAAAATATTTTGGACATTTCTAAATTAGTCTCTTGCTGCAAAACTGCTAGATAATATGGGACAGCCCTCTAAAGCATTAGGTCGGGCTTAGCTGGTCATCAGTCACCTTGGGAGAGGGATTATCCTAATGTTCTGGGTCGGATGGAATGTGGTTGGAGAAGGGTATCCGATCTTCTTAGGGATTTTAGGTTTAGAGACTAGGAACAGAAACTCGGCGTATTTACTAATGGCCTGCTGCTCCTTCTGTGAAGTGCTGTGCCTCACTGTCTGAAACAAATATAGTCGACTGAAGAAGTTTCAGACTGAATTTAGACTGTGGCAACTTCTGTACATCTACAAGAAACGGCATATAGCGGCCGTATAAGTGAATGTAAACTCTACGTTTCTCTGTTGATTTCAGGCTGTCAAAATGTCCATTTCATTAGCAAAACAAAATGAGCTATAAATGATTGATTTTGTGTTGGGTGCCAGGAGAGGCTATTGGAAAGAATTCCAATGTCTTCTAAAGGCGGGGAAGGGAAGGGAGTACTATAATCAGGGAGTTATGTATATGCATGTGATATGCTGTACTATGGTAAATTAGGATAATTGCAGACGTGATGTAGTGGATCTTGCCATAAAATCTCTTTAAAGTGGTATTTTATATTTATAAAAAAAACAAGTAATGGTGTTTGTGTGCCTCCTTAATGCAATGTGAGGATATTCTCCGACAAGTTGACAGCCACTTAGCTAACAATGCTGTGGTGGTTTCATGAAATTTGAAACAAAGTGAGGCCCATTTCCCCCCATAATGTGACTTTTTTTAAAACGATAACTCCTTTAATCTGACTTCAGGTCAACCTAGTCTATTCTGGACAACTTTAGTCAAGCTGTCCATCTGTTCCCCATCTCTTTGCCATTAACATGCATGCCCTCAGATGGACATGTGCGGTACATACTGACACATATTCCATTACAGCCTTTGTAGCCTTCCAGGGGTATTGTAGGGTATTGTAGGAAGGTTTGAGGGGAGAGGAAAACACAGTAATCTGCTGTATCCTTTTGATCCGGGAGTATCAAATTTTGAAATGCACGTTGACACTTTACTACAGTGTCCATCCATTGGTTAAAGCCTAAAGAGTATCCTCATTTCCAGTTTCGTTTTAATTTTCCATGTTTGTGATCACTGATCTTCCAGGAATTAAACATTATATGGTGGTGAGGATCTAAGTTTACATTCCACTTAGCCTTCTTGATGGGTACCATTGTGGTTGTATGATGACAATGTGCTGGCTTGATTAGAGGTCTAACTTCTAAGTACTGTCAATTGTTCCAAGTGCTGTCCATTGTTCTAATCAAGATACTTTTGGATCATCAGAGGGAAAACAGTGTGACTGGTAGGGGCTCTAGACCGACTGCGCTAACCTCATTTAGAAGTTTGTGTTTCCACTTGTTGAGCAGTGCACTAGGAATGAAGCTGGGATGATGAGAAAAAGTGAACCATTAGTGAAGGAATGAACAGCTGAAATTATAGCAGTGATGTGCAATGGATAAACCGTCTTGAGTGTGAAACTCTCTGCTGTGGACATAGACCTCTCAAGCCATTTGTTTCACAGCTTTAGTGAGATCTGTGGTTGCGGTGAGTGTCAAGAGTCTTTTCACTAATGGAAAGATTGCCAAGACAGCCATCTTCATCATCTGTTCTTTTTCCTTTGTCACTGTAAGTGGGAACGGTATGCCCAGATGTGGGTTCCGTGCTCGCTATGCCATCAGATTCAAGCTAACGTGGCTGATGAGGGGTGATACCCCGAAACCGGTACCAGGATGCTTGTTTCTGGTCCAGAGATGACCTGTCCTGGCAGTTCGGGCTGGACTGTTCCCATGGGGGCAGGGTCAAGACTGATTTGCATATGGCTGAGTCCAAACTGGAATGGCATGACATGCAAAAAAACAATGGATTTAACCCAGATCTGTAACTAGGGTGAATGTTTGAAACTGGTCCGCATTCCACCCATTATCTGTTCTTTTTGCATTTTTGCCTAAGTGGAAGGGTATGCCCAGAAGTGGTCCAGGGAGGACCTGGCCTGGCAGTTCGGGCTGGACTGTTCCATGGGAAGCAGGGTCAAGAATGATTTGCATATGACTGGGTCCAAACTGGAATGGTGTGCAAAAAAATAATGAATTGACCTCAGATCTTTTACTCGGGGTGAATGTTTAATGTGTTCTGCATTCCGTCCATTATCTGTTCTTTTTGCAAGACAGCCATCTTAGGCAATTTCATCATCATGGCCAATGTATTTATTTTTTGTTAAACTAGATCTTGTTTGCAGACATGTTTTTCCAAAACTGAGGGCAGTATTTTCCCAGCATTTGTCATACCCATATAACATAGCGTGTTGCACATTCTTGCCATCTGTCTTTTCTTGGAACATTAATTCACTGGCAGACAGAAGGTCACAGATCACACTGTCAAACTACAAATGTGCATGTGGAGAACAAACAACCACTCTCCAAGTAACTGCAGTCTAACCCCAGTCTTAAAAATAACAAACATGTGGTGATACCATGTATTCCCCAGACTATGAAGCAAGTTCGACTGATTTAGGTTTAGTGTATGTTGGCAAATCTTTCAAATATGGCTACACTGTTTTCAACCACATTCTTAATTAACTTGTCAAACAAACAATCTTGCTCTAGCTGTATTAGGGCATCAAAAACAAGGTGATGGATGGAATTCTTGAACTAATCTCAACCACTGGAAATGGCCACTGGAATCAAGCTATACCAACTTGATGAGCCCTAACGAGGGCAAAACCGGTCTTATGTTGCTTGTATTTTGGTAGGCCTGGCAGTTCGTACTGGACTATTCCTATTGGACCAGGGCCAGGATTGATTTCCATGTGGCTGGGTGCGAATTGAGGTGGCATGGTGTGCAAAATATCAATAGATTGGTATGCTGTCCAGAGTAAATACCAGTGGGTGAGATTAGTTTAAGCATTCCATCCATCACTTTTTTGTTTAATTCAGAGCTACACCCTAAGTGAAATGGGTATGCTTAGCTCTGGGTCCCGTGCAGACTGTACTACTAGAACCCAGCTATACCCAACTGATGAGCCCTAATAAGGGCAAAACTGCTCATGGTTGCTTGTGTTATGATTCAGGGAGGGTCTGGCATGGCAAGTTGGGCTGGACTGTTCCTATTTGAGCAGGGTGAAGACTAATTTGCAGATGACTGGTTCCAAACTGAGGTGGCATGTTGTGCAAAATAATGATGGATTGGATTGCGGCCCAGAGTAATTACCAGTGGCTGAGGTAGAATTTAAGCATTCTATCCATCCCTTTTTAATACTCCAGTCTAAGTATATTAGGGCAGATGTCCGGCTTCAAGAGATCTAATGGTCCAAAGATATCATGGTAAACCAAATGAGCCTTTCATTTCATCTGCCACAAGCAGAGAGGTAGGCGCCTGTGGAGCTTTTGAAGCATCTGAAATGTACTTCCCAAAAAATGCCACATTTAATTATGAATTGTTAGGTGTTTCAAAACCACATCATTGAGGAAATCTATAGAATTCTGCATTATTCCAAGTATAATTCCCTCGTAATACACAGCCTCAAACTATGAGGTAATTAACTAGACTTCCTATTGACACAGGTAGATAGATACGTGTTTAGTGCTGTAGATATCTATTAAGATGGACAGCAGATTTCCCTTGAACAATCACTGTTGAGAGCAATCTAATACCCGTAATAGATGGGCTGGTTTCTCGTCGCATGGCTCTCTAAGATCCACATACATTTGCAGTTAATAACCCACTTTGTCTGGCTTCCTTATGCACTCATATTGTGCGAGGTTCGACTCCCGATGTCTTCTCGTCCTCGTCCGACCTTGTCAGCCAATAACTCTAATCCTGCCATTAGTCAGCCAGTCTTCGTTTGATCACTGTCAAGCTAATTCTTCAGTAACCTTTCAACACAGCTGCATTTCCCACCCATGTTTCTTGGAAGATATATCAGCTGCTCAAATCCTGTTGCAATCTCTGTTTCTTGGCCTAAACAACTGTGGTGTCCCCCGAGATCGAATGAGATAAGCCTTATTCCTGTGTTTCGTCTTGTTTTTTCAAGATGGCTACATTTAGTTGTTTTGTGGTATGGATTTATGTCAGCATCATGCACGCCAGTGTATCACATTCCTGATTGTATACCCTTGAGGCTGCCTATAATCTTGCCTCAATCCTGTTATTTTAGCACATGTACAGTATTCTGTGTGACTCCCCTGCACGTTTTCTTCAAAAGTTAAACTAGTTCTACTTTGTTATAATGTATCAGGGAATCTACCGATTCTCATCAGTATTACAATTAACGAGAGCATGTGCATTTTGAGTTTAAGCTCCCTAAATACAGCCATTCGCAAATTACAGATAACAAATTCTGATCACATGGCACCAAATTGAGGAAACAAGGATCGTGATTCACTGAATCTGGGCCTCAGAAATATCCGTATGGCCTCAGTTAGTGACAATGCACAAAAAAGTCAACATTTGCACAACATCTCTAATTGGGCTTGGAGGTTAGGCTTGCGTTGTGCAGGCCACAATAACACCTAATTATAGGTGGGCATGTATATTAGCGGATTAAGTGTACTCCGATTTCTGTCACAGCTGAGTCAAATCAGTCATTTCCTAAATCACAGATGCAGAATATTGATATGTATCTCAAAGTTTCAACTAGGAATCCAAGTAGCATCTGCACCATTTTAATGGAATTTCATGCTGCTCCCTTCTAAGTAGTTAGTTGGTATGAAATGTCATTTTGAAGAACATTATAATACTGTGGGATTCTTGAGGCACAAGTAGGGTTAAACTAGAAGGGGATTTGCTAGTCAGTTACAGCTGAGGTAAATTACTCGTTGTCACTTTAAAGGAATCATCCCTTGTCTGTGTGAAGGCTAATCCTGGGCTGGACATTTCTGGGAGGGCATGGAGTTTCTGCTCCAAAGAAATTGTTATAACATGTGGACAACGATTGCAAAGAAGTTGACATGAAAACATAGGGGTTACCAGTATTTTTGAGTGGATGCTCATGGAATATCATAATACATGAGAACACAGTATTCCTTTGAAGAGCATTAAGGTTGTGCCGCAGAAAGCAGTGTAGCTCTGTAGTATGCATAAAAGTTATGGATGGAATGCTTGAATTAATATCAACTACAGGTACTCACATGGGCCACTTCCCAGTCCATCTTTATTTTCCACACTGTAGGAGGCTGGACTGGCTTGTAGTGAGTACCAAGGGGTACTTGCACCTTGCACCAGGCCCAGTTATCCCTTATTAGTGTATAGGGTGTCTAGCAGCTTAGGCTGATAGATAATGGTAGCTTAGCAGAGCAGCTTAGGCTGAACTAGGAGACGTGTGAAGCTACCACAGTACCACTTAGTGTCATATGCACAATATCATAAGAAAACACAATACACAGTTATACTAAAAATAAAGGTACTTTATTTTTATGACAATATGCCAAAGTATCTTAGAGTGTACCCTCAGTGAGAGGATAGGAAATATACATAAGATATATGTACACAATACCAAAAATATGCAGTATAGTCTTAGAAAACAGTGCAAACAATGTATAGTTACAATAGGATGCAATGGGGAAACATAGGGATAGGGGCAACACAAACCATATACTCCAAAAGTGGAATGCGAACCACGAATGGACCCCAAACCTATGTGACCTTGTAGAGGGTCGCTGGGACTATTAGAAAATAGTGAGAGTTAGAAAAATAACCCTCCCCAAGACCCTGAAAAGTGAGTGCAAAGTGCACTAAAGTTCCCCTAAGGACAAAGAAGTCGTGTTAGAGGAATAATGCAGGAAAGACACAAACCAACAATGCAACAACGCTGGATTTCCAATCTGGGGTACCTGTGGAACAAGGGGACCAAGTCCAAAAGTCACAAGCAAGTCGGAGATGGGCAGATGCCCAGGAAATGCCAGCTGCGGGTCCAAAGAAGCTTCTACTGGACAGAAGAATCTGCGGTTTCTGCAGGAACGCAAAGGGCTAGAGACTTCCCCTTTGGAGGACGGATCCCTCTCGCCTTGTAGAGTCGTGCAGAAGTGTTTTCCCGCTGAAAGAACGCCAACAAGCCTTGCTAGCTGCAAATCGTGCGGGTAGCGTTTTTGGACGCTGCTGTGGCCCAGGACGGACCAGGAGGTCGCAAATTGGACCAGGAGAGAGAGGGGACGTCGAGCAAGACAAGGAGCCCTCTCAGCAGCAGGTAGCACCCGGAGAAGTGCCAGAAACAGGCACTACGAGGATGCGTGAAACGGTGCTCACCCGAAGTTACACAAAGGAGTCCCGCGTCGCCGGAGACCAACTTAGAAAGTCGTGCAGTGCAGGTTAGAGTGCCGTGGACCCAGGCTTGGCTGTGCACAAAGGATTTCCGCCGGAAGTGCACAGGGGCCGGAGTAGCTGCAAAAGTCGCGGTTCCCAGCAATGCAGTCTAGCGAGGTGAGGCAAGGACTTACCTCCACCAAACTTGGACTGAAGAGTCACTGGACTGTGGGGGTCACTTGGACAGAGTTGCTGGATTCGAGGGACCTCGCTCGTCGTGCTGAGAGGAGACCCACGGGACCGGTAATGCAGCTTTTTGGTGCCTGCGGTTGCAGGGGGAAGATTCCGTCGACCCACAGGAGATTTCTTCGGAGCTTCTAGTGCAGAGAGGAGGCAGACTACCCCCACAGCATGCACCACCAGGAAAACAGTCGAGAAGGCGGCAGGATCAGCGTTACAGAGTTGCAGTAGTCGTCTTTGCTACTATGTTGCAGGTTTGCAGGCTTCCAGCGCGGTCAGCAGTCGATTCCTTGGCAGAAGGTGAAGAGAGAGATGCAGAGGAACTCGGATGAGCTCTTGCATTCGTTATCTAAAGTTTCCCCAGAGACAGAGACCCTAAATAGCCAGAAAAGAGGGTTTGGCTACTTAGGAGAGAGGATAGGCTACTAACACCTGAAGGAGCCTATCAGAAGGAGTCTCTGACGTCACCTGGTGGCACTGGCCACTCAGAGCAGTCCAGTGTGCCAGCAGCACCTCTGTTTCCAAGATGGCAGAGGTCTGGAGCACACTGGAGGAGCTCTGGACACCTCCCAGGGGAGGTGCAGGTCAGGGGAGTGGTCACTCCCCTTTCCTTTGTCCAGTTTCGCACCAGAGCAGGGCTAAGGGGTCCCCTGAACCGGTGTAGACTGGCTTATGCAGAATTGGGCACATCTGTGCCCAAGAAAGCATTTCCAGAGGCTGGGGGAGGCTACTCCTCCCCTGCCTTCACACCATTTTCCAAAGGGAGAGGGTGTAACACCCTCTCTCAGAGGAAGTCCTTTGTTCTGCCATCCTGGGCCAGGCCTGGCTGGACCCCAGGAGGGCAGATGCCTGTCTGAGGGGTTGGCAGCAGCAGCAGCTGCAGTGAAACCCCAGGAAGGGCAGTTTGGCAGTACCAGGGTCTGTGCTACAGACCACTGTGATCATGGGATTGTGCCAACTATGCCAGGATGACATAGAGGGGGCAATTCCATGATCATAGACATGTTACATGGCCATATTCGGAGTTACCATTGTGAAGCTACATATAGGTAGTGACCTATATGTAGTGCACACGTGTAATGGTGTCCCCGCACTCACAAAGTCCGGGGAATTGGCCCTGAACAATGTGGGGGCACCTTGGCTAGTGCCAGGGTGCCCTCACACTAAGTAACTTTGCACCTAACCTTTACCAGGTAAAGGTTAGACATATAGGTGACTTATAAGTTACTTAAGTGCAGTGTAAAATGGCTGTGAAATAACGTGGACGTTATTTCACTCAGGCTGCAGTGGCAGGCCTGTGTAAGAATTGTCAGAGCTCCCTATGGGTGGCAAAAGAAATGCTGCAGCCCATAGGGATCTCCTGGAACCCCAATACCCTGGGTACCTCAGTACCATATACCAGGGAATTATAAGGGTGTTCCAGTAAGCCAATGTAAATTGGTAAAATTGGTCACTAGCCTGTTCGTGACAATTTGAAAGAAATGAGAGAGCATAACCACTGAGGTTCTGATTAGCATAGCCTCAGTGAGACAGTAAGTCACTACACAGGTAACACATTCAGGCACACTTATGAGCACTGGGGCCCTGGTGAACAGGGTCCCAGTGACACATACAACTAAAACAACATATATACAGTGAAAAATGGGGGTAACATGCCAGGCAAGATGGTACTTTCCTACACAACCCCCCCCCCCCAAACGAAGGACAATAAGACTAGCCATGACCTGATGAGTCTTCATTGTCTAAGTGGAAATATCTGGAGAGTCCATCTGCATTGGAGTGGCTACTCCCAGGTCTATGTTCCACTGTATAGTCCATTCCCTGTAGGGATATGGACCACCTCAACAATTTAGGATTTTCACCTTTCATTTGTTTTAGCCAAAGTAGAGGTTTGTGGTCTGTCTGAACAATTAAGTGAGTGCCAAACAGGTATGGCCTCAACTTCTTCAGTGCCCAGACCACAGCAAAGGCCTCCCTCTCAATGGCAGACCAATGCTTTTCTCTAGGGGTCAACCTCCTACTAATAAAAGCAACAGGTTGATCCTGGCCCTCAGAATTAAGTTGTGATAGGACTGCCCCTACTCCTAATTCAGATGCATCAGTTTGGACATAGAATTTTTTAGAGTAACAAGGGCTTTTCAGGACAGGTGCAGAGCACATGGCCTGCTTCAGCTCTTCAAAAGCTTTCTGACAGTTTGCTGTCCATAATACCTTTTTAGGCATCTTTTTGGAAGTGAGGTCATTAAGAGGGGCTGCAATGGAGCCATAGTTCTTAATGAACCTCCTGTAATACCCAGTGAGGCCTAGGAAGGCTCTCACCTGAGTCTGAGTGGTAGGGGGAACCCAATCAATAATTGTTTGGATTTTCCCCTGAAGTGGTGCAATCTGTTCCCCACCAACAAGGTGTCCCAGATAAACCACCTTACCCTGCCCTATCTGGCACTTTGAAGCCTTGATAGTGAGGCCTGCCTTTTGCAGGGCCTCCAGAACTTTCCATAGGTGGACCAGCTGATCATCCCAGCTGGAGCTAAAGACAGCTATATCGTCCAAATATGCTGCACTGAAAGCTTCCAGCCCTTGCAGGACTGTGTTCACCAACCTCTGAAAAGTGGCAGGTGCATTTTTCAAACCAAAAGGCATTACAGTAAACTGGTAATGTCCTCCAATGGTTGAAAACGCTGTTTTAGGTTTAGCATCTTCTGACAATTTGATCTGCCAATACCCTGCAGTCAAGTCAAAAGTGCTTAGATACTTGGCAGATGCCAGTGTATCTATGAGCTCATCTGCCCTGGGTATAGGGTGAGCATCCGTTTTGGTTACCAAGTTGAGACCTCTATAGTCTACACAAAACCGCATTTCCTTCTTTCCATCTTTGGAATGGGGTTTTGGTACAAGTACCACAGGAGAAGCCCATGGACTGTCAGAGTGCTCAACCACTCCTAGTTCTAACATTTTCTGGACCTCTTGATTTATGCAGTCCCTGACATGGTCAGGCTGCCTATAGATCTTACTTTTGACAGGCAAGCTGTCTCCAGTATCTATAGTGTGCTCACACCAAGAAGTGGTACCTGGCACAGTAGAGAAGAGTTCAGAGAACTGATCTAGGAGGTTTATGCAATTGTCTTTCTGCTCAGCAGTAAGACAATCAGCCAAAACTACACCTTCCACCAGAGCATCTTGTTCTGTGGAAGAGAAGAGATCAGGTAGAGGATCACTGTCTTCTTCTTCCTGTCCCTCATCTGTTGCCATGAGCAGGGTGAGATCAGCCCTGTCATAGTAGGGTTTCAGGCGGTTTACATGGAGTACCCTAAGGGGACTCCTCGCAGTGCCTAAGTCAACTAAATAGGTGACTTCTCCCTTTTTCTCAACAATTGTGTGGGGTCCACTCCATTTATCTTGTAGTGCTCTTGGGGCCACAGGCTCCAAGACCCACACTTTCTGCCCTGGTTGGTACTGAACCAAAACAGCCTTCTGATCATGCCATTGCTTCTGGAGCTCTTGGCTGGCCTGAAGGTTTTTACTGGCCTTTTTCATGTACTCAGCCATTCTTGATCTGAGGCCAAGTACATAATCCACAATATCCTGCTTAGGAGCTTTTAAAGGTTGTTCCCAACCCTCCTTTACAAGTGTGAGTGGACCCCTAACAGGGTGTCCAAAAAGAAGTTCAAAGGGGCTGAAGCCCACTCCTTTCTGGGGTACCTCCCTGTAGGCAAAAAGGAGGCATGGTAGAAGGATATCCCATCTCCTGCGGAGTTTTTCAGGGAGACCCATAATCATGCCTTTGAGAGTTTTGTTAAATCTCTCCACCAGTCCATTTGTTTGTGGATGATAGGGTGTTGTGAACTTATAAGTTACACCACACTCCTTCCACATGGCCTTTAAGTATGCAGACATGAAATTGCTTCCCCTGTCTGATACAACTTCCTTTGAGAAACCCACCCTTGAAAATATTCCCAGGAGGGCCTTTGCCACTGCAGGAGCTGTAGTGGTCCTTAAAGGAATATCTTCAGGATATCTTGTGGCATGGTCCACTACCACTAAGATAAACCTATTTCCTGAAGCAGTAGGAGGGTCAAGGGGGCCAACTATGTCAACCCCTACCCTTTCAAAGGGAACCCCAACCACAGGCAGTGGGATAAGGGGTGCCTTTGGGGTGCCACCTGTCTTGCCACTGGCTTGACAGGTTTCACAGGACTTACAAAATTCCTTTGTGTCCTCAGACATCCTAGGCCAATGAAACAAGGGAACAAGTCTGTCCCAAGTTTTCATTTGTCCCAGGTGTCCAGCTAGGGGAATGTCGTGGGCTAGAGTTAGGAGGAACTTTCTGTACTCCTGAGGAATCACTAATCTCCTGGCAGCTCCAGGTTTAGGATCCCTATGCTCAGTGTACAAGAGGTTGTCCTCCCAGTAAACTCTGTGAGAGTCACTGACATCCCCATTAGCCTGTTTGACAGCTTGCTGTCTTAGACCCTCTAATGTGGGACAGGTTTGCTGTGCCACACTCAGCTCCTCTCTGGCAGGCCCCCCTTCACCCAAAAGCTCAGCAGTGTCTGCTTCCAGCTCCTCTGGTGTAGGTTCTGCACAGGGAGGGAATTCTTCTTCCTCAGAAGTTGAATCCACTGTAGAGGGAGGGATAGTAGGAAGTGGTTTGCTTCTACTAGCCCTAGCTTTAGGGAGCACTTGGTCCATTGTTCCAGGATCCAAGCTTCCCTGTCCTTTTTGCTTTTTGGCCTGAGCCCTTGTCAAAGCAAAAATATGCCCTGGGATGCCCAGCATTGCTGCATGGGCCTCCAACTCCACATCTGACCAAGCTGATGTCTCCAAATCATTTCCTAGTAGACAGTCTACAGGTAAATCTGTGGCTACCACAACTTTCTTTGGACCAGTAACCCCCCCCCAGTTGAGATTAACAACAGCCATGGGGTGGCTAAGTGTGTTGTTGTGAGCATCGGTTACTTGGTACTGGTGACCAAGTAGGTGTTGTTCAGGGTGGACCAGTTTCTCTATGACCATAGTCACACTGGCACCAGTGTCCCTGTAGGCCTGAACCTCAACACCATTTATTAGGGGTAGCTGCTTGTACTTATCCATATTAAGGGGACAAGCAACTAAGGTGGCTAAATCAATAGCCCCCTCAGAGACTAACACAGCCTCTGTGGCCTCCCTAACAAGGCCAACCCCAACTAAGTTACCAATAGTGAGCCCAGCTACTCCCTTGGATTGGCTATTAGTAGGTTTGCTCCCACCACCACTGCTATTAGTAGGGACACTAGGGGTAGCAGTAGGGGTTGTAGTGGTAGGAGCATTGGTGCTTTTCTTTGGACAACTGGGATCTGTTGTCCAATGGCCTTTTATTTTACATAAATAGCACCATGGTTTCTTTTCCTTGTTCTGATTAAAAGAGGATTTGGGCCCACCACCCCCACCAGAGTGTTTTTGTGGGCCTGATGAAGACTCATTTTTAGATTTGTCCCCACCCTTGTCAGAAGACTTACCATCCTTCTTTTTGTTGCCATCTTTGTCACCCCCTGTATGAACTTTTCTGTTCACCCTTGTTCTGACCCATTTGTCTGCCTTCTTTCCCAATTCTTGGGGAGAGGTCAGATCAGAGTCCACCAAGTACTGGTGCAACAAATCAGACACACAATTATTAAGAATATGCTCTCTCAGGATTAAGTTATACAGGCTGTCATAATCAGTAACTTTACTGCCATGTAACCACCCCTCCAAGGCCTTCACTGAATGGTCAATGAAATCAACCCAGTCTTGTGAAGACTCCTTTTTGGTCTCTCTGAACTTTATCCTGTATTGTTCAGTGGTTAAGCCATAACCATCCAGGAGTGCATTCTTAAGAACTTGGAAATTATTGGCATCATTTTCTTTCACAGTAAGGAGCCTATCCCTACCTTTTCCACTAAATGATAGCCATAGGATAGCAGCCCACTGCCTTTGAGGGACATCCTGTACAACACAGGCCCTCTCAAGTGCAGCAAACCACTTGTTAATGTCATCCCCCTCCTTATAAGGGGGAACTATCTTGTGCAGATTTCTGGAATCATGCTCTTTTACAGGATGACTATGGGGAATACTGCTGCTGCCACCCTGGGTTTCTAAACCCAACTTCTGTCTTTCCTTCTCTAGTTCAAAAGACTGTCTATCCAAATCCAGCTGTTGCTTTTTAAGCTTCAGTCTGGTTTGTTCCACCCTCAACTTATTGAGTTCCCTCTCTAACATTCTGTCATCAGGGTTGGTGGGAGGGACATTCCTAGATACAGAGGTATGATGGGAATGAACAGAAGGAGACATGTCCCTTACAGAAGCCACCCTAACAGCTTGGCTAACAGAAACATCACTACCAGTATGGTGAGAATAAATGCTTTTGCTATGATGTGAGACAACACTATTTGTATGGTGAGGCTCTCCATCATTATCATTATGCTAGACTGTCTAGTAATGGGCAGGCTAGGGAGTTTCTTTCCTGAATCTTTTCCTGGGGGAGTCCCTGGATCAGATTGAGAACCATTAGCTACTTTTTCAACAGATGGGGCACTTTTAGCCTTATCTTGTTCTCTAAGCATGTTAAGTAACAGTTCTAAGGAAGGATTCTTCCCTACACTCAAACCTCTCTCTATGCAGAGACTCCTTGCTCCTTTCCAGCTAAGGTGATCATATGCAATCTTAGACAGGTCAACATTTTGGCCTGTGCCAGACATTTTTAGAGAGAGTTAAAGTGATAGAAAAAGAGAAAAAAAGTTTCCAGAACTTTTTAGAAAAAAAAAACTTTTTAAACTTTTAAGAACTTTTTGAAAGTTTAGAAGTACTTTTCAGCACTTTAGAAAAGAGTGAAAAGAGGAAATGCAAAACTTTTTAGCTATGTGTACACACACTGAACTTGTTTTGTATATTTTTCTCTTATGAAAAGTACAATGACAAGAGTGGTAAGTAGTCTCAAAGCACTTATCCCACCACTGCACAACCAATGTAGGAGGCTGGACTGGCTTGTAGTGAGTACCAAGGGGTACTTACACCTTGCACCAGGCCCAGTTATCCCTTATTAGTGTATAGGGTGTCTAGCAGCTTAGGCTGATAGATAATGGTAGCTTAGCAGAGCAGCTTAGGCTGAACTAGGAGACGTGTGAAGCTACCACAGTACCACTTAGTGTCATATGCACAATATCATAAGAAAACACAATACACAGTTATACTAAAAATAAAGGTACTTTATTTTTATGACAATATGCCAAAGTATCTTAGAGTGTACCCTCAGTGAGAGGATAGGAAATATACACAAGATATATGTACACAATACCAAAAATATGCAGTATAGTCTTAGAAAACAGTGCAAACAATGTATAGTTACAATAGGATGCAATGGGGAAACATAGGGATAGGGGCAACACAAACCATATACTCCAAAAGTGGAATGCGAACCACGAATGGACCCCAAACCTATGTGACCTTGTAGAGGGTCGCTGGGACTATTAGAAAATAGTGAGAGTTAGAAAAATAACCCTCTCCAAGACCCTGAAAAGTGAGTGCAAAGTGCACTAAAGTTCCCCTAAGGACAAAGAAGTCGTGTTAGAGGAAAAATGCAGGAAAGACACAAACCAACAATGCAACAACGCTGGATTTCCAATCTGGGGTACCTGTGGAACAAGGGGACCAAGTCCAAAAGTCACAAGCAAGTCGGAGATGGGCAGATGCCCAGGAAATGCCAGCTGCGGGTGCAAAGAAGCTTCTACTGGACAGAAGAAGCTGCGGTTTCTGCAGGAACGCAAAGGGCTAGAGACTTCCCCTTTGGAGGACGGATCCCTCTCGCCTTGTAGAGTCATGCAGAAGTGTTTTCCCGCTGAAAGAACGGCAACAAGCCTTGCTAGCTGCAAATCGTGCGGGTAGCGTTTTTGGATGCTGCTGTGGCCCAGGAGGGACGCAAATTGGACCAGGAGAGAGAGGGGACGTCGAGCAAGACAAGGAGCACTCTCAGCAGCAGGTAGCACCCGGAGAAGTGCCAGAAACAGGCACTACGAGGATGCGTGAAACGGTGCTCACCCGAAGTTACACAAAGGAGTCCCACGTCGCCGGAGACCAACTTAGAAAGTCGTGCAATGCAGGTTCGAGTGCCGTGGACCCAGGCTTGGCTGTGCACAAAGGATTTCCGCCGGAAGTGCACAGGGGCCGGAGTAGCTGCAAAAGTCGCGGTTCCCAGCAATGCAGTCTAGCGAGGTGAGGCAAGGACTTACCTCCACCAAACTTGGACTGAAGAGTCACTGGACTGTGGGGGTCACTTGGACAGAGTTGCTGGATTCGAGGGACCTCGCTCGTCGTGCTGAGAGGAGACCCAAGGGACCGGTAATGCAGCTTTTTGGTGCCTGCGGTTGCAGGGGGAAGATTCCGTCGACCCACGGGAGATTTCTTCGGAGCTTCTAGTGCAGAGAGGAGGCAGACTACCCCCACAGCATGCACCACCAGGAAAACAGTCGAGAAGGCGGCAGGATCAGCGTTACAGAGTTGCAGTAGTCGTCTTTGCTACTATGTTGCAGGTTTGCAGGCTTCCAGCGCGGTCAGCAGTCGATTCCTTGGCAGAAGGTGAAGAGAGAGATGCAGAGGAACTCGGATGAGCTCTTGCATTCGTTATCTAAAGTTTCCCCAGACACAGAGACCCTAAATAGCCAGAAAAGAGGGTTTGGCTACTTAGGAGAGAGGATAGGCTACTAACACCTGAAGGAGCCTATCAGAAGGAGTCTCTGACGTCACCTGGTGGCACTGGCCACTCAGAGCAGTCCAGTGTGCCAGCAGCACCTCTGTTTCCAAGATGGCAGAGGTCTGGAGCACACTGGAGGAGCTCTGGACACCTCCCAGGGGAGGTGCAGGTCAGGGGAGTGGTCACTCCCCTTTCCTTTGTCCAGTTTCGCGCCAGAGCAGGGCTAAGGGGTCCCCTGAACCGGTGTAGACTGGCTTATGCAGAATTGGGCACATCTGTGCCCAAGAAAGCATTTCCAGAGGCTGGGGGAGGCTACTCCTCCCCTGCCTTCACACCATTTTCCAAAGGGAGAGGGTGTAACACCCTCTCTCAGAGGAAGTCCTTTGTTCTGCCATCCTGGGCCAGGCCTGGCTGGACCCCAGGAGGGCAGATGCCTGTCTGAGGGGTTGGCAGCAGCAGCAGCAGCAGCTGCAGTGAAACCCCAGGAAGGGCAGTTTGGCAGTACCAGGGTCTGTGCTACAGACCACTGGGATCATGGGATTGTGCCAACTATGCCAGGATGACATAGAGGGGGCAATTCCATGATCATAGACATGTTACATGGCCATATTCGGAGTTACCATTGTGAAGCTACATATAGGTAGTGACCTATATGTAGTGCACGCGTGTAATGGTGTCCCCGCACTCACAAAGTCCGGGGAATTGGCCCTGAACAATGTGGGGGCACCTTGGCTAGTGCCAGGGTGCCCTCACACTAAGTAACTTTGCACCTAACCTTTACCAGGTAAAGGTTAGACATATAGGTGACTTATAAGTTACTTAAGTGCAGTGTAAAATGGCTGTGAAATAACGTGGACGTTATTTCACTCAGGCTGCAGTGGCAGGCCTGTGTAAGAATTGTCAGAGCTCCCTATGGGTGGCAAAAGAAATGCTGCAGCCCATAGGGATCTCCTGGAACCCCAATACCCTGGGTACCTCAGTACCATATACTAGGGAATTATAAGGGTGTTCCAGTAAGCCAATGTAAATTGGTAAAATTGGTCACTAGCCTGTTAGTGACAATTTGAAAGAAATGAGAGAGCATAACCTCTGAGGTTCTGATTAGCAGAGCCTCAGTGAGACAGTTAGTCACTACACAGGTAACACATTCAGGCACACTTATGAGCACTGGGGCCCTGGTGAACAGGGTCCCAGTGACACATACAACTAAAACAACATATATACAGTGAAAAATGGTGGTAACATGCCAGGCAAGATGGTACTTTCCTACACACACCATGCCACTTCAGTCTTTACCCTGCTCCAGCGGGAATAATCCAGCTTGAACTGCCAGGCCATGTCCTCCCTGAACCGGAACTAAAGCAACCCAAGCCTGGTTTTGCCCTTATTAGGGCTCATCAGCCAGAAATAGCTTTGTTCCAGTGGCACAGTCTGCACAGGGCCCACATGTGGACATACCTGGTCACTTAGAGCTGTACTTTGAGGTATACAAAAAGTAATTGATGGAATGCTTATAATAATGAGCCCCATTGGTAATCACTTGAGCCCACATCCCAATCATCCTTATGTTGTACATCTTGCCACCTCGGTTGGACCCAGCAACAAGCAAATCAAAGTTGACTATACTCCAGTGGGAGGAGTCCAGCCTGAACTGCCACGCTAGGTCCTCACTTAAGCGGTACAAAAGCAACCCAGGACCAGTTAGTGCTCACTATGTACCACTTTTTTCCACTAGGAGACTTAGGGCCAGATGTAATACCATTTCAGTTTGCGAGTCTTTGTAATTTTTTGCGACTCACAATTAGAGACTTGCAAAATGAAATGTATTAATGTGTCTCAGGCATGTTTAGCAATTCCGAATGGGGTCGCAAATGACCTACCTCATCAATATTCATGAGGTAGGTCGCAATGCGACTCCATTAGGAATGACCAGCACTCACAGGTATGATGGCCTGCTGGGGACAGCAGACCACCATGACTGTGACTGCTTTATAAATAAAGCAGTTTTTTTTACTGTATCCTATTTTCATTATAGGAAAACGGGGATGCATTACAAACAAAAAAATGATTTTTTTTTTTTTTCATTTTTTCAGAATACTCTGTGGCACACCTGCCGCTCTGAAAAAAGTTGGCGCCCCCATTCACAAATGGGAAGGGGTCCCTTGGTAAACCCTTCCTGTTCGCAAATGGGTTACCACAAAAACGTTGGTGGTAACTGCGATTGTTTTGCAAGTGCGTTCATGGTCCCAAAACATTCTTACATACCACAGCGACTCGCTGTTTGAAAGGGACGCCCTTGGCACGCCCCTTCCAAATAGCAACTCTCAAACCTATTTTGCGATTCGGTAAATAGATTACCGAATCGCAAAATATCATTGTACAATCCAAAATACAATTTTCTTGTCACAAAAGTCCCACTTTGCAGAAAACAGCTACGTACATCTGGCCCTTCTGTGCTTCTACATATCGATTTGTAACAGAGGACACCAGTAAAGCAGAATACATTCTGACTAGATTATTAACATGTCAGGTCTGCATCAGGAAGGTCTACCCTCACCTCCTGCTGTGTATATAATAGGGGAAGTTATGCCTAGGAGGGGTACCATTCCAATCGACTATTGAAATTCGTGCTGGCAAGGGTAAAGTTATGCAGACATTAGGATTCTGAAGCAAAACATAAATTCACCTGAAATTCACCCCTGCCATGCTTTCTGTTGATTTCGCTTTTACTTTGACAGCGAAAAATAAATTATGTAGCACAAAAACTAATTTCAGTGACGACTTAGCTTGAATGTTATGTTTGATTTATCTCCAGTAGAGGACCTACCCAGGTCCTCTATCCTGACTGAAGATCCAGGTGAAAAGTCACTAAGTGGGTCAAACCTGGAGTCTGTCTTCTGAGTTTAGGCTCCGGGAGTTTTGATACAACTCAGTTGAGTTCCCACTCAACTTCCAGTGCTTGATCTTTGGCGTTCAAAGCAATAAAGGGCACTTCCAGTGGCTATGGCAAGATGCAGACTCATTGGCCTGAACATCGATCCATGTTCAGATTTTTTGAAAAAGCATGAAGGCAGTTTTAGCCTTAACTAATCCCTATGAAATTTTCACAGAGCTTTTCAGTGGCCATGGCCACTTTTGGAGCAAAATGTGCAGGGATGCACAAAGAGGATATGGCGTTACAGCAAGAGCTACCGACTTAGGAACTGGGAAACAGATTTGAGTCTCAGGTCTGGCTCAAAATCATGCGATTCTGGGCAAAATCACTTAGGACCTCATTATGAGTCCCGCCAGCCACAAGACCGCCAGTGATGGAGGTCTTCAGACTGCCATATTATGACTGCTGGCGTCTCTCCTCCATAAATTGGGTGGCGAGCCGCCAGCAGTCATACTGGCTGTTAGAAATGGGGTTTTTGGTTGGCAGTCAGGTTGCCCTCTGTCCAAACAAGAACCCTCACTCTAGTCAGGGTAAGTCACACACAATCCAAAATCAGCCTGTGCTCACCCTCCGGTAGCTTGGCACGAGCAGTCAGGCTTAACTTAGAAGGCAATGTGTAAAGCATTTGTGCAATAAATCATACAACACCATAGCATAACACCACAAAAATACACCACACAGTATTTAGAAAAATATATAATATTTATCTGGGTATCTTCAGGTCAAAACGATCAAAGTTGCAATACGAATTTGTAAAGATATCACTGAAAAGTGATATAAAGTGTCTTAAGTCTTTAGAATATAAACAAAGTCTCTTTCAAGCACAAGTACCTGGTTGGGAGTGGAAAAATCTCCTCAGAGGGCCACAAGAGAAGAGGTGCGTGGAAAAAGGGTGTGTGCGTCGATTTCTCCCCAGCACACACGGACTTGCGTCGTTATTTTCCACGCGGGGAAGTCGGCGTCGTTTTCCGGCGCGTGGACAGTCTCTTTCTGTGGATCGCGGGGATTACCAGATGTCCCGGGTCTGTGCGTGGATTTTCCTGCTTGTTCTCCGGCTGCGCGTCGGTCTGCGGGGCTGCGCGTCGAAATTACGATCTCGCGGCAGGCGTCGCGTCGATTTCTCCTCTAGACTTCGATCTGCGGGGCTGCGCGTTGAAATTACGATCTCACGGCAGGCGTTGCGTCGATTTCTCCTCTAGAGGTCGGGCGGCGTTGTCCTTGCGAGCCCGTGCGTCGGATCTTCGATCGTCCCAAGAGCGTCGCGTCGATCAGCGTCGGAGTGCGGCGTTTTTCTCGCTGCGAAACAAGCTGTGCGTCGAAATTTGCGGCGCACGGAGCGTCCAAGTAAAAGAGAGAAGTCTTTTTGGTCCTGAGACTTCAAGGAACAGGAGGCAAGCCCTATCCAAGCCCTTGGAGAGCACTTTCACAGCCAGACAAGAGTTCAGCAAGGCAGCAGGGCAACAGCAAGGCAGCAGTCCTTTGTAGAAAGCAGACAGGTGAGTCCTTTGAGCAGCCAGGCAGTTCTTCTTGGCAGGATGTAGTTTCTGGTTCAGGTTTCTTCTCCAGCAAGTGTCTGATGAGGTAGGGCAGAGGCCCTGTTTTATACTAAGTTGTGCCTTTGAAGTGGGGGTGACTTCAAAGGGTCTCTAAGAAATGCACCAAGCCCCCTTTCAGTTCAATCCTGTCTGCCAGAGTCCCAGTAGGGGGTGTGGCAGTCCTTTGTGTGAGGGCAGGCCCTCCACCCTCCCAGCCCAGGAAGACCCATTCAAAATGCAGATGTATGCAAGTGAGGCTGAGTACCCTGTGTTTGGGGTGTGTCTGAGTGAATGCACAAGGAGCTGTCAACTAAACCTAGCCAGACGTGGATTGAAGGGTACAACAAGATTTTAGTGCAAAGAAATGCTCACTTTCTAAAAGTGGCATTTCTAGAATAGTAATATTAAATCCGACTTCACCAGTCAGCAGGATTTTATATTACCATTCTGGCCATACTAAATATGACCTTCCTGCTCCTTTCAGATCAGCAGCTGCCACTTCAACAATGTATGAGAGCAGCCCCAATGTTAGCCTATGAAGGGAGCAGGCCTCACAGTAGTGTAAAAACGAATTTAGGAGTTTTACACTACCAGGACATATAACCACACAAGTACATGTCCTGCCTTTTACCCACCCAGCACCCTGCTCTAGGGGTTACCTAGGGCACACATTAGGGGTGACTTATGTATAGAAAAAGGGGAGTTCTAGGCTTGGCAAGTACCTTTAAATGCCAAGTCGAAGTGGCAGTGAAACTGCACACACAGGCCTTGCAATGTCAGGCCTGAGACAAGGTTAAGGGGCTGCTGAGGTGGGTGGCACAACCAGTGCTGCAGGCCCACTAGTAGCATTTAATCTACCTGCCCTAGGCACATGTAGTGCACTCTACCAGGGACTTACAAGTAAATTAAATAGTCAATCATGGATAAACCAATCAGTAGTACAATTTACACAGAGAGCATATGCACTTTATCACTGGTTAGCAGTGGTAAAGTGCCCAGAGGTCAAAAGCCAACAACAACAGGTCAGAAAAAATAGGAGGAAGGAGGCAAAAAGTTTGGGGATGTCCCTGTCAAAAAGCCAGGTCCAACACTGGCGGTGCAGTGAAGTTGGTCCGCTGCCACCGCCACATCAACACAACAGCGCCACGCCTGTTACGACTTAGTAATAGGCGTGGCGGTGTTGTGGTGACGGGTCGCTGGTGGTGGAGCAAGCGCCATGGACCCCGTTCCCTCCCGGACGACCACCGTTACCACCAGGTAAGGTGATCGACAGACAGGGGAGTGGGGTGTTGAGTGTTGTGTGCGTGAAGAGAGGTGTGTGTTTGTGTGAATGGAGGGGGGTGTTGTGTGTGTTTGTGTTTATGCAAGTGTATGTGTGCTTGTGTGAATGCGTGTATGCTAGGGTGGGAGGGTGTTGTGGCCGTGTGTTCCTGTGTGTGTATGTATGTGTGATGTGTGCCTGCGTGGATGTACCGGGGGTGGAGGGATTCGGAATGGGGATCGGGAATTGGGGGGTGTCACTGCTTGGGGGTTGGAGGGCTTCTGATGGGGCTGGGGGTGAGGGGAGGGTCCTACATGGAGGGGGGGTTGAGGAGTCCTGCAGTGGTGACAGGAATGAGCATTCCTGTTGCCAGTATTGTTCCCGTGAGGGATTTTGTGGCGTGACTGCCACCACAGAATCCCTGGCGGAAAGGATTCTCAAAATATCACGGGGAGTGTTAGGTAGACCGCCAGGACGAAGGTGGTCAACCTTCAGCCAGGTGGTCCTAGCTCCCTGGCGGTACAGGTGGTGAACTGGCTGCAATGCACCCAGTTCACTACCATTGCCATAATTTGGCGGGCCTGCACTGCCACGCTGTTGGCGGTCTGGCCTCCATTGCTGGCGTGGCAGAGCAGAACTGCTAGGGTCATAATGACCCCCTTAATCTCCTGTGTTTAAAAAAATTAGAGTGCCCTTGTGTAATGTGACTGGTGCTCATGAACCTTGCTCAGTACCTTCAGGTCGAGTTAGTGCGATATAAAACTGCAAAACAAAAAAAAAAAAAAATCCCCACACCTATCTAGTTAAAACTAATAAACAGGCCCTAGTTAACTCGGGATACCAACACTCCAGTTCATCTGAAACGCCACAGAGCCCAGTAGCTACCCTTTGGCGACCGTAAAGCCCCCTAAGCACTAACGAAGAGATTTCTCTCTCGCCCCCCTTATCCTTTGATGCGCCAGATAGAATATGCAGGACGGCAGAAAATTGTCTTCTGTGATCTTTTTCTCGCCTATACCTAGTAGTTTGCTGTTGGTTGGTAACTGATGCTTTATTGGGGGGCACTGCTTTGCGTAATCCGTCTTTGCCAGGGCATTACCACCCAGCCTAAAGGAGGCGACTAGTAATTCTTGAGTAAAGAGTGCTACATTTGGTCATAGCTACTTTACTATTAATGGGGAAATATCCCATTGATTGAGGCATTTGATTCGTGGTAGTAATCAGTACATTAAATGTAGTGGAAACACTTAGGAAATTAAACCAGTCCTAAGTAAAGCAATGCTAAATTCCAAAGAGCCCATGAAAATGAGTCCATGACGGTTAAAGATAAAGAAGCCAGGGTTGAGCTGCAGCATTAGGAAGTGTTACAGCGCCAGCTCCCCGAAGTCAGCGGTGGGTTTTGTGCCAGCATTTGTGTTTCTTTCCGGGAACCTTAACAGGGATTTGCCAGAGCTTGTTTTTATTTGACAGCCAGGTGTCCCAGTCGCAGTACTAAGTAACTAAGCAGACAACCTTGCCATCAGAAATGATCAATATGTAAACTGTCTTTGCTAAGAGCACTGACATATCTTCCCAAAAGAATGAAAAAAAAATCTAACGAGAAATGCTGTTTCATAATAGCATTTGGTAACCGAAGCAACGAGTTCTGATGCACGTTTCTTAAACTCTCCTGAGTTCCCCATCGCCAACGCAGCAGTGATTATGGAACGAGCTTCGCGGATAAGAGGCGCTGCCACGGGGGGCTCTGGTGATGACAGACCGGACCACAGGGCTGCGTGGGTACAGTTTGGCAGTAGAAGGCCGCGGGTACCCCGTTCAGTACTCTGCAGTAATTGCAATCTGTGTGACTCGCAGTGGTATTTCCATGCTGGCTTTAAGGCTCGGTCCGCTGGGGTTTGTTTTAAGGCCCCCTCAAGTTCTTTTCCATTGCTTAAAGCCAGACAAAGTACATGTTTACTTCTTGTGTAAACGGAGGGAAAATGAATGTTGTGAGTGGACAGGAAAGTAAAACATTAAGTGTCTAAGGCTGAATCACATTTTACATTTATTCTTAGAAAGAGTGATTATACACGCTTTTGCATGTGTTACCACGCTTCTTCCCGGCTATCGCCCTTTATTTATCTTGCTGTTCAATGTAAGACTTGCACACCCACATATTTGGCTGTTAGTCGTCTCTGCCCCATCTCCACCGCCTCTCTTCTTCTTCATTGTTTCTGAAATCTACCCTCTTCATCTCCAGAGGGTGTTAGCCCTCAGAATACTGAACGTCTAGCCCCGTGTACCTCGTTTTACATTACTTGTGTGATCTGTGACAAGATTTTTAGAGAGAATAAATTGCTTTGCTGCTGTGGTAAAGTACTACAAAGCCTAATGCTTTACTTAGGCAGGTACTCTCTGGTACTGAGTACCCGCACTTCTTCAACTTGAAAGGGAGAGTACCTGCACTTTTCAGCTCTGCTACAAAACATTTAACGGAAGAGTACCAGCACTTTTAAGGAACAAATAGGAACTCTAAAGAGTGATTACCTGGACTTCTGTATTTCCATTTGAAGCACTGACAAAGCTGACAATGGCCAAGCCAACATACCTGGTTTTTTACACTAAAAAGTGCTGTGAATGATTTATATCATTTGTAAAGCTCCCATTATGCCTAGGAAGACTCTTCGTTTTAGTATCTTAGAGTCTTAAGAGTCTTAGGGACTCCTTAACCAATTAAGTTAGATTTCAGCTGCTGGTTGAAGCTTATGTGTGGGGAAGAGTGCTGGTGTCTGAAGAAAGTACATTCCACTGACTTGGACCATGAACAGGAAACGATTTCCCTTAAACCCACACTCGCCACCCAGTTTAGTCAGATTGTATCTAGGGACTATTAACACGATTCTATACTTGCTAAGTAGCCCTCGCTGGCATACCTGCAAATTAGAGGTCAGGAATAGAGGTGCAGATATTTATACATCAAGCATGAGATCTTGAACCTATTGCAGTCTGATGCTGGTAGCCCATCTAGCGCCCTGTGTACAGCTGAGATATTTTCTCTTCTCCTGATCCCAGAAATGGCTCATACCTTGGCATTGTGTTCACCTTTTAGTTTTGACACGAGGTTCCTACAGGGAATTACAGTTGTTAGGATTTGCCTCCTACCACTACTGAATTCTTACATCAAGTAATCAGAAGAATGGGTTTCAGATGTTAACTTGGTGGGAGCAGTTTTCACTACAACATTACCTTGGGTCTCAGTGTCAAAAATATTACAGAGTTTTCACCTTGTCTACCAGATCTGGGATGTTGAGGATTTCTAGGGAAGCCACTGACAGCCTTCGTACGATGCCAACAGCTACCAGCTATATCTTAACTTGCTTAAGCTGACAGTAATTATCCTGTGCCCATCTCTGGATACTCCTAGGCACTAGATACATTTCTTTAAGTGGCTTTCTGTCTTTTCAGAGCGCTAAATATCTTCTGCATACAATTGAATAAGCTCAAAGGTATACTACATTTTTAGGTATAAATGATATGATATGCTTAAAGGACCAAAATTGAGCCTGAAGTTGTTCTAATGCACACTGCTAGGCACTCTGGGGGTCATTCTAACCCTGGCGGTAAAAACCGCCAGGGCGAATGACCGCGGTAGCACCGCCAACAGGCTGGCGGTGCACCGCTGGGCATTCTGACCGCGGCGGTTCAGCCGTGGCCAGAAACGGAAAGTCGGCGGTCTCCCGCCGACTTTCCGCTACCCTTGAGAATCCTCCATGGCGGCGGAGCGCGCTCCTCTGCCATGGGGATTCTGACACCCCCTACCGCCATCCTGTTCCTGGCGGGTCTCCCGCCAGGAACAGGATGGCGGTAGGGGGTGCCGCGGGGCCCCTGGGGGCCCCTGCAGTGCCCATGCCAATGGCATGGGCACTGCAGGGGCCCCCGTAAGAGGGCCCCACTATGTATTTCAGTGTCTGCTATGCAGACACTGAAATACGCGACGGGTGCCACTGCACCCGTCGCACCTTCCCACTCCGCCGGCTCCATTTGGAGCTGGCGTCCTCGTGGGAAGGCTGTTTCCCACTGGGCTGGCGGGCGGCCTTTTGGCGGTCGACCGCAGCGGGTCTTTCGACCGCGGTACGGTCTTCTGGCGGTTCCCGCTTGGCGGGCGGCTCCCGCCGCCCGCCAACATTAGAATCAGGGCCTCTGTGTCCTACTCACAAATAATATGTAAAGGCACACAATGAATGTTCATCTGAGTGCACATTTACATGTTTTTTTGTATTCACACATATTCCTAGAAGTATGTCTAGAAATCTGTGCCCTAGAAATCTGTGCCAGCACAGGTTATCAGGCACACCTCTAGGAGTGTCATGTCCCTTTACCTAACGGATCCATTCTCCCTGTGTTTGGAGTTCTCCATTGCTGAGTATTCTGTTTAGGTATCCTGTCAAAATACATTTTTTCTCCATAGGGAATGCATTTGCCTCCAAGGAGAAAACCCTTTCCAAACCCCCCCAGAAAGTATGGGGTTATCCTCATATAATCCTTGAAGGGCAGTTACTTCAGCCATTAGCTGTAGTAAATCTCCCAGCATTTCCAAAGTGCCCACAAGTGTACATGTTTGTGGGTGGCACCCAAACACTGGTTGGTGGTCTCAGCAGTGAGATTAAGGACTAACTAGGCATGGAATCTGAACTCCCTCCATACTGTACTGTTGGGCAGGCATAAATAACCCTGATGTATTGTGCTTCAGCCTTTAAGGAGCAGGTACTGTGTAGGAATTCAAGCGCAAACAAAACTTTTGTGTGAGAGACTGCATTCATTTATTATGGGCCTGTTGGACTTTACCCTTTCTGCAGGGTACTCCCCAAACATTTTGCCTTCACCCTCCTATTTTCTGAACCAGTTTTTGTTGGCCCTTAGCACTCTACACACTTTACAGCTGCTAACCAGTCCCAAGATGCTTGTACTCTCTCCTTAAAACATGCTTGAATTTGCTTACACCCGATTGGCCTATTTCATTTACTTGTAAGTCCCAACTAAGTTGGTACTACCTGTGCCCAGTGCCTGTAAATCAAATGCAACTAGTAGGCCTGCGGCACTGATTGTTCCACCCACTTAAGTAGCCCTTTAAACATCTCACGCTTGCCACTGCAGCCTGTGGGTGCAGATTTAAACTGCCATGTCGACCTGGCAAAATAAACCTTTTGCCAGGCCCAAACGTTCTTTTTTAATACATTCGTGTCACCCTTAGGGTAGGCCCTGAACAGCCTTGAGGGCTGGGTACAGTGTATTTAAAAAGTAGGACATGTACGTTTAAGTTTTACATGCCCTCTTAGTGAAAACATCTACATTTGTTTTTCACTACTGCAAGGCCTACTAAACCCATAGTATAACACTGGAGTTACCTTATCACATTGTTATATGCTGTAACTTCCAATTGGGAGCAGGTGGACAAGTTGAGTTTGGTGCCTAAAGAATTGTAAACGAAAGGCATCCTTAATAGTAAAGTTTGATTTTTAATCACAGTTCTGGAAATGCCACTGTTAGAAAGTTAATCAACAAACAAACATACCTCCTACACCATAGATTGAATGTATTATCTATGCAGGCAACCTAGTTATACTGTTCCTCTCATCATCATTATTTCATGAAATCTTTTTATATAATACTACTTGATGGAAAGTATCCTCCCACAATCATACATTTCTCACCCGATTTCTTGTACATGATTGAAAATAAACAATCCTGACTCCACTCAGGAATGCAAAGACGCTACAAGATGCAGAACCAGCAACACTATAAGCAGAGGTCTGCGGCTACTAAAGAGTAGAGTACTGGGAGCTGCTCTATAAACTAACTAAGGAAGTGTATTTTCAAAGTCACAACGGGAGAGCAGGAGTCCCGCACTTTCCTTGCCCTGTCACTGAAGGATTCTTTCCAGATTGTCTGCATTTTTTGCCACATTACCTGCAAATCAACATTGTGGCTCATTACAGGAGGACCCATGCCCCCTGGTGAATCCGAGAAACGTAACCAGTGCCCTTGTGATCTGAAAATCCAAGGGGTTCCCAAAGTCAAAATGTCCCCCTTTGCAATAACGCATAGTGGCCTGAGGAATACCTCCAGAAGAATCATAGGCCCTCCCGGAACATCGAAACGTGTTGTGTACTTTGAAATGAAAAATGAGGGTTAGCAAAACCTAAATAAGGTCAAAATCTATCTAACAAAGATTGAGGGGATGTATACCTTTCATATATTTCGAAAGTTTCAAGAAGAGCATGCTCTGGCTGCTTAGGACCCCACAGTATCTCATCATGAACTTCCTATGTAAAGTTTTTCTTTGCCTGTGACCAGTATGTTGGTGTGTCTTGGAGTTTGATTTTTCATTCAAAAATGCCTTTTTGCTTTTTCTACATGTTTCTGAGTATCTTAAGGAGAATTTTGATTTTTTTAAACTGCATGGCTATCATGTTTTTTTTAGCTTTGGCAGTATCATTGTAATAGGACTTACCTGTGTAATGATCCACAAAAAACAATTTCTTCCATGTTTTCAAATCTATTTTCCTTTTTGTTCTTGCTGAATGTGGTTTATGTACAAACCATTTGCACAGTGTGGAAACCAGTGCTTGTGTACACAAATGAAGGAGAGAGCATCTAGACCACCACCTTGTTTATCTGATGGTTCGTGAGGGCTTGCAACAGGACGTTTTCATTTTCAAGGGGGAGGGCTGTGCCCATACTTAAGGCTCAAAGGCATTACTTTATTTAAATGGTGTGTACTAGCATGCAAATTAGATAATACCTTTTTTTTTAAGAAAGTGTAAGCTGAACAGCAGTGTCACAAATTCCTTAATATAGAGGAGGCATTTAATATCACTGTATGGCCCCTGCTGCTGGTTGTTGAGATAATTATTCGATAACAACCAAGATCCCTATCACCAGATTAAGTTTATATTTTGTCCAGTTTTATTGTGTTTCCTGTGACACAATTTTCCACATCTAATGCTGAATTTTGTAACAAGTATGCAACTTACTTACTCATATGGTCAGTGGAATTATGTTGCAATGGAGAGCTAAATTCTGAAGAACGTCAGTTTAAATTATGTGCCTAGAAAAGGCAAATTGTGTGTCATAAAATAGTAAATTCTGTAACTCATTAATACTGACTGAACAAAGGTTTAATCTCACTCGTACGAACTTGTGAGCGGTTTCATCTCATTAATACCAGTGTAACACCTGAATACAGGAATCAGTAACTAAAAGGCCAACAGATGATGATTCAGAATAGTCTGCTAAGGTGCGGCATCCCGGGTGGTGTTTTATTGTATTTTATTTTAGTAACTTTTAAGTGTTTTAGCCTAGAAGCGTTTTTTCAGATCTGCAAATGATTCTGCATATGGTGGATTAAATGGAAAAGGCGATAACCCCATAATTATACATAACATGCTATGGTAGAATGGCATAATTGCAGTTGTCTTGCTGCTGTGCCAGGCTTTCAAAATAGCACCACACGTGTTTTAGAAAAGGGTCTCTGGCAGATCATAATCCATGGTTTCCAGAGCTCCAGGACATTTAAACATCCATTCAGTAAGCCTTGCATTACTTCTCCTTTCCACTTCAGACTAGGCTTGTTCATTTAGGGCCAGATGTAGCAAAGGGTTTTACCCATTCTGTGTCTATGGGAAAATGTGTTCGTACATATGGCCCTTAGAATCGTATGGTTCATCTCTTCATTCTCTTCCTCTAACTATTTACAACCACGGTTTACTCCTTTCCAACTGTTGCTTTGTTCTAACGGTTTGACCTGTGCTCTGTTTATGCATTTCATTCAAATTGTTCTCTCTAGTGGCGTGTTCTTCACACTTCATCATAGTCGTCTGATAAGTTTCAGCACCTCTCCTGGTGAGTACTTTCACACCCTATTATATGTTAAAAATGCCAGGTGCCCATCTGGACACATGGTTTTATACAAAGGGCCGTTTTAACTTCCTTTTTCACCATATCAAAAATCACATAATAATACAAACGTTTTACACTATAAATGGCTTAGGCATTTCCTTCGTCTAAATTGCCAAGTCCTTTGTGCTATGCCTGAGAACTTCATGTATATGCCAAACAATTTCTGGATCTGTTTAAAGAAATGCTGGGCATATTTTTCCTATCAAACGAAATAGATGCACTAATATCCTACTCGATTTCATAATATTCCAAACAGTGGGCGAAGAGACAGAAAAAAGAACTGTTATTTAAAGAAATGTATATTTTGGTTATTGATATGAGTACATGGTGAACATTAGTGGCAATCGGTCCTTGTCTGCCTTAATACCACAGCTTGCCCAAGAAGATAGGGCTCTTTCTATTGCTTTTAAAATGGATTCTGCGAATTTCTTACTGTGAGATTGGAACTCCTCTTCCTCTGGAGCGTCTTATGAAATGACAGTGTAAGTTTATCTCTGACTAATTTCCACAACATGCACACACGTGCGAAGCCTGGCACTTCATTGCTGTATAAAGAAATATGCTCTTTAGCACCTGATCAGTTAAACTCGTGTTGCCAAGATAGCAACAAATGATTTAAATACAAGGTGATGATTGATAATATTATTGTTGTTATTATTATTAAGCATACCGCAGCAAATTGACACCAGCACCATAAAGAATAAGTATAGTAAAAAAAATAAGAAGAATTAAAAAAAAAGATAAAAAGAAGCTGTAATGGAAAGACATTACGAACCGAAGGTCTGGCCCTACTTGCTCAAGAAAGAGGGAGGTGTGAAATATGTTACAAATAGAACTTAAAAGGTAATGCTGTGTTTACTTTCCGGTATTAGCATTACTGTGAAAGAATCACAAAGTGAGGCCCCTGTGCCTCCATTCCCATCGTTTCAACCCCCCCCCCACCTCCTTACTCCCTATACCGTACCAAGCCCAAGCATCATACAGTTGGACTGATCGAAAGTGCGGGAGGGAGGACCTGATTCATCAAAGTGACAGAATGACTCAGAATAATGCTATTACGGGTAAGTAAATGTAGCATTACCTCCTCGTCCCTCTCGCCGTGATGAACTCCATAGTGAGATGTACCCAAGCCAAAAACTTACCATGACAACTTCACAGTATAAGCAAGACACAAGCCTAATCCATGGGTTCAAAACAGTTTACAACACTGAAGCCAGAACATTAGAGCCCCACAAACCCAGAACCTCCAGACCCTGGACCGTCCGATATTGATTCACAAAATTGGATGAAACAGCCCAAGGGGCAGCCCAACAGATCTGCTGCAAAGAAGCACTCTGGATCTCCGCAACTGAAGTGGACATGCCCTTAGTCAACCTTCCCTGGACCCCGGGAGGAGATGACATACCAAACTTCTATATACCAGCAAATTCCCCGATCAGATCCACCTGCTTTAGGTCTGAGTTGAAGTCTTATCCCCCTTACGGGCTGGACCAAAATAAATAAATAAAGCAGAGGAGACCCAGAACTCCTTCACTCGGTCCAGTTAGATCAAAACTACCCTCTGTACATCAAGTGAATGAAGCGCCACCTCCTCAGGAGACTGAGGATCAAGAAGAAACACTGGAAGAGTCACTTCCTGCTGACAATGAAACAAAGAATTCACCTTGGACACAGGACCAGGGCCCTACCTAAGAACAATCCTGTCCTCAAACAGCTGAAAGAAAGGAGACAGACAAGACAATGAGCCCAATTCCCCTAGCCGGTGAGCTGATGTATAGGCACCAGAAAGGACACCTTCAAGGTCAAAAGACGTAACCCCACAGATGACAACAGCTCAAACGGGGGATACTCGAGGACCAAACCAGCTGCAGATCCCAAGGTGGACACAACCCCTGAGGGACAGGACGGAGATTGGAAAACCCCTTAAAGATCCTGGAGCCCAGACCCAGATCGTCCACCAGACATCCCCAAAGGGACCGTAAAGCCTTCATCGCTGCTGACTTTAAGAGTGGCAGGTTTTGGAGAAACTCCAGCACCTGAGGAAGAGATACAGAAAGTGGAACCCAATGCTTCCGATGACACCAAGTCTTGAACGTCTTCCAATGCCGAGGATAAGAAGACCTTGTAGGCAACCTTCTGGAAGCCTGCATAGAAGAAGAGACAGAAGCTGAGAGACCCTGAAACATCAACCCCCCCGCTTCAATCTCCAAGCCGTTAGCTTGAGTTTTGCGAATGACCGCACCTGGGGACTCTGGAACCTCAGGGTAGATGGAACCAACGTGAGTTACCACTCTGGACCCAGCATCATCTCCATCAGTAGAGAAAACCAAATAGAGAGGGGCCATGCTGGAGCTACTATAACAACCTGATCGCCCTCCCTCAGTACCCGAAGCAGAAACTTCTGAATCAAAGGAAATGGAGGGAAAGCAAACAGCAGGCTCAAAGGCCAAGAAGATGTCAGGGAATCTACCCGTGAGGCCGACTCCACCCACCGCTTTGGAATTAAACAGGGAAGAAGGGCATTGCCAGGACTTGCAAACAGATCCACATGGGTGTGATCCCACAACCGACACACCTTGGTAAACCCCTGGGGAGAAAGACAAAAGTCTTGAGAGGTTGAAATCTCTCTTCTCAGGCGATCAACCTGACAGTTCAGAACCCCCTGAATAAAGATGACCTTGGGCGAACCCACAGTCGACTGAGTCCAAAGGAACATTTGATCCGCAATGCCAGGCAAAGACAGAGCCTTGGTCCTCCCCTGTCGATTGACATAGGAGTTGGCCGTTTTTGGACCTGGCCCTTTTTGGAAGGTTACGCCAAACATTTTGCCTTCTTCCTTCTATTTTTCTGACCTTCTTTTTGTTGTCTTTAGGGCTCTAGACACTTTACCACTGATAATCAGTACTAAAGTGCATGTGCCGTCTCCTCAAAACATGGTATAATTGGTTTCCACCTGTTTAGAATATTTGATTTACTTTTAAGTGCTATGTGATCCCCTTTTTGATAATATGTTGACCTTTGACATCTAGGTCAATGGAATGGTGAGTTCTTGTTTCTGAATCATCAAAACTCTTAAGAAAATACTCCCCTTTGTACCCAGAAGCTTAGGGTTGCAGTGGTCATAATGCTTACTACATCTCGCCTTGACTACTGTAATACCCTATACCTAAATGCCAAACAAAACTGATTAAATAAACTACAAGTGATTCAAAATGTGGCCACTAGGTTGGTTTTGGAGCTTCTGAAATCCTGTTCTACAATGGAGGGTTTGAAGTCCCTTAATTGATTACCAGTTAGGAAGGGTGTGACTTCAAAGCCTTATGCTTGTTGCATAAGGCTGTCAGTGGGGTGCAGGATAGACTGCTTTCAATTGGTATGCTCCCAGCAGATTATTAAGATCTGCTGGACAAATAAAGGTAGTGATCCCTGGGTTCTGGAAAGTCAGATGGGGGAACAAGCCTTCTCGGTGGCAGAGGAAAGGCTGTGGAATACTCTTCCAGAGCCCATTAGGGTTGTGGACTCATAGTTGATATTTATCAGACAATACCTGGTTATTTTGGTCCTCAAAAGTTGTGGAGGTGGGGTCTTACTCATGCAGGTCTTGCATTCGTTCTCCCCTCTTGCTTACTTGCCTTACTTTAGTGCTTTGATACCTTTCGGTTTTAAGCACTTTATAAATTCATAAATTCACATTCAAATTGTAAAGCGGTACACCACATAACCAGGGCCTGTAAATTACATGCTACTAGTTGGCCTGCAGCACTGATTGTGCCACCCACAGAAGTAGCCGTTCAGCCACTGCTGCACCTATGTGTGCAGTTTACTGCCACTTCGACTTGGCCTTTAAAACTACTTGCCAAGTCTTAAACTCCCCTTTTATTGCAAATAGGTCACCCCTAAGTTAGGCCTCAGGTAACCCTATGGGCAGTGTGCTATGTAAGTAAAAGGTAGGACATGTACTTTTACATTTCCTAGTAGTGACAAACAGCTTATTTCATTTTTCACTGCTGTGTGATTTGCTCCTCTCATAGGTTAGCAGTGGGAATTCCCTTAACATTTTTAAGTGGTAATTCCTGATCGAAAAAGAATAGTTTTGTAATGTTTGGTCTGTTTAGAATGGTGGTGATAAATCCTGCTAACTGTTGTAGTTGGATTGTACATTACTATTTTAGAAAGGGGACATTTCTCTGTGCTTATAACTCTGTACTTTGCAGCCTGGCTCCAATCCGTATCTGGCCTGGGTGACAGCTACACTTTGTGGAATACTCTCTAGACAGCCACTACACAGGAAGGTCTGGGTGTGCCAGGGTATACATCTGCATTCATCTACATAATGATACTCTTCCTGGGCTGGGAGAGGGAGAGGTGGTTCACACTTAACATTTGTATAGGTTGTGTCTTGCCCTCACACAAAGGGTTGATTTACCCCCTACTGATCGTCAGGAGCCAAGGTTGGGTTGAAAGCGATTGTTATGCACTCCTGAGGATTCTTCTGAAGTAACCCCCTAGATCAAAGACATTTTTGAGTATAAGTACAGGTTCTCTGACCTCCATGTTTTTAGACGCTGCATGGGATTTCTAACCAGATGCTGCTGGCTCTGCACACTGCCAGGAGGACTACCGTGCTGCCAGGGGGATCCACCATTGGGACTACCTGCTTTGCTGTCCTGGCCTGCTGCCTACTGATTGTTGGGCTGCAGACAGGACTTCTTCTTTGTAACTTGCCTGATGTACTGGCCTGATGCCTGCCTACCTGCTTTTGTGCCCCAAGGGCTTGCTGGCTTGCCTCGTTACGCAATCTCAGGGGTATAAAAGATTGCACCCCAAATTCCTCTGCCGTGGGACGCTGCCACCTGTGAGTATGTAAGTAGGGCGTTTTAACCAGGAACTGTAATTGACTGCTCCTTGCTTGTCAACCACAGCCCGTGTGAGCGCTTCATCTGGCCCCAAACCTGAAGCAGCAGCGCTTTAGGCATTTTGCTTTGAGCAGGATCAAGTGCTTTGTGGAAAGGCCAAGTGCTGCACCAGGACCGGTGTGTCTCTCGGCGACTTGAGCTGCTCAGGCAGTATGCGCAAATCAACCATGATTCATCAGTGAATGGCGTTTCCTTTTCCCGACTTGGGCCGCACAGGCAGTGCATGTGCAAGCCAATGAGCTACCTTTGTTTTGCATGCGTTGCAGAGGCGATGGGGAGATCCCCTGTTCAGTGCAGCTTCCCCAAACCTGCCTTCAGGGTGCGGGAGCAGCCAGACGGCCGTCAACAGCTGGTGCAGGCTTGTAAGGACCAAGTGTGCCTAGACTGCAGCAAGGATTCCCGTTCCTGTAGTCCCGAGCAAGGGGCCGAGGGGGACGAAAGGTACGGAGCGGCTGCAGTTGCACTTGAGTATTCCTAACACAACGGACCCAGCGAGGTTTCCCGGCTGCTTCTACATTGTGTATTTACCCCCCTCCACTTTTGTGTGGGACGTACCTTGGGAGCACTGGATCTATTGTCAACATTACTGGATGAGACCTCAAGGTATGCAATCACTGCTGAATATTTGTTGTAATTAGGAAGACTCTGGATTACTGGATCAAAGGTAGTAGTTGCGCAGGTACTTTTGTGCCCTACGTTTTGTGCCTAATTACCACATAACACCTATCAGCAGCACAAGTGCGCTGGGTTCTATACTTTTATAGACACATACTGTGGTTTATGTGCTTCTTTTAATCTAACTTGCATCACATGCACTAATGATTTGATGAATGTCGTTTTTAGTCTTGCCATGTTTAGGATAATGAGTACTGCCTGAGTAATTGCAAAGTGTGTAAAGTATTTATGATTCATGTCATTGTGGTCTGATTTTATGTACACATACTATATGTGTTTATATAATCCTGTGTGGAGTCCCTTTTGTGGTGTATTTATTGTGTTACTGTGTGAGTGTGTTGCACAAATACTTTACACATTGCATCTGATGATAAGCCTGACTGCTATGCACTAGGCTACCAGAGAGTGATCATAGATAATTTCTGGTGTGTAAAGTACTTGTAATGACTGGAGTGGTGGTTCTGCCTGGCTAAGTGCATACCCATGCCAACCAGAAACTCCTTTCCCTGGAAGCGCACAGGAGGTCCCGTGAGGCGTGTCGAGGGCAGGAGCCCTTTAAATCTCAAACAGCGCTCCCGCCGTCGCGGGAAGCGCACAGGAGGTCCGGGGAGGCGTGTTGAGGGCAGGAGCCCTTTAAATCTCAAACAGCGCTCCCGCCGTCGCGGGAAGCGCACAGGAGGTCCCGGGACGCGTGTCGAGGGCAGGAGCCCTTTAAATCTCAAACAGCGCTCCCGCCGCGCGGGACGCGCCTGGGCAAAGCCCGGGCCGAGGGCGGGCCCGTCCTTGCCCGTCATTGCCAGGAAGAGGCAGGGCAGGGCCACCCCCCTGACATTTATCCAAAGTCGTTTGGATTTGGCAACTTACACGTATGGCTGCCTGAAGGTACCGTGTTGACATTTACTCCTAAAAAGGTCTTTTTTATAGAGGGCCTTAGGACGGTTCTCTCCCTTTATTGTTGTAACACTTTTATCATTACCTGATAGTTTTTGGAGTGGGGCTAGGCTGGGCCTCTGCCTCTTCACATTTTTGCAAGAGGTCTGCTTGTACCTATAGTGCAGCATTTATAGCTAACGTTGTCATACGAGAAGATAATAGTATTAACTAGGTTTCCCCCACCAGTCCTTTTTCTAATCTCTTTTATAAATACATATTGTGGACTGGTCCACAGAGCCGAAGCACTACACAGGCGGCTCAAGTTATGGGAAAACGTAAGGCATCAGAACCCCCAAGGGGGAAGGAGAAATCTATAAAAAAACTTAGGAATGCGGGTGAGAACTGCACTATAGCTGAAATTGATGATCTTATCGAGGAGGTAGAGTCACTACTATGTAGCAGGGCCACTATCCGGGAGGGTCCCGATAAAAAGATTACCTCCTATTACACGAAGAAAATTGAACCAGAGGAAGATAAAGTGATAGAGATTATTTGTCAGCAAGAGGGGGAGGTATCATCCGATATTAGGACTGGCAGCCCTAAGGATGCTACAACCCGATCCATACACCCATGCACCATTGATAATACTAGGAAGAAGGGCCATATGCAGGAGTGTGAAGCTGTGTGCTCCAATAAATATGCAGTCTTGGCAGAATTCGATAGTAGCAATGTACAGAATGCACAAGAGGGGGAATCTGTGGATGAGTTACACCCATTTATCCCAACTGTACAGTTAGATAGAGAGAGGATCTCTCCTCTCAATTTAGAACCAGTGAATCCTCTAAAACACAAAATAAGAACTATAGCAGACCTTTTTGACCTACTCACTCGATTAATCCAGGAAGTTAGGGATTTGAAACTTGAAGTAAGAACCTTAACAGATATTGTGGAAAAGGAGGGGGGTAGGGGTACCCATAGAGCTCAGAGCGAAAAGGAGTCCCCCCTTATATCATTCCATCCACAAGGTAGACCCACATGTTCTCAAAATTTGAATACTAACCCCAACCCTACCCCAGCTATAGCTAAGATTTAACATCAATCACAGGGATGCATGAGAGGGGTAGATGGGGTAAATACTGGTTCACGCAACTACCCTAGAAGAAATGCTAGTGTTCTATGCCAAGAAACAGGGAATTCACGAAGAGAACCCCATTTGGTAAAAGGACCCCAAAAAGGAAATCTGGAACCTACTCTGAACCCCTATCCCCAAGTATTTAATGATCATAACCGTCACACTATATGGAATCGATACTCTGAGGAGGAAAGGTTTCCTATTAGGACCAATGTGGTTTATCTGTTAAATGTTCCAAAATTGCCCTTAAATAGCGGAGAAGACGAGGATTCCTTAAAAAATAAGCTTACACACTGGATCAGGGCCAAAAGACACTGTCTATCCATAATTTGTTCAGATATCAGGGGGGCAGAAAGAATCCCAGGAGAGAAGGGGCAACATGACGTTATTGCACTAACATTCAAGGATGGAAGATTAATCAGATTAATCATGTCTGATTGACATGGAACAGAGAACCCCTGCCCCCAAAATCAATGCCATGAGGTTTAGTTTGGATCCATTAATTACCAAACCCCGAGTCCAGAGGCATAAGTACAATCACAATGAGGGATTGCAAAAGAGAAATGGTGATTCCAATCTTGAAAGAGTAGATTGACTAATCCAGATAGATCAGGCACAAGTGGGACCAAATGGGGACCCAACAGTAGATGAGCCCAATGAAGGGGATGATCTTCAAGCTACAGGGGCAGGGAGTGTAGTGGAGTCTTTGCACAGTAGGAAAGATTCGACAGCCTATCTGAGTCCTACTTCCAATGTCACGACCCTAAACGGAAGGGGCCCTATCACCATGATCTCCTGGAATGTAGCCGGCTTAAAAAATAAGCTTATAGACCCCGAATGGCAGGACTATATTAATCAACATCATGTCTGTCTCTTTCAAGAGACTTGGCTTAAAAATCCACCGTATAAATTAGGATATAAAACCTACTTTATTAGTGCAACTTCAGCTGCCAGAGGGAGACCGTCTGGGGGGTTGGTTGTATGGGTGAAAATCTCATTAAATGTCGAGATACGTAAGCAAGCCACTGAGTCAGAGGACATTCTATGGTTGGTAGTGGGGAAAAAAAATAAGATAATAACCCTCTTGTTCAATGTATATATAAGACCTAGAAGGACAAATTTTGAGTCTCCTGAAATAACTCTACTAGACGACCTGCTCAAAAAGATCCCAGTAGGAGAGACAATTATGATAGGGGGTGACCTTAATTGTAATTATGAACCTATAACTGGATTTGAACATTTAGCAGAAGAAGAAGATCGAATGAGAGCAATTCCTTATTTAACAATAGACAAAACTGTTCCGGGCACAGTGGCCGCACTGCAACTCATGGGCCTTAAATTAAAGCACAGACTGAGAGCGTGCAATGGCAGAGTGGGTGAAGGAGGTCTTAATTTGGATACCTTCCAGAGAGGCAACTCAACCTTGAAAATAGACTACATTTTCCATAGTATAAGTACATGGGGAAGATTCGCGACTTTTAAAATAGATAAAAGAAGGGATAGCGATCACTTCCCGCTAATAATTGAACTCAGGGCCCACCTCCTAGATTTGGATTTGGAATATACAGAACACGATAAGGTGGAGTTACAACCCACCCTCAGTAACAATAGAAGGGTTATAAAATGGCCAGCAATACTAGGCAATCTGGATACTATGACTAATATTTACAATACATTTTCTGATCTCCTGGAGCCTTATGCAGAAAATAAACCTATTGACATCCCTATTATGGCCATCCACCAATCAATGAGTATTGCACTAAGATCCGTCCTGACCAAACAGCTACAGAATAAACATAAAAAGGAGAAGGTGTAAACCACCCGAAGCAGTCCATGGTACACTATCAAATGTAGGGAGAGGAAAAGAGTACTGATACAGGCTCTAAAGCAAAAAAATCAATTAGCCGTACAACAGGCAAGGGTCAGCTACAAGAAAACGCTCGCAATTGCCCAAAGCAACTGGGAGGATCAAAAATGGCAAGACCTGCTGGAAGCAGCAAAAAGTAATGATACTAGGATCTTCTGGAAAATAGTTACCCATGGTAGCAAAGAGGGGATATTCACTACAGATCATCATATAGATCCCAAAACATGGGTTAACTATTTTACACATCTTTACTCTGATCCCCCCACCCCCGATTTCTATCCCTCAAGACATAAAACCCTAGCTACTTGGGGCACCTTACCCGAGTTACAATTTAGTCTGGAGGAGACGGTGAATGCCATTGAAGCAATCAAGCCAGGAAAAGCCCCCGGTTTGGATAAGATCCCGGGGGATATGTTTAAACATAGCATTGAAATTTGGGCACCTTATTTAAATCTTTTAAGTAACGCTATAGCAAGGGGAGGCCCAATGCCCGCGACATGGAAAGGGGCAGAAATAATCCCAATCTACAAAAAAGGATCCAGGGAAGACCCAGGGAACTATAGACCAATCAGCCTCATAGATGTCATGCAAAAAACTTATGCTAGACAGATGCTGAATAGAATTAGTAGCTGGATAGAAGAAAACAGCATATTGACTATATATCAAGCAGGCTTTAGACAGCAGACGAGCACAGTCGACCAGGCCTTTAGGCTATTGACAATAATGTGGAAATATACTAGACTAAGGAAAGGTCACCTCTATATCGCGTTTGTGGATCTGCGTGCAGACTTTGATCTGGTGCCAAGAGACTCCTTATGGGCAGCACTAGGGATACAGGGCATGCCAGGGAACCTCCTGGGCCAGCTAGAGAGGTTACATGAAAATACATTTGCAAAGGTTCGGTGGGGGCCAAAGGGGGAGTTGACAGACCCAATACCTATCAAGAGGGGGGTGAGACAGGGCTGTGTGCTTGCCCCAACACTCTTCTCATTATACATTAATGATCTGGTTCATCATTTGAAACAAAGTAACCATGATTCACCAAGATTGAACGGTGATCCAGTCCCCGCCCTCCTCTTTGCAGATGATACCATCTTATTATCTCAAACTCCCATGGGCTTGCAAACTCTATTAGACAAATTTAGTGAGTATTGCAGCTTGAAGGGATTAGAAATAAATACAAACAAGACCAAATACCTGACTGTCAACCCCCATATAGCACTCAAGAGAAACATTCGGATTAGAGGGCAGGCACTGGAACGAGTATTTTTTTTTAACTATCTAGGGATAATGCTTGATGCCAAATTGTCATGGGCACCGCACATCAATAAAGCTGCTATCTCCTTAACTCATAGTTCCATGGCAATTAGCAAAAATTACAAATGCTCAAGGTCTAGCATTGTGTCACCAGTATTTGAGATCTATAGGTCCAAAGCAGAGGCTGCTGCTCTATATGGCGCTGAACTCTGGGGATTCAAAAAACTAACCCCATTGGTTACCCAGGAAAATAATTTCATGAGGGGGGTACTGGGTCTCCCTCTATCCATTCCGCTGATTCCCTTAACCTATGATATTAACATGAAACAAATAGGTAAATTGGCAGCCCTGAGGCCCTTGCTTTACTGGTGTAGACTTTGGACAACCCCTGAATTGATCCAATACAGGCAAGCACTAATTGAGATCATGGGCTTGGACAAGGCCATCTCCCTCCCGTGGCTCCACTATATAAGGCAATGCTTTTACAATCTAGGGCTGAAATTTTATTGGGATGAACCGCATACACTTACAACACAATCCAAGATCCGACTAAAGCAAGTATTTTGGGACTTCACCCTAAATAGCCCTCTCTATAGCAAGGATCTAGGTAGACTAACCCAAAGTTTCCTGGATATCAAACCATTACCGAGTGCTGAGGAATGGATCGATACTATCCAACCTAGACGAGCAAAAGTTTTATTTATGAAGCTTCGATATGGGACTCTCCAGGTTAAGGCCTTTACTTTTAAATGGGGCCCCTTGAATGGGAGAAGTCATGAGGCGACTTGCGAGCTGTGTAATATGGAGACTCCTGAAACGACGGATCATGTACTTTTAAACTGCAATGCCTACAATAAACCAAGGAGGAAATGGATTCGACCTATTTGCAGGAATGTTGGAATCAGGAATTGCAATGAAGCAGCAAGATTCTTGAGATCTAGCACGATACCATATGTTGTTTTTGGTCTAAGCCGGTTTCTACTAGCAATTTCATTCATCAGAGACAAGGCAGGCCTGAGGCTATAGGCGCTTAACTCAGGCAAAACTCCCATGGTTAATCTACGGTCCCCAAACTGATAATTGGGAGCCACCTTTGGTAATCCAATGATCTCTGGTTATACAATCAGCCAAGGATATATTTAGCCCAGGGGTTATTGACAATGCCCGGGAAGTACTTGAATTATAACTTTATCTTGCCCCCTGGCACAAGGACCGTAGTCATTGGGAGGTTTTTCAAGTTATCTAGAATGGTCATTTGTCACCTATGAAACTAGTTCTTAGATCCAGTTATTTATTTATTTTTATTCTAAAAAATCCCCCCTTAGCTAAGCAAATAAGTGCCCGATGGCACGGGAGGCAAATTTTATGGGCTTTATGGGTTTTATAAATGAAATACTGTAATTGATTCTTATTTGTTGTTTTTAAGACCAACATCAGATAGTCTGTTTTTAGCAGTTAAGTGAATATTAATTGTTGTTGGAATAATGTGCCTTTTTGTATTAATTGATTGTACCCCTTTTTATGGCTTTTAATCGAATATAGGCATGTATGAAAGAAAGAAATAGTTGGGTTCTAGGGACTGTCAACCGGCTCTTAAAATTAGCAAAACAACCTCTCATGTGATGGTGGTATGCACATTGCCAAGATTTTAGAGGCAATTTGATATGCTAGAGGCAAATGTTTTTCCAAAAAGCATGAATCCTATTTTTACAATGGTCACTATTTGTGCTTACTCACAGTTCTAGAGACTAAGTGAATTTTCTTTTTTAGTACATAGTTATTGCTACTAACAGTGAGATAACAATTCCAATTGTTTTTTGCACAAAGATCTGTATTTATAGGTATTTACAATATTTTTATGGTGATTTGTATGATGTGTATTGTGTATTTTTATAGTGTTTTTATTGATCAATTGCTTATTCTTATAACATTCATATTCACAATTTGCCTATCTGTATTGTATGGCCCTGGGGGAGTCCTGGTCTTGATTTTATTTTAACATCATGATGGGTATGATTTTATCGACTTTCTTAAAGTGTTTTCGTTTCCTTTTTAGAAATGTAAGAATTTTGTCAGTATGCTTTTATGGTATTGTTTTGCCGAAATAAAGCTGAAATTGAATAGAAAATTAAGAAACTCCTTTTCTAAAGCTGTGGTGTTGTCTCTCTGGATGATGACAGCTCTGTCCTTCAAATGAGGGGGAAAATGAAAGAGAACCAGATAAATTGCCTCCAGCTTCCTCCAGTTGGACCAACAGGAACTCTGGCCCATCTGCCACAGGCCGTATATTGTAAGAGCTCCCGACAAGGCCCCCCGCTACACTCGCTGGCGTCCATGGTGATGGTTGCCAGACCTGGAGGGACCAAGGAGACCCATTCAGGAGGTTGGACGGAAGAAGCCACCACCATAGTTCCTCCTGGATCATCTCTGTCACATGGAGAAGGCATGACAAAGCCTGCACATTGGGCACCCACTGCCTCAGAATGAACCCCGTGAGAATATTGAGGTGCCACGGAGCCCATGGCAAGAAGAACACAGTGGCCACCAGATCGCCCTGCACCCTCATCCAAAGTGAGACTGGCTGAACAGGCACAGACAACAGATCCAGCAGATGTGAATGAATCCTGAGCATCCTTGAGTCTGGCAACATCACAATATCCAGATCTGTCTGGAACCGGGCCCCAATGAAAATGCACGCCTAAGTCGGAACCAGCTGCGACTTCTACACATTCACTAAGAAGTCATGAGATGACAGAAGATCCAGCTCTGTGTGTACATGTAAACAATTCAGGGGAAGAGATGCCCCCTTACCAAGCAGTCGTCGAGGTTAGGGAATATGGCAATCCTCTGCAGATGAAGAACAACTAACAGCTTGGTAAATACCCACAGAGCAGACTTCAGGCCAAATGGCAGGAGTTGGAATTAGAAATGCGTTGACCCCACAGTGAACCTCAGAAACGTCTGATGACTGGGAACATGTAGGTATGCATCCTGCAGATCAATTGTAGCCATGGAGTCCCCTGGAGACATCAGGGGAATGAGCTGCTGGAGAGACTGCATCATGAATGGGACGGAAGCCACCCATTTGTTGAGGTGTTTTAGATTCAAACTCCTCTGATACCTTTCACACCCCTTGCCCGACCTAATACAGCCGTATGGGTATGACAGAGCTCTCTTCTCCAACAAGGACCTGATCCCATCCAAAAGTGCTGCCTTCACCGGATTCCTTTGGACAGGAGTAGGAATTAAGGGCCAGATGTAGGTAGATAAAAATTAGTGACTCGCAAATTGCGATTATTTGCGACTCGCAATTTCCGACTCGCTAACTGCAATGCAGGTAGAAAGTGCGGGGGCAATTTGCGACGCGCACACGGAGTCGCACCGCAGATAGCGAGTCCGCTGTTTGAGAGGTCGCTTTTTGCGACCGCGCAAAAAACGGACTCGCAATTTGCGAGTGGGTGTCGCAAATAGCGACTGTGCTGAAAATTGAATGCAGGTGCTGCAGAACACTCTGGAAAACACTTCAGAACACTCTGGAAAACACTTCCTGGCACATGCTGATGACATCACAGCCAGGAAGTTTACAAATACACCTGGGAGGAGGGAGGACCACACCCATTTCAACTTCAGCACAGCAAACAAACAGAGCTCCTGCAACCATGGCTGAAAATCCAAGGAAACTTAAGTTTGCTGAAAAGGAGTTGGAGGTGCTGACGGATGAGTGCTGTCAGCACCATGACGAGCTGTTTGGCAGGGCAGCCCTCACCGTGCCAGAGACAGAGAAGAGAAGACTCTGGCAGGAGATCCAGGACAAAGTCAACTCCCTGGGGGTCAGCCACCGGAGTGTGGAAGATTTGAAGAAAAGGTGGTATGACCTTCGTTCCCGGACCAAGGAGAGGGTGGCAGAGCGGCTCCGGGAGATGAGAGGCACAGGAGGGGGACCATCGACGGTACCACCACCCACACCCCTGGAGGAGAGGGTAGAAGAGACCCTAGAGCCTGAGGCTGTAAGCGGGATGGGAGATCTGGACACCTCTGAGCAAGGACCATCAACCGGTGAGTACCATGTGACATGCATGTACCCACATCAATGCCATACCCCCACCCACCTTGTACACAGGAGCATGCACAACCAAGATAGCTCCATTTCAGAGTAGCTAACACCAGACTGATGCATTATGGGCAATGTAGTCAAGTAGGCAGTTCATAGGCAATAGTTTATTAGGAAGTTGATAACAGATAGTAGACACTGACAGTGTGTTCCCTATGTCCCACAGGTCTCCCATAAGACACCCCCACCAGCCCAAGCAGCCAGGGGCCACTGGTCAGCCAGCACACACAGGAGAGAACAGGACCAGCCACCACTGCTACCTGCACCACCGACACCATGTCCCCCCAGGAAACACCTGTTGCAGTAGTGGTGTGTGAGCCTGCACCAGGTACGAGCCAGAGTGCCACGGGAGACAACACAGGGCCTCCACCGCTTCGCAGGCGACGTGGAACATCAACAGCAGAGCGGCAGGCAGAGTCAGGGCATGCCTCCACATCACCAACCGAGGCCGCACTTCTACGGGGTCAGCGCCTACAAAACCAAGAATTAAGGAGGATTAGTGGGGCATTGCGGCGCTTTGAACGAAATCATGCCAACAGTATGCAGCAGGTACATTCGGAGTTGCAGGTGATCAGTACCAACACGGGTGACCTTGCACTCTCCATGTGCCAGCTAGTGGCAGGGCTGCTAACGCAGACTGACAGTGCACGGCGCAGGGACCGCCAGCTGCTGCAACGCCTGGACAGGATGTCCTCCTCTATAGTAAGGCTGGCTGTGAACACAACAGGGCTGTCTAGGCGCACAGTCAGCCTCCAGGTGGACATGGGCCACTTTGCTGGTGACGTGGCACGGGGACTGGGCCATCTCAGCCATGCAATAGACCTCATGGATGCACGGCAGGTGGCCAGGGGCACAGGCGACACGCCACAGGACAGTGAGGAGGGCTCCACTGTCAGCAGTGTCTCTGCCGGTGACAACAGGGTGCTTCGCAGTGGAAGCACAAGGCAGAGCACTGCTGACCACCCTAGTACCAGCCAGGCTGGCCGAGCCCGCCGTAGGGTGTGAGCTCCACACTGTCCTTGGGGTTGGGGCACATGACGTCAATGTGTCCCATGCCAGGTGGACTATTGAAGCCCCTGAACTGTTCCTATTGTACATAGTTTTGTTATTTGCACTTATTAAATCACTTGTTCTTTCCACTTAACACATGGACTCTTTGTTTGTTACATTGGTGAGTATGGTAAAAGTTGGCACGTACCTTCCAAAGTATTGGTTTGCAATGTGTTACCGTCTCAGTCTGCCTTGCTTTGCGATGCTCCTATCCACATGATGGCGATGTAGTTGCTCTTGCTCTTCATCCTTCGAATCTGGGTCTTCAGGAGTGAGAGGTAGCCCACGTCTGGTGGCAATGTTGTGCAGTATAGCGCATGCAACAACTATTTTGAAAGCTTTTATTGGGGTATACTGGAGGGCACCTCCACTTCGGTGGAGGCATATGAACCTTGCTTTCAGCAGTCCAAAGGTACGTTCAATTGTGTTCCTGGTCCTCTTATGTGCACTGTTGTATCGCCTCTCTGTCTCATTGCTGGGTGTTAAGTACGGAGTTAGTATCCATGGACGTAGTGCATATGCACTGTCACCTGTTTGGCACAAAACGTACAATGTTAGCAAGGCATGGGTGGTTTGCACATTGACCTGTGTGCATGTCTTCAAGGTGTATTCAGCTCTACCTAGGAGGTATCCATCTCCAAACTCCCCACGTTCCAAGCATTGGTGTATCCCACTGTGCCTAAAAATGTAGGAGTCATGAGTACTGCCTGGAAATTTGGCTACCATGTCATTGATTACATAATGGGCGTCACATACCACCTGTATGTTGAGTGAGTGGGTACACTTCCTATTGTGGAACAGATATTCCAGGTTTGCAGGAGGGCATATTTGTATATGTGTCCCGTCTACACACCCTATGACATGGGGGAAGTTGGCAATCCTGGGACATGTGTGTGAGTAAGGCGTCTAGGAATGCCCTAAAGAACCGTGATAGTGCACTTTGGGATACCCCACCTGCCACAGCAATGACCCCCTGATAGCTACCCGAGGCCAAGAGGTGCAGTGAGCATAGCACTTGCACATGCTTAGGGATGGCGCAGCCGCGCACAGTCTGGCGTTGTAGCTGTGGTTTGAGTAATTCTATTAAATCTATTATAGCTGCGCTGCTAAGTCTATATTTATCATATATTTCCTCCTCAGTTTGCTGGAAGAGTGTCTGCCTTGTTCTGTATATCTTCTCCTGTCTCTGGCTCCTCCTCCTCTGCTGGGCGGCGTGGGCTCTCCTCCTCACTGCTATCAGATATATCTCTGCCATCTTGAGTAACCCAGATGCCTTCTGGGTCCCCTTTTATACTTTGGTAATGGTTACCACCTGCTCTGAGTTAGTGGTAAATTGGAAGTGCAAAATGGGCTTTTTGCGACTAGTCGCAATTTACGAGTTGCTATTGCATATGGTTTGCGATTTGCTATTTGCGGGTCGCAAAATGGGGTCGCCAATTTTACGAGTCGGTAACGGCTCGCGTCACATTTTGCGAGTCGGAAATGGGATTATTGCATCCCATTTCCGATTTTGCGGGGTCGCAAATTGCGAATCGGGCCATTTGCGACTCGCTAAAGTTTGCTACATCTGGCCCTAAATCCATATCTGGAGGAAGTGAGACAAAGTCTATGAGATAGCCGCTCTTAATAAGACTCCTCACCCATTTGTTGGAAATGGAAAGCAGTTGTGCGGCAGGAGCTCTGATTTCCATCTAAGCAGAGGTATAGTTTCCATAGGACTCCCATAGTCATGAGCGCTGACTGGAGGGCTCTGCCTTGGGATTGACAACGGCTACTATACCCCGGCTCAGTGTTATCTTTAGTTGAACAACTTTACACTGTGCAAATGCTTGGATAGTTTTCACAGTGGAGAAAGCCATTTGTTTACACTAGCAGCAAGTCTGCGGTGATCCGTTCCCCTTTCTATCATGGAATCTCAGACTACTTTGGGTCAGGGGAGATGGTGCACAATCACGACAATCACACTATATAAGAGGTAAAAGGCCACATGAAGAGAGCAGGTCTGGCAAATTATAAACAACCTCGGCAACAAGCCTTACAAAACTACCCAACCTCACTAATACAACACAACCACCTAAACGTCCAACCAATCCCCTCTAATGAAGCTTACCCCCCAGAAATGACGCTTCCTGTCCCAAACCTTGCACACAAAATCCAGTACCCCTCTGCCCTGGTCTTCACCTTGGGTTGTTACCCTTGGCACCTCCTGCCCTCTGATCCTTGCTCAACATCCCTGACCTCACATTGTTCTGCTTTCAGACCCCCTCCCATCCAAGAAATGCCTTTAACCCGCCCTATGTGAGACCCGCCTACCAGTGGCAAAAAGAAATGGAACCTCCTCCAAGACCTGCCTTACAAAAGCATTGAAATTCATAAAACCACCATAAAAGACCCTGATGCCCATATGAAAACCTTATCAGCAGAATAGATGGGCTGGTTGGGTGGTATGGCACCCCCTGCCCACACCCTCCCCCCTTAAAAAGCCCTTTTTACGTCCCACCCATTATACCCTCTAGACCGGTGACCACCCTGGAGCGCTGTGGGATGCAACACCATGCCCGACTAGCCTGGGGGAACCGGGCAAGCCCATATATCCCCCAAGTCCTAATCGGGCGAGATGGCACTCAGTCACAATACACACTATGTAAGGGGCAGAAGGCTGCTTTAATAGAACAGGTCTGGCAAATGTATAAACATCCTTGGCAACAAGCCTTGCAAAACTACCCAACCTCACTAATACATCACAACCACCCAAACAACCAACCCCTACCTATGAAGCTTACACACCAGAAAAGATGCTTCCCAACCCAAACTTTGCACCCAGAATCCAGTACTCCCTGCCTTGGTCTCCACCTTGCATTGTCACCCTTGGCCCCACATCCCTTTGATCCTTGCTTAGTATCCCTGACCTGACATTGCTCTGCTTTCGGATCCCCCTCTTATCCAAGAAATGCCTTTTAACCTGCCATATCGGAAAACCCACAGGCATTTTTCTGCCCCACTGGACAAGACTGCCCCTCAAACTGTAACCGTAAACCCAGAAACTTTCCCCCCAAAAAGTCAGCAATCCTAAGCCTCAGTTCCAACACATAAAACTCGTTTCCAGGTAGGGATCAGTGCACCCAATCTTGTCTGAACAGAGAAACAACATCCTGTATAATCTGCGTATGTTGTAAAGCAGAAATAATCAGATCCTTGCAAAATCCTCTCCTCTCCCTGTTGACCTTTTTCCTTTGCTTTTCTATGCCCCAGTATTCCGCGCACCACTCCACTACCTTCTAGGCACCAACTCAGTCCATAAAAAATGCATGCCAGTCCACCTCTCTTTAATCCTTGCCAAGTCTACTTTCATTGCTTTCAACAGCCCAATTCCTTATAAAGACACCAAATCATTCTCCCCTAGGTGCATTACCAACAATTCTGGTTAAAAAAAATGCTAATCTCTTAGATAGTACATCAAGCAGTTCAATCCACTTTTCGCACCCCACCAAACCAACAAACAAGACCCATCAAGTCCCAGCTGCCTGCCAGAATGCTGCGATTCTGCATGCTTCGCTGCCGAATGGACGATCAAGTGTCCAAGTATCCACACTGTGGAAATGCCCCTGCCGGGACCCGCCCCACAACCTGAAAAGAAAATTACCCCAAAGAACATGCAACTAGCAGTCATAACAAAACAGTAAATGGTTCAAGCATCAAGAAGACTTGCGCGAACATATATTTTGTAACATTGCGGCCTCCAGTGCCCCATGTTCATGATACCAACATCAGAAGTGCCCAACCTCCCTGCCTCAGTAGCTGCTCCTGTATGAAATTAGTGTGTGCCGTAATATCTGGAGGAAATACCCAACTTAACCAAGCCATCCTCAATACGCATAGTGCCTGAAAATAATGCAAGGGGGACAAGTCCTCATGAACAAACACATATCTCGAGTCTACAAGCAAGAATTGAGTAAAAGAAAGGCAGCGACCCATTAGACAAATTGCAGAACCTCTGATTGCTAGAGAACTTTTTGGCCCCTGCCCAATTGATCCGTTTTGGACCTAGCCAACCATATCCAGATCCCCTCCTCACCCAATAAAACATTTGAACTCAACAAACCTTCCTTCCCCTTCGTACCCAACAATTCCGACACTCAAAAAGCAGCATAAAGCATCCAAGACATGAACAGAGAAAACAAAGTCACCTCCCAGGGAGAGAAACATATTCCAGCCAACTCAACTATGATGTCCCTCAATACCTTACCTGTAATAGGTCGCCTCCTTTCTACCTGAGTCCAACCTCCCCTAGTCCAACCTGCAACAATTCTTTTACAAATTTCACCCTCTGTGGGATCATATCACCAAAAGTGCTTACAGTAGAAAGAAATCCCTCACATCTTACCTGATATAATCACTGCTGAAATCAGGCATCAATCTGCAACATAATAAAACGTTCCACATCCTCCCTCCTGAGTAACAATACCAACGGGCTATCAAACCTCCTAAAAGCACCCAAATGAACAAAATCACACCAAGCCTACGCATAACTCCTGCGACTTGAAGCTGCAATGGATTTCTGAATCAGGCGCAACATCTTCAGTCTCCCAGTGACCACAGGTCCCTCGGCATCAATGTCTTCATTTCATCTACTCCTGGTGAAAGCCCACAGAATCTCTGCCACTGTGAACAAGATAGCGCATCAGCAATATCATTATTCGTACACATTGGGCCTTGGACATAATATTAAACTTAAAGCATCCCAACAGAAAAAACCTCAGCAGTCTCAAACCTTTCCCATCTCGTGCCTTGTTGGAATACACCAAATTGACCACTGTTTGATTATCCACATTAAAGACTACCTTCCTGTTAACCAATGACCTACCCCATAACAACAGAACCACCACCCAGGGAAAAAACTCCAGAAAGGCAATACTATGTCTGGCTGACTTCCATGCTTCCGGCCAATTCTCCACCGTCCAGTGCCTGTCCCTAAAAACTCCAAAACCATGCGCTCCTGGCGCATCCGAAAAAACTTACATCTGCCACAACCAATCCTCATTATTGCTCCACATAGTCACACCATTGAATTCCTTAAGAAAGGTTAGCCACATCCTGAGATCCTCCAGTATGCTGGCACTCAATCTTACCCTGTGGTGAAGCAAAACAGCACCCTTTACTGGAAAACCAAGCGGCCTGCAAAAAGCACCCCCAACACTCACCATTCAACAAGCAAAATTCAAATGACCCAAAAGACATTGAACCTGTCTCTGCTCTAACTTGGACTTTACCACAGAGTCCTCCAACAATTAAATCAAATTTTGGACCCTGTCCCCTGGTAAAGGAAAATCCATTTTCTGGGAATCCAACTCGATTCCTAAGAAAATAATGCATGTGCTGGGACCTGCCGTCATCTCCAGAGCTAACAAATACACCTAGCTCTGCCATGGATGCCTTAAATAGCTCCAGTGCTCTCCAACACTCACTGAGACCACCCTTTGCCATCAAGAGAAAGTCATCCAAGTAGAGTGTCACTTGATGCACCCCACTCTGGAATTGAAAAAAAACTTTGTAAAAGCAAGCTGAAATTCTCAAACAGGGAACACTATACCGAGCAACCCATCAGCAACATTCTATCTGTGTAAATAGAACCGTCAAACTGCAGACCCAACAAAGAAAAACCATCCGGATGTACTGGCAAGAGTCTGAAATCTGATTGAATATCAGATTTTGCCATTTCCGCTCCTGCTCCACAAGACTTAACCAAGTCAATGGCCTTGTCAGCGGACGCATAGTGCATCACAGAATTGTCTTGGACGATATAATCATTCACAGATTCTTCTATGGGCAGCGACAAGTAAAGAATCAATCTAAAATCACCGTGCTGTTTCGTAGGGACCACACCCAATAGGTAAATGGGCAAATCCGACAGAGGCCACAAGCTAAAAGGCCCAATAATCCTCCCTGAGCAAGCTCCTTACTGGGCTTGGCCCTCACTACATCTGCATTGTCCAATACAGACCTCAGATCTTTTGCCCATCTTTAAACTCTGGGTCCTTGATAACACAAGCAAAAACCTTCTAAAAAAAAACCAATTCAAACACTTTGCTTCCTCCTGCTTAGGATAGAACTGCGTCCGCACCCAGTAACTTAAGATCTGAAAGTCAATAGGAGTAGGCCCCTTTTCTCACTCCTGTTGCATCTGATCTCTTCCCCTGTCTCCCCCTGCCTGTGTTTCCCTGCCATTCCTACTGAGCCCCCCCCAAAACACTGGACCAATGGAAGTTCCCCCACAGTTGGAGCAGTCTTGCCTAAATTTACATTGGAGGCGTGTACAGGCCCCTCTATTAATGGACCAGCAAGACCCATTTTGGGGAAATTGACCCCTCTCAAAAGTCCCCACCCCAAATTGTGTAGGGCACGCCTGGAAGGGCTTGAGTTCCAAAGGCAAAATCACTAGCAGTGTGTACCCCCGGACATTCTTAGGCATGCAAAGCCATTGCAACCAGAGTTCGTTATCTATCTCCCCCACTCCATCTCAGAATTAATACCTAAGCTGGCACAAAATTCCTTGTTGTACCTGAACCAACCAAAACCCCCATAGTCCAGCTGTGTTCTCAGCCCACGTCCATATATTTGAAAGGAGCAATTCATTGCTCCGGATGTCACTCACAATACACACTTGCCAAGATTAAGAAAGCGGAAGTCCAATTCTCTATAGTGGTGGGCACCTTTGATCTACGTGCAGCCTCCCACTCTTCCTCTTTAGAGCCCTCCTTTGCCTCTACCTCCCTGTGCAACAACGTGAAAATGACCCCAGATTCCGCATTAGAGATCCTGTCATTCATCTGCTGGGTGAGATGTGCCCCCAAAGGCATCAACACCTCCATGTAAAGCAACCTCTTGTTCTTGATACTACCCCCAAAACACCTCCATCTTCTTTACCTGCATTATCACTGCTTGCAGTTGACGCATCTTCCCCACTTGTCTTACCATCATCCATTGTAGCACCAGATGTGTCAACTTTAGTTCTTCCAAATTAGTTTGTATCGCCATGTCCTTACCTCTATTCCCGCACTAAACACCCCCTGGTGTTTTAACCAGACTATTTCCCACCTTAGTGGCATACAAAAGGTAAATTTGGTCATAAACGTATGTATAAGTCCAAAAGTTACCTTTCTGAAAAGAGCCCATAGATGTTCACATCCTCCGAACACATTAGTTACAGAGGCAGGTCTATTACATCTTCCATTTACAGAATAAATAACCCTTTCTCTTCTAGAAGCAGCGTCATACCTACTCCCAGTATGCTGGTATGTAACAGCTTATCCTACCATGCTTCCACCCAAGAGTATTTATCATTAGATTGGTTTTACTATGGAACTTCATATTTCTGTGACATCACTTGATGAAAAAACTACCGTCCTCCATTGGAATTACCCTCTCGTAAAGATGTTTAGGCTCATTTCATTGTCATTATAGAGTAATCGATATTTCTGTAGTTTGTATTGGGCAGAACCTATAAAGGGGGCAATATAGTATTAAATGTGTTATTTGCTTTACCTCAACTAACTTGATCATGTTTTATCTGATTTGATGAGAGTCAAGAGAAAATAGGTTCCAAAGCTTTTCTAAATATGTCCATGTAAGAATCCATACAGAGGAATTAAAGTCCACAAAACCTGTTTTCCAAATTGACCACTGTTGGCTCTTTGCAGATATAAAATGTAAATGTTAATGTTTACATAATCTGTATTAATTGAAACTAGACGTGGAATGAGTAGTTTTTTAGAAACATTCCACATAATTTAGCTGATTCAGTTACACCCTTGTGGTCTGATTTTGTTTGGTCTGCTGTGCTAGTTCAAGTGAAAGCAAGTGTTTCAAATTCTAATTTTGATGCATATAAAGACTAATTCCATAGAGGGCGTCCAAAATTCTAAGTCAAAGACCAGTGAGATCATTGAGACCATTGTAAGGTTACATTAAGAGCAGACTCAGACTTTTATGTTCACACATTTAACTTTCTGACAGATAAGTCTACCTTGAGGAATCACCACTTATTTCTGGTGAAGATGAAACATAAGTGGGCTTCAGCGTAGATTATGCCTGCTCAGTTCTCCAACTATATGCTAGAGATTAATTAGAAGTCATTTAAAGTTGAGTTTGTGACTCGCTAGCCCACCAGGTTGCTGGAGGCTATAGACTCTGTTCCACTGATGGAGGACTGCCCACGGGCCAATTGTGAGATCTCAAGTCCAACTGCAACAGTGCAACTGCAACAGTGCATCCTGCAAGTAAGGCAGCTCTCCAAACTTTGACACCCAGCTTCCACCCTTACCATCCCCAGTAACCTCCATACCTAGTGCACCCAACTGAACAGATGCTCCATGCAGAGCCCCATTGTCTACTGCCCATCCTTGAACTTTATTATGTATGGGGCTGATCCAGTTTGGGATCAGCTTTTGAGTTGTGCTAGGCCACCCCCCACTGAAAGCTGCATACATAGGGCCTCATTCTGAGGCCGGCGGGCGGCGGTTGCCGCCCGCGTGGAGGGAGCCGCCATATGGCCGCTCCGCGGTCGAAAGACCGCGGAGGCCATTCTGGCTTTCCCGCTGGGCTGGCGGGCGACCGCCAGAAGGCCGCCCGCCAGCCCAGCGGGAAACCCCTCCCCACGAGGAAGCCGGCTCCGAATGGAGCCGGCGGAGTGGGTATGTGCGACGGGTGCAGTTGCACCCGTCGCGTATTTCAGTGTCTGCATAGCAGACACTGAAATACCAAGTGGGGCCCTCTTACGGGGGCCCCTGCAGTGCCCATGCCATTGGCATGGGCACTGCAGGGGCCCCCAGGGGCCCCACGGCACCCCCTACCGCCATCCTGTTCCTGGCGGGAGACCCGCCAGGAACAGGATGGCGGTAGGGGGTGTCAGAATCCCTATGGCGGCGGAGCGCGCTCCGCCGCCATGGAGGATTCTCCCGGGCAGCGGAAAGTCAGCGGGAGACCGCCGACTTTCCGTCAGAATGCCCAACGGAGCACTGCCAGCCTGTTGGCGGTGCTCCCGCGGGCCACGGCCCTGGCGGTTTTTACCGCCAGGGTCAGAATGAGGCCCATAGTGCCTAAAAATTCATTTTGCACAAAATCACCTGTTCGCCCCACTTTTCCCTCCTCGTCTGAATCGATAGGCCCCTGATCCCAGACTGGATTTAAAACAATGCAAAATAAGTGGGTATCAAATAGTAATTTCACAGTGACGATGTAGGTTGTTGCAAATCCATCTTTTCTCCATGGCCACCAGAGATGTTTCACCTTTTTCTAAATCCTGTTGTTGTTGATTTTTGATTCTGTGCACTTTGCCCCTGCTAAACTGGAATAATGTGACCGTACTCCACCTTTAAACATAGCTTCAAGTCTATCCTGTGTAGCCTGACTATAACAGCCTCAAAATCTGCTGCCAAACCTGGCAGAATAACTATTTTTAACAGGCAGGAAACCCTGGTTTTCAATATTAATAAGTCACCCCTAAATACACCTTGTCTCCCACTAAGTAGTGTAACATATGTTTGAAAGTGGAACGTGTGAGAAATTAAAGTTGGCATGTTCCTCCAGTGACTAGACCCAAAAGCTATTTTTGCTGGCTGGCTGTGAGCTGTGGCTGGATCCTAGATGTCAAAGTACAGATTATGAACTTAAATCAGTAATGTTTGACAAGAAATTGGTGAAATAGTCATTCAGTTACTATTTGTATTGTTAATTAAAAGTTTGGATTATTGAGGCTAGTTTGCATTAACCTGCATGCAGCTGCCCAGCAAGTGCTTGACCTTAATAAGGTGTGTCAACTTCTCCCAGAGCACAAGAATGGCTTAGGCCTCATGACAGGATGAACTCAGTGTGGGGCATTTGATCCTTCTCCACCAGGAGGTACATTTAAAGATAATCCAGGTACTTTAGTAACTTGAAAGGGCAGAGGGGAGGAGAAACATGGAGAAGGGAAAGAGATTGCTCCCACATCACACACTAGCCTGACTGCCTGCGAACCAGTGGGAAGGAAGCTACCCCCAGAACTGGTTTAGAGTGGACATAGGGAACAGGATGGCTCATTTTCCTGGCCAAACCACTGAATGGAAACAAGAGCTCTGTACAAGGGAGAAAGTGTTTCTTCATCCAGGATTATAAGAGTGAGGGGCACTGTGGGGTGGTTTGCAATAGGGCAAACAAGAACTACTGAAAAAGAGGGTATAGTTGTCTCTGGGAACTTTTTCCTCATTGCTTAGGGAGTGCCCAGCAGTCCCTCGCACCCACTAGCTAGTGCAACCGTGAATATAGCACCCCAAGGAACCATCCTCAGAACATTTTTTTGGACTTGTGGAAGATCATAAGACTGGTCCCTCCTGATTGTAGCCTGACAGAAGCCCTGAAGGACTGAATCTGCACCCTTGTGTACCCGGGACAAACAAGTGGACTGACCTCCTGTGTTGCTGCAGAGACATAACAAGCTTCAAAAGGCATTTTTTCCTGAAGTGACCAGTACCAATTGGGCCTGAATTAGAGCTTGCCAATAGCCTCTGCTGGAGTAATTCTAGGCCCTTAATGGTGTTCTTGAGGCTCTGGGACCCTTGGACTTTACGCAGAGGAGCCACTCCAGAAAAGTTGGGCCTTACAAACATTTTGGACTTCAGGAGTGTGGAATTTAATAAAATATCTACTTGTCCACGGTACAGGTTGCTTCTTAAATCTACTTGACTTGTCCATTTGGTGCCATGTAGTGCGGCAACAAATTATGGCAGCAATCTCATTATGTAAGAGCTCTGATAATAGCCCCTCTGATTATGCCAGGGCTACTACTTTAGTAGGGCTTGAATACTTGCAATTAGAATCCCCACTCTAGCAATTTCTTTATTTTGCCACCTTTCCGCAGATCTACATGCTGGGGCTGAAGGAAGCAGTAAGCAGTAGTTCCATGGCTGGAATGTCATTGAGCAAACCTACTAACTTTCACATTTTAAGGAGCTTCACCAGCTCTTCTCTAATTTTTTCCCATAATGAGAAAGGTTGGAAATGTACTCCTGACAATGGCAGAAGTATAAGTTCTTCCAGAGTTAGGAAAAAAGTGGTTGGAGGGAAAGTAAACTTGTAAACGCTCAATAGATTTTCAAATGCACAAATCTACACATGCATATTTGCCCGTGCTAAAATACAGTTCACAAATATTTTGTAGGAGCATGATTTCCTGATCTACTTCTGTAAGTTCTTGTGAATTCATAAAAGGCACTAATTCAAAGACATATACTGTTGCGTATATTATTATATATTATTCTAATGAGACTACTGGATTTTGAGCGGCAGAATCGCCCACGGTGTGGGGAGACTGAGCCTGACCCACTGCAGGTGACACCTGTCGCTCCAATCCGGGTTTTGTTCCGGTCAACTAGCAGTGCCTCATCTCTACCCGAGGGCAGGGATGACTGGGCAGCCAAGCGCATGACATAATTGGTTTCTCATGGAAGCCGTGGTCACTCTGGTCTCATCTGTTTCTCTCAGTTACATTAGTCCCATCTATACAATGACAAACAGAGGCAGTATATGTTTCAATAATGTTTTTAATGAAGCACTTGCATCTTAGATAGCAAAGCGTGAGCTGCAATAACCAGGACGACACAGCATGACAGTATTAAAATTGTGACACAGAGAGTGAAGCATAAGAATAACGCTACCATATTGTTACTACAGTCAGTAGACTAACTCCTACCCAAGCTATAATAGAGCACAGCGTGTTAAGCTCTAATTCTGCCCTTCACATTCCCCTTAGCAGACATCATTCCCCATACCTGAGCAAAGGCCTGTGGTCTGCAAAACAGCTGCAGGGAAGCATTCGACAATCAGCATACAGATGTGGTTTTCTGGCTGGAATCTCCCTCTAACGTGTAAGGGACAGGGAAGTGTTTTTATAATAACACTGCTGATATTCTGAGAAAATGTCCCTAGGCAAGGATGTGTGTTTTCTACGAATGTCAGAGACTAAATTTATACCACGTTCACCGTCAATGTACCTTGCTGTAGCCTTGGAAGAAGCACAGAGTGAGCAAGAATGTCTTGTTTGAGAACAGAGTGCTGGCCTAGGCAAAAATAGTTAGATAAACAGAAAATAAAACAAGACCGTAAAAGTAGCTATTGTAACAATAATAAAATAAAGCCAAATAAAATATATCTAGGTTATAGGTTAGAGTGCACAGCGGCTTGGCCTAGTGTGTTAAAATAACGTGCATGGAGCTGTAGCTAAAATGGCTACACAACACCTTCCCCTTGTCGGTTAAAGGTGATTCAAAGCCTAATGACATATAAAATTGTTTCTAAAAAGCTCAACCCAAGATGTACATGTAAAAATTAATGTCAATTATGACAAGTCGAAGGGACACATGAGCATATAAAAGGACAATTTAAAACGTGAACATATGGCATAAAAAGACCAAATTTGTAGAGTGAAAGTTATTTTTGAAAAGTTCCAATCGATTCTGAGACCATAGAGGACAGGAAATCTTCCACTTCGGCAAGTGTTAAAGTCAGAAAGGCATCGCCAAGAAGGATCAAGGAGCAGTCGTGTTCCATAGCCTCAGCATCAGCCAAGGCGGCATTCCGTGGTTTGCCCAATGATGAGTTAATAGCCACATCCTTCAGGAAGGGCAACTCATAAGCAGCTTCCCATAGCAAACGCAACCTCAACGCGCATGTCTGGTAATGAGCCCTCAGCAAGAACATCAACAGATCAGCATCCAATGAAAGCAAGCGCTGCGTAGAAAGACAGACTTCCAGTGCATGTTCGAAAGAGTACTGGAGGCACAGAAACACGGGCTACACACAATGCAAAACCAGTCTGAATGACAGAGACCAGTCACACTCCAATTGCTCTAGGAGTGTTGCTCCAAAATACTGCATCATGTGTTCACGACCCAGCTGCGCTGATGGGAGTGCTTTCATTCCTCCCTGTTGCGGCAGGAAAGCCATTGTGCGTAAAAAATAGCAACAGCAAAATGCCAGCTAATAAAGCCAAAGTTATTGGAAATCCCCCGAAAATACTAGATAGAAAATCGAGTGGACGGCCAATGGTATTAAACCAAAAATGGAAGAGAAGGTGTGAATGAAACCAGAACCAACAGCCTTAAAAAAGTTTGCAATTTAAGTTGTACTGGACACATTAAATATCTGTCCCACGAGTTCACCAAAGTGTCTCGGAAAGTTTGTACTTAAAAGGGACTGTATCTCTGCTGACGACCTTGCCACCTGAAGTGCGTAGGTCTCGAGTGCAGTTGTAAGGGCCACATGCTTTTGAAACAATAAAGCCTTGAGTCTGCTCAACTTGTCAAAATTCACATTCGAAGTAGCAATGTGAGGTCAAATGTCAGCTACCTCTTTTATCTTAGTAGGGGGAAAAAGTACGTTCCCGCAGCATGTAACGATCTTGGAGACCGAAACAACATAAACTATTCCAGCTAGAATCCCACAACAGTCCTCACCGTTGAGGAGGACATATCTGCAGTTTGAAAGCACTTGGAACGTAGGTCTAATCAAGGGGACCGGAACGCCCTTCAGATAACAAGCTAAATTTGCGGCAGACGAGTTACACGCCCCATGCAAGGACAGCTGTTTACAAACCATTGAATGGCTGACTGAAGTCTCGCATTCACTACCGCTAAGAAAGACTTCTTTCATGTCACTGAGACATTTTTACGAGAAGGGAAGCTCCCACACCTCATGGATGTAACTATCTCCCAGCCTTTCATATCTGCCTACCGGAATGTGTTTTAAACAGGAGGTGAATTGAAGTATAGAGATAGGCAGGTTAATTACCCCGTGTATTAGCCACTCAGCAGATGGTATTTCAGCCACAGTAAAAGGCAACTTTCCTAACTTTTCGATGTTTAGCATGACATAAGTCGCTTCTTTCTTAGCCATTAGTTGTTGTTGCGTTAAATTAAAGGAAGAAAATATTTCCCTTGTGCTGACATGTTGCCAGGGAACGCGACCCGCCTTCAGTGTTTGAAGTGTCCAACCCAGCTGCATAATGGACCTTAGCTGACTCTGTCCATAGTGTAAGGAAGACATATCTGTTTGTATAATGTCTATAGCAGAAGAGACAATGGTATTTAAAGTGTATATCCGGTCGTACAGGGTATTAATCTCATTATCCACAGCAGCTAATGCCTTTCTTAGATTTTCCTGGTCTATTTGCCTTAATCGGGCAGCTGCTTCTGGTTGGGAAAGCTTCCAATTTAATTTTATACTTCATATAAGAACCACTTTTTGCGGTGTTTTCTGGAGCCTAACAGGAAATCCTGTAAGTCGGTATTATAACCGCATGTAGTGAGGAAGTTCTTAACCATTGCTGGCATAGTTTCCCTACACTGTATTTTGTTACTATACCCGCATGTTCGGATGATGTATAGCGAGGGTCCGGCCTGTTAGTTCTAAAACCCCCAGAGGAGTTGATAAAACGTTGATGACACCCATTGGTATCTACCGCCCACAATAACCACCCGCCAGGACGTGTCAGTGAAACATTAAATGTACCATTCTGGACACATTCGTTCAGCTGATCTTCAGTTGCATTTGTATATTTTTGCCATTTGTAAAATTTTGCAAGGGCAGGTATACTGGGCGTGTTTAATTCTTTGATCTTTGCTAAGCCTAGACAACTTGTTTGTTGTACTGTTTCATTTAAAAATATCATTTGTACAGGTATCAGGCATGCTTAAATAAAGCTTCCTTTCCTCTTATTTGCCAATGTCTAGTTCCCAACACACTTTTTCAGTCAATCGACTTCAGCCAATATTCATAGCCTTCTATAGTCAACCGGGAAACAAAGGAATCTGAATATATAAATTTCGTATTTGTCAATAATTTGTGTATCTTTTCAGTAGGTGGCAATTTAAAATAATACGACTCAGCCTTTTTAACATCATGCCCAGAAAAATATGTAAACTTTTCAGAATACGTTTTGGAACTCCCTTGTGGTGGAGTTGGACAAGGTTCCCACTGTGTATAATTAAAAACAGTTTTGACGCTGCTTGCTCTGTGTATGAAATTGTGGCCATAATAATTATAGCAAAACATGTCACCATAATTTTCTTTAGATTGATAAACATCTTCGTTTTCAAAAACAGTATAATACTGCAATTCAGTCATCATAGAATCAACTGTTTTCACATCCCAATCATCAGAAACAATGCCTGGTATTATTACATAATTCATGGAGAGTTTGAACACATATGGTATTTGAATGACCTCCGTAGGGCTGTAAATATAAAAAGTTAGTTTATCCCAAATAATCCCATCAGGAATAGGCACTGCGGAAATGTTCACAAAAGACGAGTCTCTTCGGACCTTGTGTGATGAAAAATGTGGTTTTTAACCTCATCCACCAGTTCAACTGTTGATTTTTCAGGAAGAAAATGTCAGTGTATTAGCAAAAACAAAGTTAGGACAAAATGAATCCAAAGGAGGAAAGCTATTATAGTCAAGGAAAGCCATAGATAGTTCCATGGAAGAACAAAGTATGTTATTTTAAGCCAGTTCATTAGCTTACCTTTTTTTTTTAAAGTTCAGGTGTTGAAGAGGTGAATGAGTTTGAGACATTGTCATTGATGTCAGCAAAATATCCAGAAGCAGTTTGTGCAAAGATTGGTGTTGTGTTAGTTGGAAGAGTTGGTGTTTCTCGCGGTGGCACAGAATAAATCGCACCATCCATTTGTGTTGAAACTGTGTCAAATCTATTTCTGTATTATTTGATGTTAGTGGAAACAATGCAAGATCATTTTCCACCCTCCCCAAGCTCGGAGAGGTGTCGGTGTTGTTGCTCACAACTTGTAGAGGAACTTCTTGACCAGTAGTGAGAGGGATTCGGGAACTACTGGTTGTTTCCCTTGGTCTGCATTGCAGGATTGGCCACATGGTGTAATTTGACATTGTCGATGGAGGCAAAACGATTTTTTTGGCACCTGACAACGGTGGTAGAATTAAAGTTCTGGTACCGTGGATTCCCAAGACTGGGACTGGGTGCTCGATAAGAAGGACCAAATTCCTTTTTCACAGCAACCTTTTCACATACTAGATCCCCAACTCTAGGAATCCAGCCGGTTGGAGTTACAGGCACATCCTTGATTCCTGTGGAGGCAGCATTGAGAGAAGAATTGTCATCACGGAATTGTTGTAGATCCTGTACGACAGTGACACATTCATTTATGTCAAAGGGTGTTTCTGCCGCCTCCACGTTAGGACCACCAAGATCTGGAACATACATTTGAGTTCCAAAAAGGCAATCATATGAAGAAGACCCCCCGGTGACCTTTTAGGCAGATTAAGTGCTCTCTGGACTGTATACAGGTGATTAAGCCAACTATGACCCGTACCTAAGGCTCTGGCTGTTAAGGATTGCTTTAAATCATGGTTTAATAGTTTCACAACACTATTTCCCTCGGGATAGAATGGAGACGAGTGCTGGAGTTGGACCCCCAACAAAGGTATGGTGTCCCTGAATGCCCTTGAGGCAAAAGCAGGTCCCTGGTTCGAGTGGAAAGCCGCAACTGCATATGTACCGATAAAGACTCACAAATCTTTAATAACAGTCCGAGCGTCAGCCGAGCATTGTGGCTACACCCACAGAATCTGGAGCAAGAATCAACAGTGACTAGAATATTCTTGTATGCACTGTCCGGTGTTAGGGGACCACAATGGTCCAAGTACACACATTGTAAAGGTTTATTTGAAATCAACAGGGGTGTCTGCGATGGGCGTTTGACAGTTGAAACTTTAATTTGTTGGCAGATGTCACAACCAAGGATATACTGCTTGGCCTCCTTGTAGAGGCCTAGCTACCAATAGCGGGCTTGTAAGATTGAAATTGTAGCCGCCACACTAGCATGAGCAGATGCTACCCCTTCGTGCGCTGCTTTAATCAATTGTGGTCTTATATCACTGTTGGGAATATCTCGCACCCCTGCACCTGGTACCTTAACTTCAGCGTTCAGGAAACCTCCCATTCAGTAGGAATATTTGTCAGGAAATGCTTTTGGATAGGGCGTACCATCAGCCGTAGCTTCCACGGCAGCCCATATGTCAGCATCCGGTTTCGAACTCAAACGTGTTACTGCAGCAACAGCAGCCACAGCCACTGCTGACTTTGGGGCTTCATCATCCAATGTATTCCCAGCAACGTGTATTCCAAATGCGCTGCTGTCCAAGTATGTGTACAACATGGACATGTGGTAACATTTCTTTCAGATCCGCTACCTTTCCCCACAGTGTTTAATGGTGTTTTGCTTTAGAATCTCTGAACCCATTCTGGTGCCTTTAATGCAGGTATTCATTGAAGGACTGGACACAGTAGTACGAATCACAAACAATCAGTGTGTACTGTGCAGGATCCATATGTTCTAGTGCCATCAGCAGAGCTTTGAGCTCTACTAATTGTGCTGTGAATCCTTTAGGACTTGCGTAATTGTATGGAGTGGACAGAATTTAGTGTCCTCCCTCTAGCCGCTTACAACTGCGCAAGCAGCAGAGTATTGATGCTTTGTGCCAATTGCAGGTTGTGCTGAGCCATCAGTGTACATGACTCTGTGATATTGTTCAATAGGCACTGTGTCTGCTCGAACTGGGTATTCTAGTTCATATTGCAAAAATTCTTCAGTTTGTAATTTTGGTTCTAAGATGTAGTCTACATCAGCGGCTGTCAAAGACGTGGCCCATTGTATCCAACGTGGATGTAATGCTTTGGCGTTCGGGACGCTTGCTTTTGTGACAGCCTCAAGGGCTGGAATTGGAGAAAAAACAATAATGCGTTTGCCCTGGGCTAGAGGTCTTTCTTTAATGACAGCCATCTAAACAGCAGTGAGAATGTCTCAGTGGGAGCAAAGAGTTGTTCTGCTACTGAATACAAATGTGATTTGTAAGCTATCGGGATGGTCTCACCTTCATTAAAAGTTACATAAGTGAAACCAATGGCCCCAGAAATTACTCTGATGACCAAGTGTGTTTTGTTGTCCCTCGTGTGTAGGTGCTGTGCTGCAAGCATGTCTGTCTGCAGTTCCCTAAGTATTCGTGTGTGTTCGACTGTCCAGAATTTACTTGAAAAGTCAGGACGTATTAAGTCATATAAAGGTTTTATGCGTGAAGCATAATCTGGAATGTAAGTTCTGCCAAAATTTAGAAAACCCAAGAGAGATTGGAGTTTTTTGATCGTGTTTGGAGGTTGTAGTTGTGCGCATTTTTCTCAGAATTGTGGCGCTAGGCTCTTTCCTTCACTTGATAGCTCATATCCCAGGAACAGGACACTAAGGAAGGCAATTTTTGTTTTCTTGAAGTTTAATTTGTAGCCAAATTCAGCAAATCCGACAACAATGCGGGCTATCCGTCTTAAATGTTGTAGTAATTCATCATCCATAAGATAAATATCATCTACATAGGACAGTTGTTTCAGAGTCAGTCTCGTGCAGAATTGCAATGACACGAACTGCGAACAGTCCTGGGCTTTTCTTACACCCTTGAGGTAAACAACAGAATTTTTCTGGGAACCTTGTGCACTGAAACTTGTTAAGTCTCTACTCTCAGGCGCTAAATTCTGGCAGAAAAAACTATTGGAAATATCCAGTGTTGTTTTGTATTGTTTACGCACTATTTTGTTCATCAGTGCTATGCTATGTCAGTTTTGTATAGCATATGTGTGTGTATAACTGTATAAGTGACTGTAGTCTGTATGATCCGTCTGGTTTGGCTACTGGGAATAAAGGATTATTCATTGTGGAGACACAGGGTTCAGTTACGCCCTGGTACTCTAGTTGTGTGAGTATTTTTCTCACAGGTGCTTTTGCTTCATGTTTTATTGGGTACTGAGGTTGAAGTTGAGGTTCATTTTTAGTGGGAATTACATGGTAGGGGGATTCTTTGTCCCATCCTACATGATTGCGATAAAACGCAGTGCCTGTGCCAAAGCCCAATCAATGGCATAGGATTCAGCGAGTTCCTCTGGAACAAGGGGTTAGAAAGAAGGTTTAATAACATCTTCTTCATATGGGCAGGGGTATGGACAAATTCAGGTGGCCAGTCTTATTCGGCCAACAAAACATCATATATCTTTACTACGCGATCCCAAAAGATTGCATCTATTATGCATTCAATGTTTCCTTCTAACTGTAGAGTTACTTTATACACCCTATCAGGCGTGGAGACTCGCATGTCCGCAGTTTCTACTTGTAGAAAGTCATCAGTTGCTTTCACCTCCAGATGCTCTACAAGACTCCGGCAAACTATTGTGACCTTCCCTCGTGCTGTCTAGCAGTGCTAGTGCTCATTTCCTGTTCTTCTTCTTGACGGGCATGTCGTACTGCGACTTCTGCCACCGTTTTCTTTTTAAATTGGGGTTTTTGTTGGGGAGGTTTCTCTTCCTTTTTAACCGAAACCTCAGATGAGCGTTGTGATTCCTGTCTTGGTTTCACGTACTCTGTTCTTTGCTCTGATCGCCCACCTCTCTCACTTCGTTTTTCCGATGAGTCCTGAAAGGAACGAGATTGGCGTGTATCAGTATATTGATATCTATCAGGCGTTTTTATATTATCTCTATTTCTGAGATTACATCTATTCTGTGGAGTCTCCGGACGTGAAGATTCTCCCCTCTCTTTTTTAGGAATTTGTTGGTTTTTATCCCAGGAACTTGCTTGGAAAAATCTTTATTAGATTTGCCCTGAAATTGTGGTTTAGTTGGTCTGGCCCCTAGACTACCTCGACCAATACTAGAAGAGGTCTCTGCGATAATCTTAGGCAGCTTGCATTCCTGATCCTGTTGAGGAATGTCACGGAGCCGCATGCGCACTGCTATTGCGACTGCTTCCCCTTTAAGATTACTTAAAATAATTGAGGATACCTTGGCAAAATTACCCATCAATTGCAACCCCAAGTCCAGGGCCGGGGCAGCCCCGTATTGATCTTGAATTTGCTTCAACACTTCCAGTAAATTGGCAAGTGTTGTGTACTTTGTGGGGTTCTATAGAGCGCGGTAAATACCGTACCCCAGGTACTATAGTTATTCACTGTAGGTACCATCCCAAATGGCAAGCACATCGTTAGAATTCTATGCTGAGGTCCCGTATGGGGAATACTGCTTCCAGCGCATTTATTTTTTGTGCTAACCAAAATGGAGTTTCCTCTTGTTTGGAGGGTACTTTACCCATAATCGAATGTACAGTTGCAGGGTTTATACCTGGCGTGACTGCATGTGGTTGTGCTGGAGCAGCACGTGCTGGGTTTGTATTTAATGTTTGCATCACAAACTATACTAATCGTCTCTATGTCGCTGTTAGTTCAATATATAAGCGACGAACCTCAGCTACTGCTAAAGTCGCTACTGCAGGGTGTGGTGTATAGTTGGCCAATAAAGGCCAGGTAGGACTATCATTACTTAGAGGGCCTAACCTTACTGGTAATATTGTGTGGGGTAGGGCGCCATCAAGCCAGTTATTATGTTCTTGATAAGATAAAGGTATTTCTAAATATGCATATGCCCTGTATTGTCCAGGTACGTTTGCAAGTGTATAGTGATGAAATGTGTTGGTGTTCCCATCAACTGCTGGAAATGTGACCCAAGAATAGAAAAGTTCTGTTCTATAAGCTGGATGGGCGTCCACCACAAACGTTACTGGACCCCCATTTGCTAATAAATGTGTAGTCAGAGGTTGTCTCATATTGACTGCTATTGCTACCTGTTGCAGATTCGCCATGCTAGATAGAAAATATGTTCAGAGAAGGCACACCAAATAGGGTATTTCCTTTTAGAGTTCAAGCTTGAATAACCTCCAGCACCAGATAGGATAACCTACGTAGCTGGGGGTGAAAATCCTCAGTACCACGGACGTCTCCGCCTATGGTATTGAGGTATCATTGTACATAATGAGACAGAGATACTAAGGAGGACCAAAAAATTAGAGCATGACCAAACGTTGGCGGTGCCATGTCGAGTAGGCTCTCATTATTCCAATGAGACTACTGGATTTTGAGCGACAGAATCGCCCTGGGTGTGGGGAGACTGAGCCTGACCCACTGAGGGTGACACCTCCAATCCGGGTTTTGCTCCGGCCAACCAGTAGTGCCTCATCTCTACCCAAGGGCAGGGGTGACTGGGCAGCCGAGCGCATGACATAATTGGTTTCTCAGGGAAGCCTTGGTCACTCAGGTCTCATCCGTTTCTCTCAGTTACATTAGTCCCATATATACAATGACAAACAGAAGCAGTATATGTTTCAGTAATGTTTTTAATGAAGCAACTGCATCTTAGATAGCAAAGCGTGAGCTACAATAACCAGGACAACACAGCATGACAGTATTAAAATTGTGACAAGGAGAGTGAAGCATAAGAATAACGCTACCATATTGTCAATACAGTCAGTAGACTAACTCCTACCTAAGGTATAATAGAGCACAGCGTTTTAAGCTCTAATTCTGCCCTTTAGGTTCCCCTGGGATGACATCATCCCCCATACCTGAGCAAAGGCCTGCGGTCTGCAAAACAGCGGAAGCGAAGCATTCGACAATCAGCATACAGACGTGGTTCTCTGGCTGGAATCTCCCTTTAACGTGTAAGGGACAGGGAAGTGTTTTTATAATAACACAGCTGATACCACGTTCACCAGCAATGTACCTTGCTGTAGCCTTGGAAGAAGCACAGAGTGAGCAAGAATGTCTTGTTTGAGAACAGAGTGCTGGCCTAGGCAAAAACAGTTAGATAAACAGAAAATAAAACACGACCGTAAAAGTGTCTATTGTAACAATAATAAAATAAAGCCGATTAAAATATATCCAGGTTAGAGTACATAGCTGCTTGGCCTAGTGTGTTAAGATAACGTGCATGGAGCTATAGCTAAAATGGCTAAACAAGAATACCATGGGTGCACTTTTGTGACTTTAAGAATTGGGTTCCTAATTAGGTCTGGCGTTAACAAAGACATTTTGTTTTTATTAAACTTCTATTTCTCTCTCTGTCTATCAGCTGGCTTTACTGTGAGTGATTGCATTCTGCTCCTCCATAAGGAACATATTGGCGCACAGTTTTGTTCAGTGCCTGGAACTACTGTGGCAATCAGTGGCGTAATGAAACTGGAGGTGGTCCCCCTGCAAAGAACCTGGAGGGGACCCTCTCAAACCCCCCCCGCCACCACGGCTATCTCAGTGCAGGTGCTGTGCTGAGTGGGTGGGCCGTCTTTACTAAATGACGCTTCAAAGAAATAGCACCTAAAATTTCATAGTAGCAAACTTTGAACTTTTTTTTTTCCTACTTGCATTTTTTTTTAAACTCTTGCTTACAAACTTGTTCAAACATTTGCATCTAATCACAGAGCATTCAGATAGCATTATACTTAGCCTCATATTGTTTAACTTTTCAAACATGTATGTACACTTTGGCCCTCATTACAACATTGGTGGTAAATCCCGCTTACTGCCAACACACCGCTGCAGCAGTGGAATTCCGCTACAGCTATTACGACCCGCAGCTCGGAATCCGCCATAATCCAGACACCCACACAAGTTCGCCACACCAAAGGTCAGTGAAAAACGGGCGATAACAAAACCGACACCGTCACCCCAACAGGAATACGCCCACAGTATTACGACCCACGAATCCACGTGGTGGTCTTTCAACCACGGTATTCCATTGGCGGTACACACCGCCGCGCTCAAAATACACACACATTTACAAAACACAACCACATTGGACAATTCAAAATACACACACCTAATACACATAAACACACCACTCCCACACACCCAATCCAATATAAAGCACACACCCACATTACCCACAAACCCTTACTACCAAAATTCTGAAAGAAGGCCAGAGAGAGACACCACAAGAAACAACACTAGCATCCACAGACACACAACATCATCAGTCACACAACATCCACGCACCTCAAACAACACACAACAACACAACCCCTCACACATCACAACCGACACGACCTCACACATCACCCACACCACATCATGGCACCTCAATGACACCCCAGGTTCTCTGAGGAGGAGCTCAGGGTCATGGTGGAGGAAATCATCCGGGTAGAGCCACAGCTATTCGGATCACAGGTGCAGCACACCTCCATTGCTAGGAAGATGTAGCTATGGCACAGAATCGTTGACAGAGTCAACGCAGTGGGAAAGCATCCAAGAACTCGGGATGACATCAGGAAGAGGTGTAACGACCTACAGGGAAGGTGCGTTCCGTGGTCTCCTGACACCAGATTGCTGTACAGAGGACTGGCGGTGGACCCCCATCTCCTCCCCCACAACTAACTACATGAGAGGAGCAAGTCTTGGCAATACTGCATCCTGAGGGCCTCGCAGGAGTAGCAGGAGGAATGGACTCTGGTAAGTCAAATCTTAACTATTATATCCCCCACCCTGCCTGCATGCCATCACATACCCCCACCCTAACCCTCACCCCCATCACTCCAAACACCTCACATATGTCCCACTATCACAACCCACCCATCTCAACACCAAGCCCTGCATGCAACACCAAAGCATGGACACCGATCACCAAAGCATGTCCCCTACAGATACCCACACAGACCCCAAAGCAAATATCACACAAGGCCCTAGACAAGAATGCAAGCACTGGAGTACAGGGTCACTCACCCATTGCACACGATGGTACACACAGACGAAATAATAATGCCTTTACACCCCTGCAGGACCCCTACCCAACGTCACCGGACAGGAGGTTCCAGACATAGCCTGTCCCCCCACAGAAGAGGCCCACAGTGATGACAGCAGCTCTGCACAACTGGATCAAGATGACCAGCCCGGCCCATCTGGGACCTCGGGACAGTCGGTTCCCCTGACACTGGCACAAGCCATCACAGAGCCTCCCCCCTCAGGAAACACCACCACTGCACCCACCCAGAGGGCCCATCCCTCTGTCCCCAGGGCACGTCAAGCAGCAGTGTGTCCACCACTACAGGGAACACAGGCAAACCCACCACCCCAAGGAAAACAGGGGAACTGGGAGGACTGCTGTGCGACAGGGGGAGGACATGCCCAGGGAACCCACTCTCCACGAGGCCCTCTCCAACATCATGGGTGCGTACCATCTTTCCCAGGAGACGATGGCAACAGTACTGGCCAACTTTCAGGAGACCCAGCGGCTGCAGGAGGAATACTATCTGGGGATCAGGAAGAAACTCAAGTCCATTAACACCACCCTGGTCACCATTGCAGGGGTGCTGCAGGACCTTGTCAACACCAGGAGGGACACTGTGGCAGAACAAGGGGCCCCTGACACTAGCCTAGATGATGAACAGCCCTCCACCTCTGCCGGCGCTTGTGGACAGGAGGCACCGCCACAGGACCACGACACCAGCACCCCACCCCCTGCAGATGGAGAGCCACCCCGCAAATGGTCCATGAGATCCAGGAACAAGACAGAGAACATTGCCAAGACCCCTGCCAGGAAATGAGACCCCCTGAATGTCATCCTTCTGTCCCACTTTGTCACCCTGTCCATCCTACAACTGCCCTTGCTCCACTTCCTATGCCCCTTTGGACAATGCACCTGTGAAACAAATAGACTGGACTCTGCCATGGACATTCCTCCACCATCACCCCTGCCCATTTTACAACCCCCTCCACTTATTTGCACAGAAATAAACACACTTCAATCACAAAACAATCTGAAGTCAGTCTGTGCTTTCTCAAATGTTCAATTGCAATAACTATGGAAAATAGCAATGCCAATTTAATTGTTCACTTACCAATGAAACATAGCTGTAGGGCTGGGTGAAATATAGCAGAGGGCACAAAGTGGGACCCACATCTGTTAAATGGAAAGGCAAAGGGACAAGTCACGGTCCATACACTGAGTGAAAATGACAGACTTATGATAGCTCAAACAATAGTATAAGATGTGGGAGGCAGTGACATCTTCTTACCTGTGTCTCACTGGAAGTATTGCTGGATAACATTGTTTCTATTGTCGGCATCCTCTTCTTCTGCCTCCTCTTCTTCACTGTCCACAGGCTCCACAGCTGCCAAAAGACCTCCAGCTGGACCCTCCTCCTGCAGAAAAGGCACCTGTCTTCGCAAAGCCAGGTTGTGCAGCATACAGCAGGCCACAATGATCTGGCACACCTTCTTTGGTGAGTAGTAGAGAGAACCACCTGTCGTATGGAGGCACCGGAACCTGGCCTTCAGGAGGCCGAAGGTCCTTTCTATCCCCCCCCCTAGTTAACCCATGTGCCTCATTGTAGCGTTCCTCTGCCCTTGTCCTGGGATTCCTCACTGGGGTCAGTAGCCATGATAGGTTGGGGTAACAAGAGTCACCTGTAAATGTCGAGGGGAACTGTTAGACACACACTAACCAGTAGGGACAACCCCATACCCAAACAACTATTCACACTGTATTGGGTCATTGTCCTCACCTATTAGCCACACACGGTGCCTCTGGAGTTGCCTCATCACATACGGGATGTAGCTATTCCTCAGAATGTAAGCGTCATGCACTGAGCCAGGAAATTTGGCATTCACATGGGAGATGTACTGGTCGGCCCAACACACCATCTGCACATTCATCGAATGGTAGCTCTTCCAGTTTCTGTACACCTGTTCACTCCTGCAGGGGGTACCAAGGCCACATGTGTCACAACAATGGCACCTATGATGTTGGGGATACGTCCCAGGGCATAGAAGTCACCTTTCACTGTGGGCAAATCCTCCACCTGAGGGAAAATGATGTAGCTGCGCATGTGTTTCAGCAGGGCAGACAACACTCTGGACAATACGTTAGAGAACATTGGCTGGGACATCCCTGATGCAATGGCAACTGTTGTTTGAAAGGATCCACTTGCCAGGAAATGGAGTACTGACAGGACCTGCAGTAGAAGGGGGATTCCTGTGGGATGGCGGATAGCTGACATCAGGTCTGGCTCCAACTGGGCACACAGTTCATGGATTGTTGCACGATCAAGTCTGTAGGTGACTATTACGTGTCTCTCTTCCATTGCCGACAGGGCCACCAGCGGTCTGTACACCGGAGGATGCCGCCATCTCATCACATGCCCCAGCGGACGTGCCCTATGGAAGAGAACAGCTAGCAGAGAGTCAGCCAACACTTAGGTATCAATGTGTTTTTTCCAGAAATGTTACTAATCCGTAATGTGCCTGTTACTGTGTGTATGCAAGGCCTACATCGGTGTGACACATTTAAAATTAATGCCATGTGGCCCCCCAAAATGGCAGCTGCCTGACCTGTAAGGTGGGACAAGGGGATATGAGGTAACTGCGCTGGTGTTGTACACCGTTGCGGTAGGCAGTCGAAGACCGCGGCACAATCCTGCATTGGTTAACATTGGACCCTATGGGTCCGAGGAGCCAATGAAGATGTACGCCGGCGGAGACGGTACGCACCGCCGTGGACGTGACTGCAATTTTCTGTCTGTTCACTCACTTGATACCTGACCTTCATTAGGAGAGGACCAACACTGCAAGTGCTGCTGTGACCTCAGTCTGGAAGCGACGATGGCTCATGTGTCTGGAGAAGGGGCCCCTGCCTTCACTTGGGAGGAGTTGCAGAAACTAGTGGATGGGGTCCTCCCCCAGTACACACAACTGTACGGTCCTCCAGACAAACAGGTGAGTACACTGTGAGCATGCTGAATGGGCAATGGCTGTTTAGAGTGGTGTGGATGGAAGATACATGGTGGGGGGAAGTCAGGCCTGATTGAGCGGACGGTGAGTGTCTGTGCGTCAGGGAAAGGGTGGGAACGTGGGCCTATGAGTATGACTGTCCGGACGGGTAAAGATTTTCCTTTTCCCCTGTACTATTCCTCTAGGTCAGCACCCACCAGAAGAAGGATATTTGGCGTGTCATTGCCAAGGACGTCCGGACCCTGGGGGTCCACCACAGATGGAGCACCCACTGCTGGAAAAGATGGGAGGACCTTCACCGTTGGAGCAAGAAGACGGCGGAGGCCCAGCTGGGGATGGCCTCCCAACGTAGAAGGGGTGTCCGTCGCACCATGCGTGCATTACGAGATGTCTGGTTGGGGGAAGTGGGCAGTGGGTTCCCCTAGGCCAGGGAGAGCTTGGTAGGCAAGGTCCCTTGTGAGGCAGGTTCAGTGGCACCCCAACCCCACTAGTGGTTAGTGCCATCTACACCTAGTCAGGCTCCTGTGACTTCCATGTGTGCAGCAATCAGGCTTAGGCCTTGGACCCTATGGGCATGTGATAAATCTAGGAACTATAAGTGCATGGCGTAGTGCAGGGGGCTGCTGTGTCTGTAGTGTCCGCCAACGGTAGTGGTGTTGCATGCACTGAACATGTCTTTCTTCTGTCTTTCCCCCCCTTTTTGTGGTCTCCCTGTTCTTGTGTGCAATAGCATCATCAGGCGGAGGAGCAGTGGCACCAGAGCAGGAGGGAGCTGCATCCCACTTGCCCCTTGAGGGCGACCCAACGGAGTCTGAAGCCACCAGTGGGACAGAGGGCGAGGGGAGCTCCACGGCAGGGACAGGAGGTGACAGCAGTGACAGCGACTCCTCCTCTGATGGGAGCTCCCTTGCTGTGGCGGGACCCTCTGTGCCCCCGCATCAACAGCTACAGCCGCCACCCCCCCACATGCACCGTCCTCCCAGCAGCAGGAGGGTGGGCATCTCCTTTGCCCCAGGCACCTCAGGCCCTGCCCCAGCCAGCCCTGCTGCCCTCAGTGAGGAGGCTATTGACTTACGGAGATCCCTCACTGTTGGGCAGTCTACCATTGTGAATGCCATCCAGGGTGTTGAGAGGCATTTGCAACAAACAAATGCATACCTGGAGGGCATTCATTCTGGCCAGGCAGCCCACCAGAGAGCATTTCAGGCTCTGGCCTCAGCACTGATGGCAGCCATTGTCCCTGTGTCCAGCCTCCTCCCTCCAACTTCCTCCACACAGACCCAATCCCCTGTACCTCAGCCTATCCCAAGCACACCATCAGACCAGCATGCACACACCTCAACACACAAGGGTGGCTCAGGCAAACATAAGCACCACACATCCCACAGGCATTCACACAAGCATCATACCAATGCAGACATACCAACATCCACTGCCTCCACTGTGTCCCACTCCTCCACATCTCTCTCCTCCCTCCCAGTCTTGTCTGCACTCACACCTGCATGCACTACATCTTCAGCCAATACCTCCAACACGCTCATCACCACACACCGCTCACGTGCACTCACCACCCCCACTACCATGCACACATCCCCAGTGTCCTCTCCCAGTGTGTCAGTGAGCCTTCCTCCCAAAGTACACAAACGCAGGCACACACCCACCCAACAGCCATCCACCTCACAACATCCTCTGGCCCATGCACCTTCACCCAAATCCAGCAGACGTACACCTACAACCACTACCTCTTCCTCCACTCCCAAAACCCCTCCATCTACCCGTCCCAGTGTGTCTAAAAACCTTTTCCTGGCTAATATTGACCTCTTCCCTATACCCCCCCGTCCTTCCCCTAGGGCTAGGCTTTCCAAGTCCCAACCCAGCACCACAGCCACCACGTCCCCAGGCACAGTGGTGCCAGCAACTGCGGGCTATTGGAGTGCGCCAACCATCAGGGCTGCCAGTGTGCCACGGAGCAAGGGCAAGGACATCCCGCCACATGCCAAGCTAAAAAAGTTGCCCACATCCCAGAGGGAGAAGGCGAAAACACCTGCCACCAAGGTGTCAGGGAAAATGAAAGGGGATAGTGGCAAGACAGCTGTGCCACCTTCAAAGGTGGGGAAGGGCCAGAAACTGAAGGGCAGGTCAGGAGAGGGCATGGTGGCACCGACTGAGGGACCAGTGTCACACCTTCTGTCCACATTGATGCCAACCTGTACGGCGGCGAAGACCGCCACCTGCACTGCCACAGAGCCCATTGCCAGCACCGTCGCCACATAGCCCGCAGCCAGCACCGCCGCCACAGAGCCCGCAGCCAGCACCGCCGCCACAGAGCCCCCAGCCAGCACCGCCGCGACTGACACTGCCGCAAGCACCACCAGCGGCCCTGCGACATCCTGAGCCAGTGGCACCACCGCAGACATGGCTGCCATCCCCAGTTGTCAGTCGTCCGATGAAGCACTCTGGCCACAAAGCCCCCTCCAGAACCAGTGGAGTATCAGATCCACTATCTCTGTCCTTGGCAGGAGGAAGCACTCTGGGCACAAAGCCCCCTCCAGAACCAGTGGAGAAAGGCATCTACTGCCTCTGTCCTTGGCAGGATGAAGCACTCTGGGCACAAAGCCTCCTCCAGAACCAGTGGAGAAAGGCATTCACTAACTCTGTCCTTGGCAGGATGAAGCACTCTGGGCACAAAGCCCCCTCCGGAACCAGTGGAGTATCACATCCACTACCTCTGTCCTTGGCAGGATGAAGCACCCCTCAGACTGTTATCCACTTGTGAGACTGGGGCTTTGCACTCCCCAGGATAAAGCAGTGGGCAAACCACACACTTGAGAGACTGTGGCTTTGCACTCCCCAGGATAAAGCAGTGGGCACCCCACCCACTTGAGAGACTTGAGAGACTGTGGCTTTGCACTCCCCAGGACCAAGCAGTGGGCAAGCCACCCACTGGAGAGACATGAGAGACTGTGGCTTTGCACTCCCCAGGATAAAGAAGTGGGCATGGAGCCCCCTCGTGGAGCAGTGGCGTCGTGCGTTCATCAGGCTGAGGTGCACCTCCTCCCCCTCCCCCTGAGGTGCTTGTATATTTTCCATCTGATGCCCCTCCAGTGTTCTCTCCGTTTGGAGTCAGGTATCATGTGTGGGCCTCGCCCATGCATTTTGGGCCCAGTAGTCCATGGACAATAATTGGTGCACAATCCGGACTTGTGTAGTTGTGCACATACCTGTATATACTGAATTTTGAGTTTTTACTACTGGATTTTTATTGATTACAATCGTTCAAATCTATTCCTTTTACCCTTGCATTATTCATGGGGGAGTGGAGGGGTGTACATGTAATGTTGCAACATGTATTTGTGTGTATGGTGTTGTGGGTGAGGGTGGGGGTGTTGCACTCTCTTTTCCCTTCCCCCTCCCCTGTGTTGTAGGTGCAGCACTCACTGTGGTCGTTGCCGCCGTCTTTGGAGCTCCTGATAGAGGAGCAGGAAGACCATTGCCGGTAGGATCTGCAGTTCTGGCTCCATGGTGTCCTGGTTCCACGTGGGGTGTAGAGAGGTGAGTGATTTCCCCTTCTGTGTACTGTTTCCGCCGTGTTTTTATTCGCGTTGGTTCCGCCCCGGAAAAGGTGGCGGATTGCCGTGTTATGATAGGGTGGGCGGTACATTGTCTTCCGCCTGTCTGTTCGCAGTTACCGCTGTGCTGTTTGTTTGTACCGCTGTGGCGGTCGGAGTGTTAAAGTGGCTGTCTATGTTGGCGGTTTCCGCGTGGTCGTAATTCCAGTTTTTTTTCCGCCGGCCTGTTGGCGGAATTACCGCCGCTTTAACACCGACCGCCAGGGTTGTAATGAGGGCCTATATGTTTTAACTTGAACACTGTCAGTAGTGCAGTGTGACCATAAAACGTTTTTTACAGCGCGCACCCTAATAGTGAAGTCTTTTCAGTAATGAACCATAAATACAAGTTTGAACAGCGAAAAGCATTAACATATGGATACCTATTACATCAACTGCAAACAGTTCATTTCTCTGTAAATTGGCAGCCGAAAGGTTTGTGCTGCAGGGGGTTGGGCCTACTTGTCCTAAGGACAAAATAAACATGAAAACTTGTTGCCCTTGACCTCAAACAATATGTCCCGGGTGTCGGGTGATAGGAATTCCACTACCTTGGGACTTCCAAGAGCTTCGGAGCCATCAGGGTGGGCCTTGTGGCAACTGTGTCTGATTTTGATTAACTTTCCTCATGTACAGCTCTAGGCTTGTCCTGTTGGAAAGTACACTGATTGACTGAAATTCTAGCTAGATCCTGGCCTGTTGCTTCCAAAGACTATAATTGGCGCTTAGTGCATTTTGGCACAGTTTTTACTTAAAACTTTAAAAATTCATATCTCTGGTTCCCATTTTGTGTAATAAACTTTACACTATTTTTCATTTTGGTGTGGGATTGTTATTGTTTGGGATTTTTACTATATCACTGTTTTGGTACTGCATGAATACTTTACACATTGTCCTAAATTAACCCTACTGCTCTGTGCCATGGCTCCCTGGGGGTTGAGCTCAGTTCAATCTGTAACTTTGGCATTCATCATGGCAAGTTAGAGTCATTATTCTTTGAGATGAACAATCTCCCACTCCAAATAATAATCCAATATCCTACACAGGTGCCGTTTGCAGCCCTGTTATCATGCACAATAAGACATTCCAAGAACCATTCAAAGCACAGTGCTTCCCCTGCACAGAGACAGGAGCACCACCACAGACTCTGCTCATTGGCTGTGATAGGTGACGACGGCGTGGTGCTTCCCAGCGTGGGTGTCCACGGGTCACTGCTCCTGATTTCCATTTACTTGGAAGGCAATGACACACTGCATTTGAGCTGTAATTTATGGCGAACATTTCCTATATAAATAAAAGTAGTTAAACGTTTGACATACAAACTGATTTGGTAAAACTTGAAAAAAAGCAAAAATTCCCCTCATGAATTATATATAGTCAAGTGCATGGGCCGCTTTAATGGTGGCAGCCTGGGACAGACAAAATACAACCGCAAGAGCTCCAGGTTAAAGACGGTAGCAGATCCCGGGATTTCCCTCTTCCCAGCTTTATTGTGTGCCTCTGGCGAGAGAGGAGGAACAGGCTGTCATTGATGTTTGATTTCCCGGGTAATTCCTAATTTCTGTACTGTAAGGGTATACAACTTGTAATTTTTCTGTATTGCACGCCCCTTCAGACTTACTCATAACCACGTATTGCTAAATCTGTCAGGGAGTGATAAACAGCCCAAAATGCGGGACACTAGTAACAAGACCATTAGAGTGAGTTTTGGGGAAGTGCTTGCCTCCCACGTGATGCTGAAATTAGGACATAGGCAACGACCAACACCTCTGTTCTCACAAGCCCTTGATTCTGAAACATTAAGTTCCTTTCTATTCTTTGACCCAAGATTCTGAAACCAGCTATGCTGCTTTATCCGAATGCTGCCAGCTCCCCTCTTCTTAGTAAAGGATCTAAAGGAATTGTCTTTGGTGGTCAGTAAGTACACGATGATAATCTAAATCTTTTAATCTGTCCCATAGTATAATGACAGCAAAATCTTAAACGTACGTTTTTAGAGTCTTAGCCCAGCAATGTACACATTTTATGCTGCCATCATTTACGTTTTGATGTTAGGACTACATTATTAATCTTCAGCGTTACCAAATACGTAGGCATTCGCTTCCCACACTCACAGAAACTCTGGGCTATTAACCAGTTGTAAAGCAGACACTGCTTGTTTTAAAACAATTGAAAGCAGAGCCTTTCAGCCTGTGTGGTAATCAAAGCCAGCGATCTGTGGTGAAACAGACTGGAAACTTATCATTTAACCATGTTACAAAGAAGATACCATCGGGTCATAATTTATGTGGTTACTCTGACATCCAGATAATGCCTGACAAATATGTCCCTGCTCCTGATGAAAATAAGTGCCATTATCTTGCAAAACAAGCGCATGAATCTACTAATTGGGGCCTTGCATGCAAACTGTAAGCAGATGGGAGCTGAAGGTTCTCTTTGTCGTGGAGCACTCCCTACTACCACACACATTTATATTCTCTCTCTCGCGATTCTATCAGCAGCTTCAAATAATGCCAGAGTATATGTAATTTATTATTGTTATTTTGTCCAGACAAATCTTTAGAGCTGTTTCAAATTATCCAGTTTTGAAGATTTCCTAGATTCCTCATTTACCAAATTCGTATTTTTAGAGATATTGCATTCCATTCGCGAGTGCAGCCATCTTGTTATTACGAAACAATGTATTAAAAATAGTTTTCCATGCGAACATGCAAACCCATAACTGTTGTTTCTATATGTAAGTACATTTCAGGCGTGCTCTGAAATGTTAGTGTGTCACAGTTGGAAAATCTATCCTTTTAACACTTCTTGTCCGAGAACAGTCTCTATCTGCCTTCAAGTGATGTCTGTTTGGCCGTGCAGAATGTGGGAATCCATTTTTGTTCGGTGGTGCACTAATGTGATACAACAGTTGCTTGTAGGAGGCTGGCCTGGTTTGTAGTGGGTACCTATGGTACTTACACTTTATACCAGATCCAGTTATCCCTTATTAGTGAAATGTAGGCAGTGTCTAAAAGCCAGGCTCTCTAGGGGTAGCTGTAGCTGAGCAGCCAAGGCTTCTCTGGGAGACATGAAAAGCTCATGCAATACTACTGTTGTCACACATTACTCACACACATGAAAGAAAATACTCAGTGTTACAAAAATAAAGGTACTTTATTTTGATGACAGAAATGCCAAAAAATACCATAGAGACTACACTCCCTTAGGAGATAAGTAATACACAATCTATATACACTAGTATGCAAAATCAGGTGTAAAAGCAGTTAGAAAACAGTGCAAATAGTGAGAATCACAATAGTTGGAAATGGGCCCAGGGGGACACAAACCATATACTAAGAAAGTGAAATGCGAATGCCGGGTTCCCACCTAGGCAAATATAGTGTGTAGAGGGGCGCTGGGAGTATTAAATACCAAAGGTAAGTAATAGAACCCACCCCAGAGGCCAGGAAAATAGGTCTATATCATAGTAACTTTCCTAGAACGCACCAGAACACGAGAAATAAGATAATGCAAGAACCAGAAGAGACTGAAGGACACCAACAGTGGATTTCTGGACCTGAAGACCTTTGGAAGAAGGGGACCAAGTCCAAGAAGCACAGAAGAGTCCAGGGAGAACAGGAGCCCCTGCTAACCCAGGTGAAGGTGCAAAAGAAGAACAACGGGTAAAGAACAACAGTCAGTACTGCACCCAAGAAGACAGATCCAGGTTCCTGGTTGGTGCAGATGATGTCCCACGCTGGATGGAAGATTGCAGTCTGGGTTGCGTTGCTGGATTCCCCAACAGGCCCTGGCACACGCAAAGTTCGTGGTTAGCGGCAAATGGTGCTGCCCGGGATCAGGAGGGATCTGGTGGACTCTACCCAGGAGGGGGAGTCAGAGGGGGCTCTCAGCAACTCAGGGAGCCCACAGAAGACCAGGCAGATTGTACGGGAGTCTCACAGCATGGGGGCAAAGAAGGTACAAAAGGAGGCCCACGCAGCACTACAATAAAGGATCCCACGCCGCCATAGAACTGCCCAGGAAGCTGTGCATCGCAGGATAGAGTGCTGGGGGCCGGAGCTGCACGGAGCATGAAGAACTTCATGGAAGGATACCAACAAGCCTGGGCAACTCCAAAACACGCGGTGCATGAGGGTACTGTCTTGCGTGGGGAGGCAAGCTCTTACCGCCACCAAAGTTGGACAGTAGGACGTCTGGACCATCGGGACCACTTCAGTCGACCACCCATGATGCAGGATCCATGCAAACTCGTCAGGAGAGGGAACCCACGCAGCCGGTCTTCATTGCAGAGAGGTGCCTGCTGAAGTAGGGAAGTGACTCCTTCACCCACGGCAGATTCCTTTGTTCTTCTGGTGCAGGCTGAAGACTAGCTGTCCTCTGAGGATGCACACAGTGTTGCAGAAGTCTTCTTTGCTTCTTTGTTGCAGTTTGTGGAGTTCCGGGATTGCTCAGATGCAGTTTCTTCGGTGAGAAAGTGTAGTAAAGCATGCAGAGGATTCCTGGTGGAGTCTTGCAATCTGGATCTGAATAACCACCCAAGAGAGAGATTCTAAATAGCCCTGAAAGGGAGAATCGTCAGCTAAACAGGTAAGCATCTATCAGGGAGGGCTTTGACGTCACCTGCTGGCACTGGCCACTCAGATGCTCCCAGGGTTCCCTATCAACATGGAATCCAAGATGGCAAAACCCAGGGACCCTTTGGAGGAGCTCTGAGCACCACCCCTGGGGTGGTGATGGACAGGGGAGTGGTCACTTCCCTTTCCTTTGTCCAGTTTCACACCAGAGCAGGGACTGGTGATCCCTGAAACGGGGTAGACTGGATTATGCAAATGTGCCCTTCAAAACATTTCCAGTGGCTTGGGGAGGCTACCCCTCCCAATCCTGTAACACCTATTTCCAAAGGGAGAGGGTGCAACAGCCCTCTCTCAAAGGAAATCCTTTGTTCTACCCTCCTGAGCTTGAACTGCTCAAGCAACAGGAGAGCAGCAACTTGTCTGAGAGGTGGCAGCAGCTGGGGCTGCCTGGCAATCCTCAGAAGGCTGAAATGGCAGTACTGGGAGTCCTCTAAGGAGTCCCCAGAATGCATGGAATCATACAACCGATGCTTGCAAAAGCATTGGGGTATGATTCCAACATGTTTGATACCAAACATGCCTATGTTCTGAGTTATCATTATGTAGCTGGACATAGGTAGTGACCTATGTCCAGTACACACGCAAAATGGTGTCCCCGCAGTCACGAAGTCTGAGAAAATGGTCTTGGAGGTCGTGGGGGCACCTCTGCTAGTGCAGGGGTGCCCTCACACACTGCTACTCTGCTCCCTGCCATCAGGGCTGGATGGCCTGCTATAGGGGTGACTTATAAGTGACCTGGTGCAGTGTAAATGGCAGTGAAAGGGTGCATGCACCTTTTCACACAAGCAGCAATGACTGTCCTGCAGAAGCCTTTGCATGTGCTCTCTATGGGTGGCAAAAGACATTCTGCAGCCCATAGGGATCCCCTGGAACCTCAATGCCCTGGGTACCTAGGTACCATATTCTAATGACTTATAAGGGGCCACCAGCATGACAATTTTGGGTGAAATACTAGGCTACCAGTATGCAACAAAATTTAGAGGAGCTAAAGTATAATCACTGGGGTCCTGGTTAGCAGGATCACAGGGAACACAGTCAAGCACACTGACATTAGGCAGAAAATGGGGGTAACCATGGCAAAAAGAGGGCACTTTCCTACATTGCCAAATTAACGTTTTCTGAGGGATGCATCCAGTGAATTAGTACATCTTCCCTCCAGTTAATGTAAACCTGATACACATGGTACAAAGAAAGGTCTCACCTGAGACAGCGCATGTGCTTTTGCTTGCGACTATCTTTTGTTCTGGAAAAAAAAAAAAAACTTGAAAAGGAGTTCGAGCCCATCCATTACTTACCATTGATTGGCTTAATGGTCAGTCTCATTTGCTTTCATTGGTCAGCTGCAGCTGAGCTCAGATGGTTGCATTTTGCCGACTCGCTGCAGACAGCTTTGGGAGGATTTTAGTTTCACCTTCTTTAGGTAAGGAATGGGCGGAACATGAAGAGTTTCACTCCGCTGAATTCCACAGAGTTCCGTAAAAACTCTCCAAGATTCTGAAAAGTTCCACAAGCAGTCACAACTCGGGCACATTGTGCTGCTTACACCAGTGCTTAATTTGTAAATAAAAACGTGCCGGTGCCAAAAGCACTCCTCTTAAACATGCAGCTGCTGCAATTAAATGTGCGAACACGGAATACTAAGGCAACGTAATCCTGAAGCCTTCTCTGGCCTTTTCAATCCATTTAAAGCCACTCCCTGCCCCTTCAGCTCACTCTTGCACCTTTCTGCTTTACCCCATTGAGACGCTTGTTCATAGTTCCCTTCCTCTGTCTTTCACATATGTGTCTTTTGCTCGCAGTAAATGCTTGGGGCAGAACAATAAGTGCCAGCCCCCAAAAATAATTGCTGGTGCTCAGCACTGGAAACAAAAAGCACAAATTAAGCATTGGCTTGCACTGATTTTTAGTGCCGGGAGCCTGTGTTGCTCTATGAAATCAGTGCAAAAGGCACCACACGGCACACAAGAGGGTGCTGCTTCTTTCTGCCGTTCGATTAGATTTTCTACAAACGGTCGCAACCTGTTGTTAATGCCCATATGAGAAATCTCACCAGGTGGAGCTCTAGCACCTGAAAATTGCACTTGGGGCAGCAAATTCTTGCTAGTTCTCACCAACTTAATGTTGGCGAGCCGCGCACTAGATAAATCTCTGCCAGGAGGGGTTTGGCGGAATTTTGCTGTGCTTCCACACTCCAAGCGGAGCGCAGAGTGGGATTTTTTGCCCACCTCCACTTTAGATTAGACACAGAAAAAAACATGTTTTCTTTTTAGAAAACCTCACTTTTCAAGCAACTCTGCTTCTGATTATTACTCGCCTCAAGAAGATAAGCTGCCATAACCAAAAAAAAAAACAATATCACGAGCCCAGCGCTAGCCTCATTTTAGAGCTTTCTTGTATTTCATTTTTTAGTATGGCTGTGGTGCTGTACCACTTTGTTATTTGCCCCCACTCTTACCAATATAAAATTGTGATTTTCCTTAGATATGTAAGATGCCTTACATTGCCCGGTTGTAACCTATACTGTCTCTTTGTACTGTGGTGGGGATTTACCTCTTCACAAGACCGTGCATCTTTGCAGCTTTTATTAGGATGGTGGCGGTTCTCCCTCCTGATACCAACAAGCTTTGGAAAAGCCAATAGATCTCTCCTATGTTCAATCTCTTGGCTTTTTCAGTCTTTTTGTCAGTGCTTGTTAGTAAGCCCTTTGGTGTTTTTGATGTGGGGAACATTTGCAGAACCCATGTTATGAGTCATTTTTAATGTATGTCATCAATGTAGAGAAATAGGTCACCCTTTCATGCAATTTAAAAAGTGGCTGCATTCTTTTCGGCTCCAAACTACCCATGACATTTACAGATAATCATCCTAACTAGTTAGGTCAGTTCAGAATATGCAATTTTGCCACAGTGACGTTAATAAGTTAAGTTGTTTCTTTAAAATTACATAATTTTGACCTATTTTGCTTTTGCCGTTCTCTTGAATTACAAGTTATAACAATTAAATATCTAAAAAAGGTGTTCTGTGGCGAAATATTCAAAGATAAAGGATGTGAATATAAAGATACACTTGAGGGGGTGTGACTTAACACTGACGAAGGAGACAGCCTTTCTTTGAGGCTCCCACCAGGGATCCCTCACCCAATGCCATCCTGAAGTAAATACGTTCCCCCGGCCCCCATACCATTGCTGGCACCCTGGGACAGTGATCGCAGGTGATGGGGCATCCAATGCCAGCTGTGTGGTGACCAGAAAAACAATATTTATAACAAAAGCCATTACCTCACTAGGAACAAGATGGCAGCCGTGGCCGAATGATAACATTGTAGCGGGCCAGGGGAAGGGCGACTGCTCGCTGGCACTTGCTACAGAGGGCCCAGGACATCAGACCAAGACACAGGACTGCACTAATTGAATCAGTGCCTGGTTGAAAGGAGTAGCCGAACATCGGAGGCGGCGAGACCGCTAAGGTAGCAGCTGATGGGTGTGCTGTACATGATGAGCCGGGAGACCGGTATGAACGAGTGAGGCTGGGACGTGGATGCAGCGACCATCCCGGCTACACTCATTAGTAGCACTGCGCGCCTTTGCTGGGCACAGGCTTGCCACCACAGCTTATGGTAACGTCGAACGATCAATGCGGTGATGCGCCGGCTCTACAACACCCAACTCTGAGAGATAACTGCATGCTGTGCTCCTGCATATAGACTCCCATGTGGTAATTACTCAATGTGAAAGTGGAGGCCTGACAGCTAGTAGAAGGTGCCTATAGACTAACAACAGTGATTGGAGGACCCCTCTCCCCCGCTGCACGAGGCCTTTTAACACGAACTGGGGGCAATCTCACCTGACTCAGCCACTTACATACCTAGAAAAAAGGAAATTGGACTCATTGTGTGCAGAGAGGTGTGGGGATGCAAGGGAATGAGAACCCTGGCTTAGCTCCCATATGGGGACAAACAGTGTGTGGGAACCCTGAAATGCAGTGGAAATATCTGGCGTGGCGGTCCAACCCCTCTCACAGCTGGCATTGCATGGTTCCCTACTGCGACATTGAGGACTTAAAGTGAAAGGAGGTTACCAACCTGCAGAACGACCAGCTCGACTGGTCCCTATGCATCAGTGCCCAGTTCTGGCACCCTACCATATGCCACACTGCAGCGACTGGTAAAGCTGCATTTTCGCCCAACCATACTACAAGTGCTACACCTCCCAATAAATGAGCATAGAACCCGAGGACTGAAGGGACCATCTGGTCTCTTGTAAGCAAACACAATGGGGAAAATCGGCCGCAAGAGAGACCCTGAATTATGGGAGGAGGCCACAGAAGATCCCCCAGAGCTGCATCAGGAGGACCCACGCCCACAAACTAAGGAGCATACTGGAGATCCTACCCTTCAAGACATTCTTCAGGACATTACCACTTCTCAGGAAGCACTGGAGAGCAAAATTGACTCGCTGGCGACAGACATGAGCATATTGAGAGACCACCACCGCCGACTGGCAGAAAGGGTCTCCGTGATGGAGAAAAACATCAAAGAGATCACGCCAACCTTAGCTGACACAACCGAAAATCTGTGCCCAGTGGCACGTAAAATACATGGCCTGGAACTGAGAGCAAAAGATGCCGAAAATAGGTTCAGGTGCAATAATATTGAACTAATGTATCTACCAGAATGAATATAAGGAAATACCTCTTGGACTCCTTAACACGTAGGTGGGAAGAGGACTTGGGCACCCAGATACTGGCCAGAGTTTGTGAATCTATCTTGCAAAGAACCCTGAAAGTCTTGAGAATTGCTAGATTTAAACTAATAAGCTTCTTATACTACCTAGGGCATGCCTGACCCCCAGGGTAAGATCATCAAATATTTCCATACAGCATGAGTAGCTTGCCCGCGATGCAGGGCAGTAGGGGCAGAACTCAAACACATGTTGTGGGACTGCCCTTCTCTGAGAACAGATTAGGAGGAGGTTACATTACAATAATAGAAATCATAGGTAAGGAGGTCCCTTGCGCACTGGGCTACTGTTTGCTGGGATGGCTCCCCCACACACCCAAGATGAGTGACCAGCAGATTCCAGGATCTGGCCTACGTCCTAACCAAGCGAGAAATCACCATGACATGAAAAAACCCAAGAGGCCCAAGCGTAGATAAGTGGCACAGGGATTTGAAAAATGGGCAACCTACGGAGGAGGCTCCCTACTTAAGGAAGCCAAAAGAGGATTAAGACCTTTGTATATAGCATGAGCAAGGGAGACCCTGGTGGATAGTCTGAAAGAGTTAGACAATCGATCCACAGATTAATCCCTAGATAGATCATAACACACGTATTACCCGAAATAGGAGTTCGCTCAATCACCAAACACCACCCCACTCTGGGGTTCCTGGTACTGTTCTGCCCGCCCCCGCTGACAGACTGCCATGACATGAGCATACCCAATACATCATGCCACAGGTGATTAAAACAGAGAACAAGAAACCATGGTCACAGTACTCCTTCATGGAACGGGCACCGACTCAGGAAGGGAGGGAAGGGGAATCTGAGAGGAGGGTGGGACAGTTGACTATTCACTTTTATTGAAATTTGTATTGTTTTGTTGTTGACAGACGCATTATATTCAGAATTAAAGAAACAGATTGCAGTACTCAGATGCCTGTAACAATGTGAAATATCTACTAATAAAAATCTGTTTAATGAAGAAGTGCATAAAAAGATATGGGGCCAGATGTAGGAAGCATGTTGCATGGTGCAAACTGCGTAAATCGCAGTTTGCGCTATGCAAAATGCTCATCGCGATGCTCATTCACAATTTGCGAGTCGGTACCGACTCGCAAATTGTGAATGCGACTTGCAAATAGGAAGGGGTGTCCCCTTCCTATTTACGACTCGCATTGTGATGCTAAATTGCATTTTAACCGTGAACGCGGTCGTAAAGCAATTCGCAGTTACCACTAGTGTCACAATGGTGGTAGCCCATTCGCAAAAGGGAAGGGGTCCCCATGGGACCCCTTCCCCTTTATGAATGTTGCCAAAAATGTTTTTTCAGAGCAGGCAGTGGTCCAATGGACCACTGCCTGCTCTGAAAAAACGAAACCAAATGGTTTAAGGAAAACGGGTTGCAATACAAAAAAAATAAAACTGCTTTATTTAAAAAGCAGTCACAGACATGGAGGTCTGCTGTCTTCAGCAGGCCACCATCCCTGTGAGTGCAGGGACTCGCCATGGGGTCGCAAAATGTGACCCACTTCATTAATATTAATGAGGTGGGTCTTTGCGACCCCATAGCGATTCGCAGTCGCACCGACTCGCAATTTCCGAATCGCAATGCGGAACTTGCTACATCTGGCCCTTTCTTCCTTATTCTTAAAAAATGCTAAGCAAGAATAATAATTTACATTATGAACTTTTTAATGGGCCTACAATGTATAGATCCACCAGCCCAGAAAAGCCGCCTAGTACTTTCTATAATTTACTTTTGTCAATGGTAAACCTAATATTTGTTCTATGGCCATGTTAATTATTTATATATAATTTCCATGGTTATTATATGAGCTGCAAGAGCATGCATAGTTATTTCCCTCCCCTTGCCCCTACAGAGAAGGCTGGGTGGGTTTCATGTAGCACATCTCTCTATGTACAGCCAAGTTTATTGTCTTAATAGGGCATGTCTGTGCCTTGAAATAACACCTAGTTACTCTTAATTGGATATGGAAACTGAGAAAAGAATACTTCCCAGTTGGCATTAGGTCTTAAACCATGTGTGCATTATACCTTTATTAGGTCTAAATGTATTGTTGGTTGCTCGCAACCAAAGTATATTGGTGTTCTAAGGCATACTGACCTGAAGGTCAGACACATTATACTAATTTCTATCTGGCCTCTGTCCTAGGTTAATATATAATCTTGAGGTTTAATGTGATTTGATCTTATCCAACAAATCTGGCAATCAAAGAGTGGGCGACAAAGATTGTAGGAGATCAAATAATGCTACTGTACCTAAATCTAGTCAAGACAAAACCAGACATAGACATAGACAATAGCCATGGTCTGCTTCTGAGATAAGATGAAATATTTTGGACACTGGTGAATTAACTGTGGTTTTAATGCGCAAATATAGGACGGAGCCAGTAAGTTGCCGTGTATTGCCAGTATGGGAGTCAAAACTTCTCCTGGCTAGCTTTAAATTGGTAGGTCATAAAGCTGTGCCAATGATGATGTGTTTTAATGTTTTTGTTAAACATTTTTACAAAAACATTACAAAATGGATACTATGCCCGCATGCATGTGTCCATGTACAGGCAATTGTCATATAATGGTTATGGAGATAAAGTGTAAAAAAAAATTATATATATTAAATGGCTGCTGTTGCATGTGTGTGCATACACATGCAAGGGCGGACATGCTGGAATGAGTTGAAGGCCCATTCCAAACTGGCTACTGCTGTGTGCTTATGCAATAGTGGCCACTTTGGAATTAGTAAAAATCCCATTTTAAAACACGTCCACTGCAAGTAATGCCATGAGGGCCCAGTAGCCAAGGTTGAGGAGCAGTGAAAGGACCTATTTTCTCTGTGGGAGACATCATTGTGCTTGAGCAGAATTCCCTCACTCTCAGAAAAAGGAACAAATGGATCAAGTTGTCTGACCCATTGACCATGTTGTAAATGTGGTGGGCGGAGGGAAAAATGTGAATGACAATTAAACAGAAAAATGGATGAAGAGTGCTGGCCGAAAACCCCTCTTGGAGAGTCTATTTTTGTTAAAAAATAAAAAACAAAATATATTGTGATTGCTAATGTTAGTCCTAAATATATAATTCCTCTTTTCCTACATGAGCTCCTACACCTTCTTGTCAGTGACTGGTTTTCTAATAGGCGTACTCCAACTTACTTTTATGCCGCCCCCCTGCATCTGTTGTTGCCACCCAGTTACTTTTGCGCCTTTCCATCCTAATGTATTGATCAGATTTAACCTCTTTTGGGGTCTGTGTAACTTTGGAATGTGTTACAATCTTTCTTTTCATTGAGGGGCTTAATGGGGTTTAAGTTATATTTTTTCTTTTATGGCTATTTATGAAAACACACTACCACTACTTTTAGCTAGAGTGTCTTAGCGCTATAATTGCAGAACTTGCGAGCAGAATATAGAAAACGTCCAACTACTGGGAGAAGAGGCTAGGATTGGGAAGTTTCAGCGCAGACACGTAAAGATGGATGCAGGACCTGGAAGGATCTTTCTCCCCAGTTGTGGAAGTCGTATTACAGGATCAGAAACCTAATGTTAGAAACGGGGTCTTTGGTTGGCAATCAGATTACCCCCTGTCCAAGCAAAGACCCTAACTCTTCTCAGGGCAAAGGAGAAACACAGCCTGTTAACCCCTGCTCACCCCCTTGGTAGCTTGGCACGAGCAGAAAGGCTCAACCCAGAGACAATGTGTAGAGTATTTATACCAAAACACACAGTAATACAGTGCAAACACTAATACACCAGGTTAGAAAAATAGCCAATATTTATCTGAACAAAACAAGACCAAAACAACAACAGTCCAACATATACAAGCAAAGTTAGGAATTTTCAAAGATTAAACACAAAAATTGAGCTTAGAACACACAAATGCTTTATTTAGGCGATATCACAGCATCGTGACGGAGTCGTTCCCACAATCTGATGCCAATGGCGCCAGTCACGGAGTCTCATGGACCCCTAGGTACAGTACCATGTGAAAATGAGGAAACAAGCTGGTGCACGTAGTCTGGGTTTGTGGTGTTGCTGGATCTGAGGTAGTATTGGTTCCAGTGCTGCGGAGCGGAGGTGTCACGAAGAGGTGTTGGATCCTTGCTGCGGAGCGGTGGAGGTGAGGTGGCATCGGTGCGAAGTGTTGGATTCACGAACTTCCGGCGGAGTCGACTTCAGTGAGGCTGCAGTGGCGTGGGCCTGCAGGGTCGTTGCACTCCAGCGAGGACCATGGCTTCAGTTGCAGGTTGCGTCATGGGTACAGTTTAGGGAAAGAACACTGGTGCTGGGGCCTGTTTAGCAGGGTCCCAGCACACTTTCAATCTTAACTGGCATCAGCAAAAGGCAAAAAGTCAGGGGGTAACCAAGCAAAGGAGGCATTTCCTTACACACACACACACACACATACATATATATATATATATATATATATATATACATATATATATATATATATATATATATGTATGTATATATATATACACACACACATACATACACACATGCATACACACACATATACACTTATATAATCATTCAATCAGTCGAAGCATTTGCAAAGCACACTACTCAACCATGAGGGTCTCAGGCGCTGAGTGAGGGGATGCTGCTCCTGCTCGAACAGCCAAGTCTTTAGGAGTCTCATGAAGGTTAGTAGGTCCTGTGTCTGTTGCAGGTGGATAGGAAGAGTTTTCCAAATCTTGGTGGCGAGGTGGGAGAATGATCAGCCACTGGCGGTCGTTCTGTGGCTGCGTGGGACGGTGGCGAGGGTAAGGTCAGTGGAGCGAAGCTGTCGGGTCGGGGTGTAGAAGGCGAACCGTCTCTTGAGGTATTCTGGTCCGGTGTTGTGCAGTGCCTTGTGAGTGTGGGTGAGGAGTTTGAACGTGATTCTCTTGTTGATGGGGAGCCAGTGCAGGTCTCTCAGGTGGGCTGTGATGTGGCTGTGGCGGGGGATGTCCAGGGTGAGGCGTGCAGAGGCGATCTGTATGCATTGCAGTCTTTTCTGGAGCTTTGCCATTTTTCCTGCATAGAGGGCGTTGCCGTAGTCCAGTCTGCTGCTTACGAGGTCTTGGGTGACCGTCCTTCTGGTTCCGGTGGGGATCCATTTTTAGATCTTCCGAAGCATGCAGAGGGTGTTGAAGCAGGAGGAAGAGATGGCATTGACTTGTTGGGTCATTGATAGCGATGAGTCCAGGATGAATCACAGGTTGCGTGCGTGGTTGGTGGGTGTCGGTGCGGTTCCCAGTGTGGCAGTTCACCAGGAGTCATACCAGGTGGAGGGGGTGGAGCCGAGGATGAGGACCTCAGTTTTGTCAGAATCCACTTTCAGGCAGCTGTTCTTCATCCATTTGGTGGTGGCCTTGATTATGTGCATATTCTAGTTATGTATAATTCTTTAGGGAATATGTATTGTATATAATATAACTAATATGTATACATTCATATACATATACATATTTAATAGTGAGTGAATATACATTTGTTAAACAGGTTTAAAGAGTATGTGTGTAATTTATTGTTATGACATAGTAGCAATATATATTTCCTAAAGAACTATACATACCTAGAACATGCACATAATCAGATTCAAAATATTTAGCAACACAGGCAAATGCAGTCCATTGCTGTTTGAATATGATGGTTATGAAGTGGCAACTCTTGAGTAGTCTTCTGAAGACAAGATAGTTATTAGTGGATCTTATATTTGGGGTTAATGAATTCCATGGTTTGGCTGCTTGAACGGAGAAGGATGTGCCACCTATAGTCTTTTTCTTGGATGGTGGTGTTCTAAGGCTGGGTGCCAATCTTGAGCAAAGGTTTTGTTGTTGAATGTATTTGATTATTTTGTTTCTGATAAAAAGCGGTCCTGTTCCATGTATAGCGTTGTGGGTGATACAAAGCAGCTTCAAGGAGAATCTTCTGGCATTGGGTAACCAGTATAGTGCTCTCAAGGCAGGGGAGATGTGGACTTTACATATAATAGTAGCTTGGCAGCGAGTTCTGAATACGTTTTAGTTTTTTCCTAATAAATAGAGATAATCCATGGCAGGGGCCATTGGCATAATCCAGTTTGGATAGTACAAGAGAGATAGTAGTCTGCACCTTGTGTTGAAATCTGGGGTGGGGGAAGATGCGTCGCAGAGTTTTCAAGGTGATGAAGCTTGTTTGTGCAAATTTGTCCATTTGGGCATTCATTGTTAACTTGAAGCCCATGGTAATTCCAAGGTTTTTAACTTCCTCTGATCATTGCGGAGGTGGTCCGAGATCGTCAGGCCAGGCACACAGTGGGCCATAATTTTTCCAGTCACTACATATAAGTACTTCCATTTTGGAGGCATTTAGTTTGAGATGGCTCCAAGTCATCCACTGATCAACAGCTCTGAGGCAACTGAAGATTTGCGAGTTTTCAATGTCTTTGAGGCATTCCAATTTAAGAAGTATTTGTGTAGAAGCTGGGTTGGTTTATTCTTAGAGGGGAATTTAGGAAAGGGGTTAGTACTGATGGTTTTCTTCTTTTTTAAATAGGAGTCCAATGTGTCTGCCTTGGTTGTGTAATGAGTTGCCAGTTTGTTTGTGAAATCTTGAGTAGTGGGATGACTTCCTTCCATGTATTTAGGTTTTCGAAATTCATTGAGAATTTTTGCAGATTTAGCATTTTGTATTCTGTCTGAGTAGTACCTTTTTTTTTTAGCTTTTTTGATTGATGATTTGTATATTCTTTTAAGTTTGTGTAGCTGCAGCTTGTCTTGAATGTTGTTTGTTTTGAGCCAGGTCCACTGCAACCTTCTCATTTGTTGCTTTATCTTTTAAAGTTCTGTGTTTCTCCAAGGTGTTTGTTTTTCTTTTGTCCTGTTTAGTTTTTCTGAATGGTATTAGGATATCAAAAGCTTCATGAAGCAACGTATAAAGTTTTGGAACAGAATTAATTGTATCTAGATCTGTGTTGGCTGTTAGTTGTGTTTCTAAGTCAACATAATTGAGTTTGCTCCATGGTCGATAAGTGTATGTAAGTATTTGTGGGGTGTGTTAATTTTTGGTATTTTATGTCGGAAAGTTATCAAATGATGGTCTAACCATGTGATTGGCATGATGAATGGTAACTAGTTCAGGCTTAGCAAAAATTACATTGAGGATGTGTCCAGCGATGTGTGTGGGATTATGTACAATCTGAGGTAGGTTCAATGTGACTAGGCCAGTGGTGATAGATTTGGGATGGGGCATATTGGGTTTGTCAAACCAAATATTTAGGTCTCCAAGAATGCATAGGTTTGAGTATAATGTAATAAGGTTTGAGACTGTACCTCGAAAAGCATCTGGGAACGTTGAGCTGTTAGGTGGAGGTCTGTAAAGGAGGAGAAAGTTACAGGAGGAAGTTGAAGTAGGGTGGCATCTGGTGGGGAGGGCTTCACAACGTTGTATGGAAATGTTGTCTGTTTTACTGAGATTTATTGCTTGTTTGAATATAATAGCTAGTTCACCTCCTCTCTTGCCCATACGGTTTTGTGTGATGGTTTGATAGCCCGGAGGAACGGCTTCATGCAACACTGGGGCCATGTCATCTCTCATCCATGATTCTGTTGTGAATAGTAAGTTAGGTTGGGTGTCTGTGGGAAGGTCGTAGATGTGGTGCTTGTTTTTTTTAGAGTGATTGAGCATTTATGAGCTAGCAGTTTAAAAAACGTGTGTTAGTGGCAGTGTTGCTTGGTTCAGGAGAAGGGTGAGCAGTACATTTTGAGCTTGTGACAGGTGTGTTGTTAGTTGTGATACCTGTGTGTGTGAAGGTCACAATAGTCCTGATTTTCAATATAGTGTTCCTCTTCCAGCAAGCTTAGGAGGCATTTTGTTGGGTCTGTGTGTGTCGGTGGTGGACTTGGTGGCCGAGAAAGACATGAAGAGTGTACTTTTATTGTGGTGTAGCCTTATTATGTAATAGACAAGGGGATGCGAAGTTGTTAAGAGTGGCATGTTGTTTATTTTGTTTGCGTCTGTTTAGTGTGGAAGGAGTATGGGATAGAGGTGGTGGAGGATCATGTGGATCATAATGTAAGGCTCTAAATTGTACAATGGATGAGAGGCGGGTGAATGAATATTGCTGTGTTAGGGTGCTTGTGGTAGATGTTTGTGAAGAGTGAAAATGTAGGGGTAAAGATTGGTCACAATATGTATTCTTTGTGTAGTCATGAGGGTGGGAGTGGGTGTGACAGAAAGTATAATAAAAGTCTGTGTTATTTTGATGTGCTGATGTGTGTGCTCTCTATTGTTTTTGTGGAATAGTGAAAGGGGATATTGAAGTAGTGGTTTTATGAGAAGGTTTGTATGTGAGATAGTGCTTGTGAGTGGTATTAGAGTATTACAGAGTGTGTTGGTGTGTTTTGGAGATGAGTGTATGAGGTGTGTAATAGGGGATGGATTGTGTCAGGGGAGTTTGTGTTAGGGGTGATGACTGGAAGAGGTAATATGTGTGGTGGAGTGGAGTGTGAGGATTGTATGGTTGTGTGTAATTGGCGAAGAGAGGGAAAGGGTGTTTGTGGATGGTGTATTGGAATCATACCCCTAATCCTGACAACCAATCACAACCCCAACCCTAAAACCAGAAACAAATAGGAATCTCAACCCTAGTACCAATCGCAATCCCAACCTATCACAACACCATATGTAACAACCAATAGAAACCTATATAAGGGCCAAGTTAACTGAAGCCCCAGCCCCTGTGGGAAAGGAGGAGGGAGATGCTGCTTTATTCAGAATCTCCTTGGATACAGAGAGACTGAATCCACACTTCCAATCTAGCATAGTCTACTTTCCAGGTAAGGGAGAGATTGTAAAAAAAACACTGAAATACTGCTTATCGCGCATTCAGAAATGTGGCTTTTTCAAGGCAAAAACAGGTGATGCAGACAGTTTCTAAACACAATTTAAATCACAGAAACAGATTAAGCAGTCTCCTAAACACACTCTGGTTAGCCACTGAGGTGTATGTAGCCTTTTTACTTAAAAAAAGAAGGGTGGCTTTATACAGTCTTTTGCCACAAACTAGGAGGAAACTATCAAACAGTCACGGCTAAAAACCAGCACTTTAAAAGACCAAGCTTCCTGAAACGCAGAGAGTCTACAGTAAACTGGCATGGGTAGCAGCAGAAAACACTTTTAAACAAATAATAAGATTTCCCAGAAAAAAATCTGGGCTCCTTACCTAGGTTTCCTAGATCACTGGGCTGTATTAGGCCGCAGGAAAAAGCTGGGCTCACAAAATAGAGGTGGCTGTCTTGGGGTTCACTCCACACACTTCATGTCATGAAGACTGTGCACAAAATCAAATTGTATAGATGAATCATCACCATTAGTTGCCCAAAGCGTCAAAACAAATTTAATCGGATTAGTACTAACACAATTAAACATTGAAGAAGAACAATGCATACCATTAAGGAAATGATTTGTAACACAGAAACATATCGCAGGTCAGACTGTATCAAAATTAGTCAAGGTCAGCTAAACAGAGCATGAAAATTTGGGTTGGGTATAGATTATCCCTACAGCTACCCAAATTAGGAAATGCATGTGTGGGGATGTGCTAACACATGCAGGCAAAATACCTAAAGAAGACAAAAATAATTTGTAAGGAATATATCTAAGGTGATAGATTACTAAATAAAAAATAAAAAGAGTGAGCGTCAGCATGCTAGCTTCTGTTCTAGGAATAGGAAAACATAGTCAAGAGAAATGGCAAAAAGTAGGAAGATATACCTCTCCTATGGTCAGCATTCAAGGATTCTTCATCAGCAAAGCATCAGATCATCAGCGGAGTGTAGAACATGAGCTGCACAGATAACAGCGGGCGAAGAGGCAAGGAAAGACTGCCTAAAACTTACAGAGTCCAACCCTAGTGTAAAGCACGCTGATGGTTCTGATTTGTAAGTTCAGTAGCATCACATCACGTAAAAGAGGCATCATCCAATCAAAAATCAATAAGATGTCAGGTTGCAACAGTCTGGTATTTTATCAGGTTTGGTCTGGCATTGTCTTATGAATCCAAACAGTTTAGTTCAAATTAACTTTCACTTGTATCAAACCAGTTCCTTCCCATGGTGTTCAATGGACTTTTCTGAGTCCCATGTGAATCTGCATTAGTTAAAACAATTTATTTCACAATATTTCCACAGGCCTAAATGTTCAGGAAACTAAGGTCATTTAACTACAGATCTCAGTATAATTGAACAAAGTGGTTATTGCTATTCATGAGAATCAAACCTAGAGGAAAATGTAGAGAACAATGATTCATCACTTTATATGATTGCAAATATGGGCTTTGTAGGCCTATAAATGCTAACACAAGAAATATAAATGCATTAATATATTTGGTAATAAAACACACATAATATACATAACTTGTAAATTCAGCATTATTATTATATCATAAAAATGTGTAAAATATTTCATTAAGAATTGCAAACTTGTTAAGGCATCACGTTAGATATGACAGAGAAGTGCCTTTATTATTATGCATATGTCTATTTAAACTCATAAATCACACCTTAAACATTATAAATGCTAAATTGTTGTGTTACTAGCAGCTAATCTAGTGTCTAAAATATACTATGACATTATATCTTGTTAGCATATTGTTAAATTCGATAGGCACAATTGTGACCACCACAAATGAAAACATGAGCACTTTTAAAATGAGTCAGTGCAGCTTTCTACGTTAGGTTGTTAGCATAAAGCCTTCTGCTGACATTTGGGTCGCTAAAAGCTTTACTAAAATTTACGCTCCAACAGTCCCTCCTCTGACGGAAATCTATTCCATCACAAAAGAAAACACTCTCAATGAAACAACTCAAACGTTTGATGATGAGATTAGCATAATAAACACTTCTCCTCTTCTCCATTTCTATCTCTTCCCTCCTCTGTCTACTCTTAGGTCTTTTCTCTTTCCATAATTTGTATAGTTTGTATAATCCAAGTACAATTAAGGCACACAAAGCCACAATCAACACAGGTCTTAAGATCATACCTATTACTCCCTTTCCCAAATTTACAAACCAATTTCCAGTGGTTGAAAAACCATTACCAATTGTTTTCCATGCACCAGTGGCTGACAGATTTTCAGGTATGTAAGTGCAGCCGTGTTGTGTATGAAAAACGTACAGACCCCGCCCTTTGCCAATAATATGTCTAACACAAGACAATTTTGCAAAACCATTGCTCTCACAGCAACCATCTCCCAAGCATAGCTCCAGCATAGTCAGTAGACATGTCATCTACTATGGCTGACAACTTTCTAATCTTGATATTATTTACGACCACACAACTTGATGGAATGATTGCACTAAATATATATTCTGTAATCTCTGCTGCACTAACTCCTCTCTTAATCCTAGAATTTAGTTTCTCTTTCCAGACTGGATTGTCAAAATTGTCCACATGATAAATTTTCGGAAATACTACTTCCAGGTAATGTGTACCATACCAGCTGTTCAGCGGTTTGTAATACGCATCGTTCCCACAAATTCAAATAAACCCTGGTATGGCAGGATCTTGTCTATCTAACATAAAAGTCCAAACACTTAAAAAAAAAAAAAAAAAAAAAGATGTCTACATTCCCTAGTACCTACAAAATGTGCATCTATCTTTGACTTGGGTCTATATATACATAATGTTTCTACGTGTTGCCAGTCTAAAGCTACGTATCCCTGTGTATCACTGCCTGTAATGTGTGCAGCATCTTTCTGTAAAACTACTACTTTCTCTATTTTGGTTTTCATTGCTTTTCTTCTGTCATCTACTTGACCAATGAGCTCGGTTTCTGCTTTTGTAAGAATGCAGGTTAAATTGTTCTTGTGTGCCTATGTGGTTCCAATGGTCAGGGCCGGTTCAAAGAAACCTCTCACAATGTCAATGTTTTTTGCTTTAGCGAGACTACTCAGATGCTGATTAATAGACACAAAAGAAAACATATGATCATAGTTAGAATAGAAGTACTGTATATACTCCTGGTCATACAACCGAGTTAACAGACTGCAAGAAATTCATATGTTAGTGGCAAACTGTGATAAGCGATTCTTTCTTGTACTGATGAAGGGATCTATCTACAAACATACCAATCATGCACCTCCATAGTCTCTTTATATTCATACAATAGCCTATAATATACATTTGAAGACAAATCTCCCTTAGAACTGTCAGTGTAAAACAATCTCTCATCTTCACACAGGGGATCTTGTTCTGTATTTGAATCTCCTAGCACTGGTGTAATTGTGCTCTCAACCTCTTCAATCTATCAATAAAATGGTCACAGTCACACAAACTGTTTTTAATTCTTCACACACATACTTGCTTTTACTCCTTTTACCTTGGTCGGGGGTCATGGCTTGCCTAGACTCAGACCAAAAATACATTGAGTTCAAAAATAAAAATAAAAAATGCAAAAGTGGCTTTCAGTAAATGTACAGCCTCTTTTCTTCTCCTTATGTGAGCAAAGCAAGAAACAAAAGTCTTCTCAAAATGATTGCTGTTATTTACAAAGTTTTTGATCTTCTAGAAAGTTGATCAAGATTTTTCTGTACTTGCAAATGTTCAAAATCACTCCTAAAAATTCAAATGTCTCTAATAATAAACCATCTGGTAATCACTAATTAGCACTGCCAGCAAATAATGCCTGTGTTCATCAAGCAGGAGTGAGATTTCAAATTTCAGTTTTAAAGCAATGTCAAGTTCCAAAATGTTCTGCTGGATACGAATTGTCAGCACAAAAGGCAACAAACTCTTCCTCCCAGTCATCAGCTGCAGTCCATTCAGGAGCTGAATCTTTTCAAATGGGCACTCATTTTTTTTTTTGACTTCCTTGCTGCACGACTTTCAATATCACTGTCTCTTTGCTCTGATTATTTAGTCACTTCAGCAATAGCAGGAGGCACATTTATCACTGGGTCTGGACTATTCAAGGGCCACTGATCTTCAACCACAATTCTTTTCTCAAGCACATCTGGAACTTCAGCATTTTCTGAACTAGCAGGGGTCAACTGACTCTGACTCAACACCCCATGCATGCTCTGCAATAGCCACTTGTCCAGTCCTCACAGTGTGGCTAACCTGGACCCCTTCTCTCACTGTATCTGACCCTAGAGGAACAAGCAGTGTATTATCGAGAGGACTTGGAACTTTGGTGTGTGGCTCGCATGAACCCAGTTAGGAAGACCAGCACACTTCACAGCAGTTATAGTCACCACGAGAACCTCAAAAGGCCCTTTCCAGCGCAGCTCTGAGTCTGACTTTGACATGCTTCTTCACCAGAACCCAGTTTGCATGGCTCAAGTCATGGCACTGTTCTTGTTGAGCAGTTGCCTCTTTAACTTGGCGAGACAAAGAGTGAACCACATCAGCTAATCCTGACACTGTTCTTATTGAGCAGTTGCCTCCTTAATCTGGCGAGACAAAGCGCAAACCATAACAGCTAGTCCTTTGCAATAATCCAGCACTAAGTCATTTGTAATATTCACAAGTGCATTTGCAGCACAGCTGGCAATCTCATAGCGCACCCCATAATGATTTCAATGGGGACAATCCTATCTTTCTGTAGGGTGTGCTGCGCATGCTCATCTGGACAAGAGGCAATGCATCTGGCCATTTCAATCTGTAGCTGCACATCGTTTTGCCAGTCAAGGCTGCAGTGTTCCACTCATTAGCTTGACTAATCCTGAGGCTTCTGATCTGTAACTGCAATGCAATCTTTGCTCAGTTCGTAAAGCTGCACACAACAATTTTTTTATCTCATTTTTGAAATGAGTTCCTAGGTCTGATTCCAGAGAAGTTGAAAACCCGAGACGAGGTATACATTACTTCAAAAGCAGCTTTGCAGTTCTAAGGCTATCATTCCTGCGAGTTTGGTAAGCCTCGATTCAATGTGAGGATAAACCACCATCAAAACATACCTCAATCCATTATACTCAGGCATTTCAATAAAATCAGGTTGCTGTTGAAAGGAACTTCTGATCTACTTATGTGACTGAGGTTAAACACAGTGCGTTTCCCTACATTCATTTGATGAGATGTTACACATCTGTGACCCCTGCTTCTGCAGCCAATCTGATTTGGGGTTCTACCATGTTTGTCTGATCGTTCTGATCATTGCATCTCTGCCTATATAAGCCGGTCTGTGGTAGTATCTTGCCGTCGGGGACAACAAATTATTGGGCAATACTGCCTTTCCCTCACTGGAAACCCATATATCATCCTCATCTCTTTGAACACAACCTGCTTTACTCCAACCCCTTCACTTGACTTTTTCTCTGGAATCAATTGCTATCATAAAAAGGTTTTGATTTGTCTCACTGGTGCTGCTTCCATCGCTCCATTCCTCATTAAAGGATGTGCCATGGAGAGCACAATAGCGTACCACTTGGTCAGCATTGGCATTGCCTAACGAGATGTAATAATTTGACTTTTGATGTGCTGTACATTTAACAATTGCAATTTTCACAGGTAACTGTAATGCTTTCAATAATTGATAAACCCTGTCACCGTTTCAGATAGGTGATCTAGAAGATGTCAAAAAGCATCTCTAGGAGCATAACAGTCTGAAATCATGACCCCAAAATTATACTGGCTATCAGTAGAAATGGTCACTTTAAGCTGTTCAGAAGCACAGTATGCTCCAGTAGGATAACCAGTTTGGCTATTTGGGCAGAAAAGACTCATTGAAGCCAGGAAGCTTTTATCACTCCTGAGATTGTGCAAACTGCATAACCAGATCTCAGAATTTCATTAGTATCTCTTGAACAGGAGCCATCAACGAGCATGACATTTTCATCTAGTGGGGGATCTTGAATATCAGGTCTTGATTCGGTGCACATTTCAGTAACATCAAGACAGTCATGCTGTTCCTCATCTTCACAGTCATTTATATTTTAAACAGAAATTGGTAAAAGCATTGCTGGATCTAAAACATTACAACTTTAATATCAACATTTGGGTTTCTAAAAAATAAATTGTTCATAACGGGTCAAACGAGCATTGGTTAAATACTGGGTTTTGGTTCGGGTCAAAAGGATTTCAGCAGAATGGGCACAAAAACGTTTCGGGGGTGGCCATTGACAATGCTTTTGCCCTGACTGATCATTACCGCCAACGGCATGGCCTCCTAGACCGCCATATTCTGAACATAGTACTACCACCCACTGCCAGGCCACAGTCCACCGCCGGGCCTGACTGTGAGCACGGCCCGGCGGTGGAGGCAGGACAGGCGGTGGGATTACGATCTCTATTCCACCAGGGAATCCCTGGCAGAATGCATACGGGTGACAGGAATAGTCATTACTCCTACCCCCTTCCCACTGGACCTACCCACCCCCCAGGCCCCTGGAACAGCTCCCACACCCCAAACCCTGAAAACCGACCCTCCACCCCTAAAACCCCATGCAGGTCCCCCCTCCCCGACCCTCATTATCCCCCACCCCTACATACAGGTCCCCCCAGACCCCAACCCCCCACATCCACATTCACCCATTCACGGACATGCACACATGCATACATGCACCCAGACACACATTCCCCCACAGACACCCACGCACACCCCCATGCACCCACACACTCACACATACACCACCCTTCCTTCTCCGGCAGCATTTGCCTTATCTGTTGTGCTGCTCCGGGGGGGAACGGGCTCCGGGGATGCTGCTCTGCCTCCATCGCTGCCTCCTCATACACTGCCACGCCTAAAACTGCTTCATAATAGGCATGGCTGTGTAGGGAGTGATGTGGCGTGATGGTGGAGTAGCATCCACCCCCACCAACGACCACCAGCATGGCGCATGGTGGGCCTCACCGCCATGAATGGTGGTGAGCCAATATGTGTCATTATTTGGCTGGATGCCGGCTGCCAACACTGTCGGTCTTTTGTTGGCCGCCAGCACGGTTGGCAGCAGGGCATCCCACTATGTTCCTAATGAGGGCCTATGTGTTTTTTTCATTGGGCTTTCTCAATCTTAAAATAGAGAATTTACATGGGCTTCCCAGGATCTCTTTTAGAACACTTTCTTCAATTAATGGGATTTATTCCTGCAATTACTTCTGGTGACATTTTACAAGGTGGTGTCCTTGGATTCACTGCATTTGGTTTAACTGTGATTTTAACTGGCTCAACTCCTCTTATGAGTCCAATCTCCTTTCCTGAAAAATCCTAAACTTTCGCCATAACTGTCCCTTGCGACTCCTTGGGTGAATCATTAACTGTCATCATTGGGAACAATGCAATTAGTGGATACAATTCTTCAATTTTGCAGTGCATTTCTTCATCTCTATATCTCTGTATTGCTATCCCATTGTGAGTGCAGCTAATGGAACGATTTAGGTGACCCTCTAGATCACAACCTAACAGGCTCACAGGACTTGAATCGCAAACCACAAATTGGTGCTGGTCCTCAAATGCTAGGATATGTTCTGTAATTGGGTTAGTTGACTGCTGATTTCCTGTCTTACCACCTGAATTATTTTTCCTGACAAGGGCACATTTGGTACTTCTGCAGTTCTGACAGTGGAACTTATCAAGGGAAATGGCAATCAGCAGGAAGATATACCTCTTCTAGGGTCAGCATTCAAGAATTCTTCATCAGCAAATCATCAGATCAGCCGCAAAATCCTTTAGAAGCACCTTTAGGAGAGGTGCAGAACACAAGCTGCATAGAGAACAGCGGGGTCAAGAGCCAAGAAAAGACTGCTTAAAACTTACAAAGTCCATCCGTATAGTAAAGCACACAAATGGCTCTGATTTGTCAGTTGAGTGGCTTCACATCACGTAAAAGAGGCATCGTCCAATCAAAAATCAATGAAATGTCAGTTTGCAACAGTACCAAAACCAAGATAATTTAACTACAGATCTCAGTATAATTGAACAAAGAGCTTATTGCTATTCATGAGAACAGAACCTAGAGGAAAATTTCACATTAGAAAGAACGATGATTCATCACTTTATATGATTGCAAATATGAGCTCTACAGTCCTAGTTATGCTAAAACAAGAAATATAAATGCATTCATATATTTGTAAATAAAATAGACAAACTAGTAAATTCAGCATTAATAATATATCAAAATATTAAAAGATTTCATTAAAAATTGCAAATTTGTTAGTTACTAGCAGTTCATCTGGTGTCTAATGGACATTATTTAATCTTGTTAGCACATTGTTAAATCTGGTAGGCACAATTGTGAGCACCACAAATGAAAATATGAGCACTTTTAAAATAATGTCAGTGCTGGTCAGTCTGATTAAGCAGCTGCTTCTGCTATGTTCTTCTCAGCAGCAGCAAATCCTGTTCAGCGCTTCTTCGCTAAAGGGGTATCCGAGCTGCTGAACTGCCTTCAGCTACAGCCTCTTGCCTCATCCCACTTGAGATTTTCGACTTCCATAAAAGTGACTTATGGCTTCATTATGAGTTTGGTGGTCCTAACGCAGGACCGCCAAACTCACGGGGAGGATGCCACTGCCATGGCAGTGGCTCCCCTCCACCCTATTAGAATGTTTCCGCCGGTTTGACCAGCGGAAACCTTATTTTAGAGCGTTGCTGCCGGTCAGACCAGTGGGAACAGTGCTATGAGATAGCACTCGGCTCCATTAAAGGAGCTGAGGGTTATCTCAAAGCACAGAGGGGGCCAACCAGCAGAAAACAGACAGTGCGCATTCTGAGGGTGCCGGGCAGGGGGGCCCCTTTACTGCCCATCCCATGGGCATAGGCCGTGCAGGGGCCTGCCCTTTGGCCCTCAGCACACCCTCACTTTCCATGCTGCTGAAACTGCCATGGAAATGCTGGCTGTAAGGGGAGTTTTATTCAGCCAGAAGGCGCTGAGTTTAGCGACGCTCTGGCTGACTACTACTCAGACTGCTATCACCGTGTCAGGAACTCTGTTCCCGGGGGAATCAGCGGTCCCCTCATGAGGCCACCGGCCAGGGTTGTAATTGGGCAGTAGGACTGCCTGGAGTGCAGCAGTGCCACTGTCAACGCAAGTGTGGCGGTCCTCTGATCGCCACACTTGTTAAGAGGCCCTAAGTCCGAACATAGAAATCTTCACTGTTAGTTTGTTCAGCTGCTCCCCGATGATAATGCTCCCTCCTGGTACACTGCCTACAGCCTTGCCCTGCTGAACTTTACCTTCTCAGAGCATTGTTCTTGAAATATCTGTCTGAAGGCAAGCACTGACCACGCTCAGTCAACTTCCTGTATCCGACTTGCGCTCCATCGCAGTCAGCCATATTTTTCGACTTTGACCCAGTCAGGTGCGGTTGGCACTGTGATGCCTTAACCGCTAGTTTTTACTCAACACTTTAGAAATTCATAACTCCGGTTCTACCGATTTGATGTTTGTCATTTTGATGTCAAATACTTTATTAAATTTTACTCTATTTTTTGCATTGCTCTTGTGTTGTGTTTTTACCTTTTTACTCTTTGTGTGATGCATAAATACATTACACATTGCCATTTTTGTGACAAGCTACCCAGGGTTAAGCTCAGGTTAATTTAGTGACATTGTGTGGTTCACTTTGTCAGGAGTTGTGGTTGCTGCTGGACCAGGGCTCCCACCCTAGTCAACCAACAACTCAGTTTCTCACAGTCCCATAGCTTAATGCCCATGTGTATTTAGATAGCTATTTCTCCTAACGGCCTGTGTTACAGAACAACATTTCTGCTATACATAATGTTATGTGACATTTAGGGCCTGATTACGACCTTGGCGGATGGGATACTCCGTCTCAAACGTGGCGGATATTCAGCCAGCTGTTTTACAAGTTTCATAGGATATAATGGAACTTGTAATACGGCAGGCTCTTGTTTGTGACAGAGTATCCCATCCGCCAAGTTTGTAATCAGGCCCTTAGTTTGCAACAGTTGAATGGAAAATACTATCAAAACCAAATTTACAGCATATAGATAACCTGGGCCAAAAAGACCAATGAAAATGTATTCTCCATGAGTTAAGCTGAAATTGATTCTAAACTGCATAATGGGATTTCACAATATTCACACTTTCTAAAAGGGCCCTGCTTCTTAGGCTCTACTTTAAAAGACTGAACCCAGATACTCTAGGCTCTTGAGGAGGCCTGGATCAATCATTTGTTCATAGGAGAAGATTCCCTTTGAAGCTCTTTTGGCAGGGCCATAGGAAGGTTTGGAAGGTAATGTTGAATTCTCCACTACTGAGACAGGGAATTACTATTTGGATGTTTTGGGCATGGAACTCGGGGTTAGTTTTGATGCCATAAAGTGTGTGTTTCACATTTAATCTTAGCATCTGTTGTTCTTTATGTCCGGAACATTTTTGTTATTAACTGTTGTATTTTTTAACTCACTTGGTTTGGGCTTTATTGCCTAATATTATTTGTGTCTGGCTGGTTGTGGCACCATATAGTTGGCATTAGCTTTAAGGAAGACCTTACTGCTTGAGGCATGCCATATTTAATTCCAAAAAACAAGTTCACCCCTTCTATTCTGCAACTTGAATCTAGCTATTCCAGTCACCCTTGCCCAATTCTTTCTCTGACCTGTTGAGGCTCCTGCTGTTCTCCAGTGTGAGTTCAAACTTGTTTGCTTTCTTGATGCACTGTAAGAAATCTGGTTATTGGTTGAGGGAGACAGAAGCCCCACTCTGACAACAACCATTATCCTTGTCAGAGTGAACCACCAAAAGTCACTAACTTAATCTGTGCTTAACCCTCTTGTAGCTTGGCACAAAGCAGCCACGCTTCACTTAGAGGCAAAGTTTAAAGTATGTATGCAGTCAATAAAATGAAAACACAACACAAGAAAAATCCCACACTAGTTTAGAAAAATAGAGTACATTTTAATTAACAAAGTGATATCAGAATGCCAAACCCCCATCAGGAGAACCTCAAAATATTTAATTTAAAATTTTAGGTATATATAGCTTCTTAAAGCACAAAAGTTCTAATTGCGGGTATCTGGTCATGCTAGACTGAAGTGGGGGGAAGGTGACAAGTGTGTGCCGACCACGATGGAACATGTGCTGGATACAGGATCCAGATTAATCCTGCTGGTACAGTTATCTTAAAGTCTAGTCTAAAGAGTTCCATTTGCGGTGGAAGAGGCCGCGAGGAGCAGTGAAAGTGTCATGGATTGTCGTTGCTGCAGCATGAAGAGCAGATCTAACATCTCAGATGGACGTCGCTGTAACACCAAGATCCAGTTGGGTGTTGCAGACAGCCGTTGCTGGAGCTTTGTATTGGTGGTCTCCGGACACTGTCGTTGATGTAGTGTGAAGTGCAGGTCACACATTGCTGGTTGTCGCTGGCGGACATTGTAGAGCAAAGAGTCAGGTTTACTGGAGCTTTGTTTTAGCAGTCCTTCTTCCGTAATGTCCACCGGTGCAGGTGTATCATGATGAGTGGCCCTGGAGGTCCAATATTTATTCCCTTTTTCACCTTTTAAGTGGGGGTATTTCCTATACTACTGACACATCTGGTTCTGGAAAGTTCTTCCCTTCCTCTATCTAGGCTCCAAGAAGTACTGGGTGACAAAAAACAGGGCAGGGCTAGTGTCAGATTCCTTAGGCTAGCCCTTTAAAGTGTAAGTGAGGCAAGGCACAGCCTGCCCCATGACATCATGGTGGGATGACCCATCCTGCCCACACCAAAACCCTCTTTGTGTCACTGTCTGGAAGGGTACACCTTAACAGCAGACCCATTCAAAGAACCATTCAAAGTCATGTGGATCAGGACATTGGCAGAAGGCAAATATGGGTAAGGCAAGAAAATGCTAACTTTCTAAAAGTGTCATTTTCAGAATGATGACGTAAAATCTGAATTTACCCTTATACAGGATTTTAAAAAACAAATCATTTGTGTGTAAAGAGCATATTTATATCTCCACCCAATCCAAAGTTATCACCTATTAAATGTAATAAGTTAACGCAGTGTTAGTCAATGGGTGAGATATGCCTTAAAATAGTGAAAAATTTCAAATACCATGCACCCTGCTTTGTGAGATTTTAGGGCCTACCTTATTAGTGACTTATAAGTATTAAAGAAGGAAGGTTTATGTCTGGCAAAAAGTTAATTTTGCCAGCTCAAAATGGAAGTTTGCTGCACACAGGCTGCTGTGGCTGTCCTGAGACACGCTTGAAAAGGCTAGTTTAGTGTGTGGCACAATGAGTGCTGCATGCCCACTTGTAGGATTTAATTGACAGGTGTTTTGTACATGTGGTACCACTTTACTAGGGGTTACAAGTAAATTAAATGTGCCAATTAGATGTAGTCCAATTTAACCATGTTTTAGGTATAGAGCACACACACTTTGGCACTGGTTAGCAGTGGTAAAGTGCATAGAGTACTAAAGCCAACAAAAGCTGCTTCAGCAACAGGAGGCAAACATCCGGGGGAGACCCTGCAAAAAGACCAGGTTCAACACACTAGATCTGGAAAAATAGGGTGAACTAAGAGTTTTCAAGTTGTGGGCACAATTACCATACATTGTACATCCTACCCTTGTGCTTTTTCACTCGACTGACAGCCAAAAGCAAACCAGCGGTGGATACCTCCCAACAAATCTTAGGCCGAGGGGCTTGGGGGCAGGACAGATTACCAAATCATAAAATAGCCACTGTATTGGAATTTGACAGTCCAGGCTCCAAGGAGCACGCCAAGAATCCTGAATGTGCCTACTGTCATTTAACTTCAGCAGCGCTTTGTCGAGACAAAGCAGAGACCAGATGGTGGTAATCACCCCAGGAGCAATGAGGGCAGCAGGAAGTAGCGCTGGCGGAGAGCAGGAAGCCGCACCTCGTGTGCATAACCCCTTGTATGGTGCTCCCTTTAAATCTTTCCTTCTTGACATTACCTTCAGCAGTCTACTGAGTGTTATTCTTTCTTAATGATGAATCTGCTTTGTCTTGAAGCTGGGTTCTTGGACATTATGAAAATGTATGTATCTACCTATTGTTAGTTACATAGCCTGATCCTTGCTGGAGAGCAGCGTGGTGATGTGAATCAACAGGGGTTGAAGATGATTCCAAGTGGCATACCTTCAGTGGCCTTTTACAGAGTTGCGCTATACACTTTTTGCAGTGTCGAGCACAATATTGTCTCTTGTTCTTGTCTTCTCTTGGAATTCCCAAGAACTACAGTCGTTTAAGGATGATTTTCACTCTGAGAGGTGCTCAAGTATCCTTAGTATAAAGCGAGCAAAGGACTTGCGATGGTGCGATGTTGCGTCCAAGAACCTCAAACGGACGGCAATTGAAAACCAGAGGGTTCTGACTTTGTCTGCATGGTATTCATAAATTGACTTTGAATGCGATTTGTAGTTAGTAATTTATTTGTTATTACCATAATCACTCCCTGCCAGTAATGGACGTTGATGTTTAAGAGAACTTGACTGATAGCTTGGCAAGCATGGGTCCTGCAACAGCAGATGAATGTGGAACGCATACAAAAATGACCTGAACAATTACAGCGCATAGAAATGTTTCTCCGCCTTGAAAGGCAATCAGTATAGCGCACAGAGTGAACTCTTCCCCTTTCTAAGCTTGATCCACCGTATTGGTGTTATGTTACGATCTACCAGAGACGATGAATGGCTTTATATTTCTTCAGGCCCGGTATTTGTTGAAAAAGCCTAGCCCTTACCTAAAAAATGTGTGAAAGGAAATCTGAAAGAAAGCTTAGTTAGCGTCCAAAAATAAATCCTCTGAAGAATAGCTCACGCCCATAAATAATTGCAGTAAATAACTGCAGTTGTGGCAGTTAAGCTTTGTGCTTTTGCCAGGCTAAATTCCACTCAGTTACTTATCATGTAGCTGTCTTCCTATGGCTGTGAACCATGGTGTACTGTCACGATTCCTAAACTGTTTCCATTGCCATTTCACTTTGGTTTAACCCCTCCGGCTATGCTTAGGGTTCATTAGGAATTAATTGTTCGCATTTATTAGACTAAAACAATAGATATCTGTGGGAGCTTTCTGCAGATCAAAGGATATACTGGGCCTGCAGATGTGGGCAGGTTATCGAGCACAGATGGGCGATAACTGGCTCGTATAAAAGCATACATCTTAACCAGCACATTAGCATGGCAGAAGGCAAGGAAAAGACATTCTGGGAAGTTGTTTCTTTCCAGTTCCTCCACTAATTATTTTAGGGCGCCCAGTTGCACATGTGATTTCAATTTCCAGGGCGTCATTACAAACATACAGAAGTTTATAGCTATCCCACAGTAATAAAAAGTGCTGTTGAGTTGGAAAAGGGGGAACAGATTTTTAAGAAAAGTATGGAACAACTGTGTGGTGGTAAAGACAACGCTGGCAGCTGTTAAAGAAAAAGTGTATTTGTGAGGCTTTTTTGTTAAGAATTCATGTTTTTTGTATAGTGCTTACTGATTCGCATGCGCAGCAGAGCACTTCACAGGAAACATCATTATTAGCAGATCAGTGGAGGGGCAGACTAACTTTGGGGCTACTTGTAAGCTTTCTGGTAGAATATTCCAGGTATTTTCTGTTTAAGACAAAAGCTATGAGCCAGGACCCCAAAATTAGGCCATTTGTACCACCCCGGGGGATGGGTTCTAACATGATTTTTTTTGCCAGGTATGGATTCCTAGAGATGGAAAATATATGACAGCAGGTCATCACTCTTTGCCTTTTGTCTGATATTATTGGATTGGCAAACATAGCTGAAAAAATAATGTGTTTCATATTTTTGATGAAAAGCATACAAATTCATAATATGTGGAAAAATAAATCTAATTCCACCAGATTGGTGAAATTCAATATAATCTAAAAATAATTATGATTATTAATTGTAATAATAGCAATGTAGTCCTCAAAATATTAACAATAAAACTTCATTGTATTCCTCATATATTGATATAGACGATATGCTTTATTTTTACTTACAATTTCAAATGATAATAGCTGTCATGTTACATAGGTGATGTATGAGTGAGCATAAACAGTTTTTTTCATTCATATTTGTCGTCATTAGAATAGATGTCATCATTCTCTGCGTCTGTTTGATTTTCACAGGTGGGAAGTTTGCACGTCAGTACACTTGAGGTCATCTAGTCAGCAGACACATGTTGGCAGTTTGCAGTTCCTAATACAGTTGCAAGCTAGTCGATGTAACACAGCCTTAGGTGCTGGCCACCACTCCTTCCAGTACAATACAAGTTGCTCTGCTCCCTTGTGTTTTTCCAACTTCCAGCCTCTCCCAGTCCGACTAGGTGTCTGTGGATCATTCAAAAGACATCTCTTGCATATAACAGCTGATAATTTGCATGTTCGGAATGTTTCTTCAGACAGTCACTGCAAGGTGGAAGTTGTTGACTGTCTGTCTCACCCTTATTTGCTCAGAATAGGTGATATCTCAAGTCATTCATGTGATAAACCAAAGATTTTGGTGCATACAGCAAGCACAAGAGTTGTTCCAGTTTGTCCATTAGTACTTCAGGGAGATCCCATTTGTCACCGAGCTGCAAAAATGTTTCCTGTGTTTGTCTGTTGGCAAACAGGAGTTTGAATGCACTTACTTTTCCCTTTCCCTCAGAAGCCCCTACTGTCTCACATCCGGTAAATGTATGGAGGCCTATCATAGCTTGACAAACGTTTTCACCACGAGTTTAAGCTATTTTCCCAATATCAAGTGCTCACATGCGTATATTAGTACCACATTTCAGAAACAATTTAGCCATGATTCTGTCATGGAATCCCAAACACATAATAAACACATCAGTGTCGTATGAGCTTATCATTACTGCCTCATAACCATCATTAGCGGCATGTACACTCTCTGAAGAAGAACCATACCATCAATCAGCAATGCTGAATTTCCAGGTATTTCCTCAGCAGGGGTAATGTTTTTCTGCAAGTATGTTGCTAAAACAGCTTTGTTTGCCTTTCGCAACAGACCTTCTGGAGTTGCTAAAGCCCATGATAAAGATCATAAGGGATGAGAGAATACATCCGCCGTTTGAAGGTTCTGATTCTGTGTTGTCACAATGATTCAACCAAATAGTCTGCTTTCATGATGATTGTCCTGCCATTGCTGTTCACTGCCTTCTTCTTGGACATGTCAGTGTTTTTACAGCATATGGGAGCAACAGTTGTTCGGGGGGTGGGTTTTGCTGGCCATTTTTGAGTGCATATATAAAGACCTGATTGAATGATTGCATAAGTAAGGCAACCCTTTTGGACGGCTTTGTGTTTTCTGGATCTCCATTCAGAAGTCCTAATAGGAACTGTTAAAGGTAGTCAGGCACTGTAAATAAATCTTTATCAATGTCTGATGGATGATATGACCATGGTGTTGATGTGAAATTTGTTTTAAGCTTTGTTGTTATGTGCAAAGATGTTTAATCAATGATCTTGTTCATGTCTGTTACCTTAAATTTTAAAACTGATAATTCTCTTTTCAAACTCTGGTTCTCTCCTACAACATCCTGTAGCATGACACTATTGGGTCTGGGAATATGTGGAGGCTGTCACCGAACTTGAAGTTCCCTCTCTATGTTATGAGGGTTTCAAGCCTTTCAGTAATATCACACATCTTACCTCTGTTAGGAAAAATCACAGTTCTAATGTATTGAAATAGTTCACCATATGCTTAATCTGTCATATTTCTGTAGTGATCATAGGTTTGAATGCTACATGCATGATCTTCCTTCTTTGCTTTACCCCTTATATAGTTCCTATAACAAGATGCATGAGAATGGGCTTTTGCAGCCTCTATGTCCCTACTACAAACTGCTAAAATCTTTGAATCACAATGGTTGCACACTGTCAAAACCTTTTGTCGACTCTAAACTCCGTGGCCTTGATTAATTTCTCATACGTTGCTGTTCCCTTGCAGCATTTTATCTTTCCACAAAATATACATTCTTCAGCATATATGTTAAACTTTGATGATGTACTTCTGTTTACCTGTGCACTCACTCGTTCCAACATCATCACTGACACTTGCTTCAGCTTTTCGCCTAATAGTCTGTGAATCTCTCTTCGTAGTAAACAGACTTCTGCAGTTTCTGTGGTAAAATACTTAGTGAGCTGTGTTGCCTTTTACATTTCTCGCAATGTCTAACAGTGGAATGTGATTCCTTTCTTGAGCTGCCTCTAATAAGGTTTTCTGTGATGAGTAGCCTTGTGGGCTTGTCAGCGTCACTCCATATTGTACATTTGACCATAAATAAATTATACCCTGGGGATTAGAGGGACAACATGTGCTTGTTTCAGTCTTTTTCATAAGGCTGCACATTACCTGCTCTGGAAAAAGAAATTAGTTTAAAAAATATTTAAATTTTACTTTGTTTACTTAATTTAATCAGAATTACTATTATAATTATTATCAATGTATATAATCATACTTACTCCAATTGTAATTTTTAATAATAAAATTCACAATAATAAACATTATGAACAAATTTCCATTTACATCAAGGTATCTTGGGAGTGGAGTGGTAACTCACAAAAGGCAAAGAGTTATGACTTGCTATCACATGTTTTCCATCCCTAAGCGCCCATACCATGCCAATAAATCATATTAGAACCCATCCCCCCAAGTGGTACAGATAACATGGTTGCTCAAGGCCTATATATGGTAATATTTTGACTTTGTTTTTAATTTACAATAAAGCTTGTTGAAGCAGATATGTTAATTAGAAATATGAATGAGTGTTATGCGTTTTGATAAACTAGAAAATGATAGAAATAATTAACCATAGAGAAATTAATGTGCACGTTTGAAAATGTGCCCACAAAGACTGGCTGCCAACTCACATGAATTATACTAAAATGATAAAACAAAATGCATGAAATGTTGAAAATGCGTAATAATGATGTAGTAATATGTCATATTGAAATGTATAATGTGTGTTTTGCATTATATTGTAGAGTTAACTTAGCCGAATTTGTGGCCTAGTTTTGCCAGGCCTCATGCAGAAGCTGAATAATCGTGCAGTGTAGAAAAGCTGATGCGCTGAACTGACACTGACCACTTAAGTTAATAAAATCTGCTTAGCTAGAATATTCTGCAATGATATGACGCAGAGGAGGTGGGGGAATCGAATTTGTATAAAAACTGGTGAAAAGCAGACAAGATGTACTTTCCCAGGACTCGAACAATAGAGGCACTGACTGGAGAAGAATATGCAACATTTTCGATACCTGATGAAACGAATGATGAGGACATCGTACAGTGAACCATTCGTCAACCTGAGTGCGACAAAAAATTTGAACTCATAGATTTGTAAAATAAAAGACATTGGTTAGTGTCACATATGGTGACTAATTGACCAATTAGGTTTTGGAGGATAGGCTGGGTAACTTTAATATAATGTCGTGACAAAAAGAGAAAACTTCAGATGTTCGAGGTTAGGCGTGGACGTTCAAAGAGATTCGAGATTCTGTGATTGGGTTCATGCTTTTGAGAGCCTGATGCGTTGCTGATCAACTGATGTCCTGAAGACGAAGACTGACCTTGTTGCTGATCTATACCGTGGATATGTAGCTATGACAATGTGACTGATTGACTTTTTGTCTGATTTCGGTCAAGAGCTCGCCCCCCCCCACGTCCGCAGCACCACCTTGCTGTGTCCGTGTCCCTGACCCCCGCCCATGCTGCTGCTAGCGTGTTCGAGGCCCTCCTCCACCCGCAGGCATCCACCTGCGCCTCATCCCTGGTGTCTAGTGGGCTTCTGGTAAGCGTCGCTAGACTTGTGTGCATTGTGCCGTTTTCGCCGTATTTGTGACTGAATTCTGTGCCTTGATTTATTGTGCCTTTTGCTCCTTTTTGCTTCCATTTGTGCTTTTTTGCTTCCATTTGTGCCATTTTAGAGTGTTGTAACCGGTTTTTCGCCCCTTGTGCGCTCCCCCTTGCCGCTTTCCCCTGCCTCCCTGCGGCCCGCCCCCCTCGCGCCCCCATTCGCCGCTCCCTCCAGCCTCCCAGCTGCTCCTCCCTCCCCCCTCCCTTCTTAATGGCTGGCGCTGCGCGTCGAGGGTGAGCAACCTCTGACCTGATTTCGGTCAAGAGCTCGCCCCCCCACGTCTGCGGCACCACCTTGCTGTGTCCATTTCCCTGACCCCAACCCACGCTGTTACTAGCGTGTTCGAGGCCCACCAGTTAATCAGACACGCCAAACGATCCCACTTCACAGATCGCCTGAACAACAACGCACACGACAGCAAAGAACTCTTCTGCATCGTGAAAGAGCTCTCCAACCCCAGTGCCAACGTCAATGACATCCCACCATCCCAAGAACTCTGCGACGCCCTGTCCACCTTCTTCTATCAGAAGATCGCCGACATCCACGACAGCCTCAACACCACGCCTCCGTCAGACCCGACCCCCGACAACTCCACCTGCACCAACCACCTGACCGCCTGGACCGACGTAGACGACACTGAAACTTGCAAGATCATGAACTCCATCCACTCAGGATCCCCTTCAGACCCATGCCCCACCACGTTTACAACAAAGCCGACTCTACCATCGCCCCCCAACTTCGAAAGGTCATCAACTTATCCTTCGAAACCCCAACTTTCCCGGAAAGCTGGAAGCACGCCGAAATCCACGCTCTCCTCAAGAAACCCAAGGCAGACCCCAACGACCTCCAAAAAATTTCCGCCCGATCTCCCTCCTCTCCTTCCCGGCGAAGGTCACCGAGAAGATCGTCAACGCTCAGCTTACCCACCACCTCGAGGACAACTCCATCCTGGACCCCTCCCAGTCCGGTTTCAGACGTAACCACAGCACCGAGACTGCTCTCCTCTCCGCCACAGATGACATCAGACAGCAAATGGACAGCGGCGAAACATCAGCCCTCATCCTCCTGGACCTTTCCGCATCCTTCGACACGGTTTGCCACCGCACCCTATTAACACGCCTCCACGAAGCCAGAATACAAGAAAAAGCCCTCAACTGGATCTCCTCTTTCCTCTCCGGCAGAACCCAGAGAGTCCGACTCCCACCCTTCCGCTCCGAAGCCACCAACATCATCTGCAGCGTACCCTAAGGCTCCTCTCTAAGCCAGACGTTGTTCAACGTCTACATGGCCCCCCTCGCACAACTGGCCCGTCAGCACAACCTCAACATTCTCTCTTACGCCGACGACACCCAGCTCATCCTCTCCCTCACCAAAGACCCACACACCGCCAAAGCCAACCTCCACGAGGGAATGAAGTCCATCGCCGAGTGGATGAGAAATAGCCGCCTGAAGTTGAACTCTGACAAGACGGAGGTCCTCATCCTCGGACGCATCCCCTCGGCCTAGGACGACTCCTGGTGGCCTACCGCGCTGGGACCCTCACCAACGCCAGCCAACCACGCACGCAACCTGGGTTTCGTCCTCGACTCCGCCCTCACCATGTCCAAGCAGGTCAACGCAGTCTCCTCCTCCTGCTACAACACCCTCCGCATGCTCCGTAGAATCTACAAATGGATCCCGACGGAAACCAGAAGAACGGTGACCCAGGCCCTCGTCAGCAGTAGACTAGACTACGGCAACGGACTCTACACAGGCATCCCAGCAAAAGACATCTGACGCCTCCAATGCATCCAAAACGCCTCCGCCCGACTGGTCCTCGACGTACCCCGCCGATGCCACATCTCCCACCACCTGAAAGACCTCCACTGGCTCCCCGTGGACAAGAGGATCACCGTCAAGCTCCTCACCCACGCTCACAAGGCACTCCACAACGCCGGACCAGCCTACCTGAACAACAGACTCAACTTCTACGTCCCCTCCCGCCAACTCCGCTCCACCAACCTCGCCATCGTTCCCCGCATCCAATGCAAGACCTCCGGTGGCAGATCCTTCTCCTACCTTACCGCCAAGACCTGGAACACCCTCCCGACCTCCCTGCGGCAGACCCAGGACCTTCTCACCTTCAGGAGACTCCTTAAGACCTGGCTCTTCGACAAGTAGCAGCACCCCCCCCCCTTCTCAGTGCCTTGAAACCCTAACGGGTACGTAGTGCGCTCTATAAATGCTGTGATTGATTGATTGATTGATTGATTGATTAATTAATTTTGTGCCTTTTCTTTCTAGGTACCAACTGCGCGGTTTTATAGTTTTTCTTCTAGCTAGATGTTTTTCCAAATTCATGTTCTAAACTGTTTTTGCATTAAGTCCCACATGCCAATGCTAATCTGGGTTAGGTAGGGTTCCTATACAGAGAAGTTGACATATACTGTGACAAATGATTGATGGATTAATTTGCTGAACTCAGCTATTCATGTTAACACATTCTTCTTTATTGGCTTATGTTGAGGCATTAGAACAAATGTTTTCTCAAGTACTGATTAGGTTATGTTATTGGTGGTCACTAATGAATTAATCTTGAGTGAATTGAATAAAGTTTTCATTAACCTTATGACTTAGAATTGTAACAAATAGGGAAATAAAATTGATAAAATGTATAATTGAGTTGTGGTTATTAATGAAATGTTAACATTAATGATTGATGATTAATGTTTTGCTTATTCATTATTGATTCGTACATTGATTATTGATGGTACTCGATTACTACATAGCTAGGATACTCCATGCGATCCAAAAGGTTCATCTGCCTATACGCGTCCCCTTGTAAGTTTACTTACTAAGGACCAGGCGCGCTGACGAGCTCTTCTATGGTCTGAGCTAGTTCATCTTTCAGGTGTGAGTGTGTGTCATGGCTGATCTGTTGCACTTTCTGGAGCAGATTTCGAAGACAGTTCTTCACTCCAGGGGGTGCCAGTGGAGGTCTGTCAGAATGGTTGTAAATTGGTCTGATCCTGGTGTCTAAATATTGGCCTCCGGCTGATTGAGGTAGTTCCTTCAAAGGAGTGGGTGATGTACTGTCTCTTTTGCCCAGTCGGGTAATTCCTTCATTTATGTGAAATAATACTATTGTCTGAACAAGTTATCTAGGGCCAGATGTAGCAAAATCCGATTTTGCGACTTGCAAATTGTGAGTCTGAGCTATGGGGTCGCAAAGACCCACCTCATCAATATTCATGAGGTGGGTTGCATTTTGCGACCCCATAGCGAGTCCCTGCACTCACAGGGATGGTGGCCTGCTGTAGTCAGCAGACCTCCATGTCTGTGACTGCTTTTTAAATAAGACAGTTTTTTTTTCATTTTGCAGCCCGTTTTCCTTAAAGGAAAACGAGTTGCAAAATGAAAAAACTTCCGAAACCATTTGGTTTCGTTTTTTCAGAGCAGGCAGTGGTCCATAGGACCACTGCCTGCTCTGAAAAAATATTTTTGTTGACATTCACAAAGGGGAAGGGGTCCCATGGGGACCCCTTCCCTTTTGCGAATGAGTTACCACCAGTGTGACACTGGTGGTAACTGCGAGTTGCTTTGCGACCGCATTCCATAGGACCGCAGTCCATAGGACCACTGCCTGCTCTGAAAAAATATTTTTGTTGACATTCACAAAGGGGAAGGGGTCCCATGGGGACTCCTTCCCTTTTGCGAATGAGTTACCACCAGTGTGACACTGGTGGTAACTGCGAGTTGCTGTGCGACCGCATTCGCGGTCACAAAGCAACTCTGAATTGCGATGCGAGTCGCACATAGGAAGGGAACACCCCTTCCTATTTGCGAGTCGCATTCCCAAATTGCGAGTCGGTACCGACTCGCAATTTGGGAATGAGCATCGCGTGAGGCCGTTTGCATGGCGCAAACTGCGTTTTCCGCAGTTTGCGCCATGCAGACGGCTTGCTACATCTGGCCCTTAATGTCTTCTGTGGGCATCAGTGGTTTAAGCGCATTGAAATGTTGAGGTGATAAGGAACAATTTTTGTGAGCCGGATTAAAAGGAAAACTGAAACCACACAGGGTGAGGGAGGTGGGGCCAACACACACTGGAACAGGAGGACCCATGATGTACTGTGATGGACAACAAAGATGTTCTCTTAGTGAAAGCTCCCTGGGCAGGACCTTAGCGTGCAGAAGAGGGACATTTAGCAAAATGAACCAATAAAAGTGAAGCATTTAAGGCAAACACAACAAAGAACGAATGGCAAGAGTGGGCGTGGTTAAAAGCCCTTATTGAATACAACACGTCATGCAGGCAGCGCTTGCTGACAAGCTCGACCTAAAAAGATGTGTTGTCCTTTCTCCATCTTTGTGAAGAAAAACGCCACCTCTTCCAGTACCAAAAAACTGTGACATTCTATGATAACCATTGTCAAAGCCAAAAGGTTTTTGCCTTCAAAAAGTGGCTTATCCAAAGCTTGTTTGCGCAGCACAGAGTAAACTGGGGATGTGCAGTGAAAAATCCGAATTGGACAAAAGAGTACCAAAGAGCAATGGATGGGATGGAAGGTAGCTCAGCCAGTATGTGCATGCAAGACTGTGGAGTGGCACTACTTTTAGGATGAACACACATGAGAAATACACCGGGCTTTTAGCAGCACTGATTTATAGCCCCTTTTGCCAATGCCTAAAATTAGCATGTTTGAAATAGCGAATGGCTGAAATGGGTTGTCCAGAAGCATCTTTCTGTATATATATATATCTAGGTGTATGAATTTGTGTTATGTGTAGTGTATATTGTATGATAGCAAGAGCTCTTGCAAGATAGGTAAAGATGTATGCAGGCATAACTTAAAAAGATGTGTTGTCCTTTTTTCATTCGTTTGATTGCAGTGTTTCACTGGGTTGTAAATTGCACACTGGAACAGGCTAATGGTTTCAAACAGCAACGACTTCTTAAATAAATCCATAAACCAGCAGTTACAAAGTTACTGTGTCAGCAAAGAAAACTAAAAGAACACTCACTGGCTCTAGTCTAACAGAAGGAATATTTGAGCCCCATCACCAAAACCTAATAGGAATGAAAAAATGGATAACCATCTATAATGTGCCGCAGCCTTTGATGGACAGACCGTATAGCAAAGAGAGTCAAAACAGTAAAGCTGTGTGTAGCCAGACCTAAATAAAAAGTCTGATAAGCGTGAATTTAAAAAAAAATTAAATACACTTTACATTTGCAAGTGGTGATGATGAGCGGTGTCAGGAATAAACAGTTACCATACGCTTCACTCCAAAAAATATTTTAGAAAAAAAGCTCAGTGGAAAAACGTCTCTTTTGACTGTAGTCAGTCAGTGCAACAACAATGAAATGAGTGTTATGGAGTTTGGTTTAGGTAATAGTAATATCTGTTCTTCACAGAACTGTGTTGGCACTTCTGCCATGACCTGGCATTAACAGGTATGCCCCTTCTTGTCATCTCACCTTAGTTTTTTTTTTTTTTTACTCAAAAATTCGTATGAATAGATGATGGCCCGGCTGGCATAACTTAGGGTAAGAAACCCAGAGTAGAGAAAATCACACGCAGCTCCTGTTCCTAGCATTACAAACATTGTTCAAAATAATCAGTGCAGGGCAACTCAGCAGTTGCAAATCAGAACACATCTGGTAGTGAGATACGAGCAAACAGTGATTTATTTCCACATTTACTACTAAAGGCCACCTTGTTGGGCTGTTGAAAATAATAAGAGCGCTCCCCCTAAAATGTTCTTGAAAAATGTTCTCTCCTGTCAACCTGAAATACTCTCCTACAATGTCTAGCTGTGGGACTGTGCTGAGACTGTCCAGAGCGGGGTTCTTCTGTCAGAGGGTTCCTTGCCTTAGCCGCACATACCATGCTAAGCATGAAGCTCATGAAAGATTTGCACATTATCAGTAAGTACTGCAGTACATAGCAGGCCAATGTCAATTACGTTGTCTTCAGACGGCTAACACTGTGGGCTGGATTTTCATAGTCAATGTGTCATCTGGATCAGATCAGACTTAATTCCACAGAGCAGGCCTTGTGATTTGTGCTAGTGACCACGATTACCTACACCAAATCCCAACACTAGCAGTTACTCATATATTTGTCCAATTATTTCAATGTGATGAGATGTTTCTCCAACAACAAGCAATGGAAGCAAAGTTGTGCTTCATCAATCTCATATTCTCTGTCTACACTTTAATATACCACAACTTTTGCAATCATATTTCACTGTGAAATCCAGTTAGGTTAGCATGGCCAAGTCTGTGCCCTGAGAGGACACAAGCTTGCTTGTTTTTTCTGGCATAGGGGTGTGCGTGGGATCTGATACAGTTTTGGAGCGGGAATGTGATTAAAATTCCTTGCATTTGGACGGATTTTAACCTATGCTGCGTTCTGAAGCATATTAACAATCAGTTTGCAAGCAATCTATTTTTAATATTGTAGAAGCTTAGTATGTAGTTTAAAAAAAAAAAATAGCCCAGATGCCACTGTTTTTAAGAATGATGGTGTATCATATTGTTTAAAGGATTTGTTGTTTTGTATGTTCTGTTAAGGAAGAAGTAACCTTAACTATGCTCATTCAATGCACACTTGCCACCATTTTAACATACTCTTCCAGGTGGGAAAGTCAAATATGTAACACGTTTTTTAGGTCGGGCATAGCAGTGTGCAAGGGTTGCTTTTCTGACGTGTTGGTATCTATGTGGGCTTTTAACCACACCCATCACTTTCACTCGTTTGTGGGCTTCTCCTTTCAAAAGTAATTTGCTATCATTGGTAAATGCTTTACGTTTGTCCCTCCGTGGGGCGGTTTTGGGTACCGACCCTGTTACATGGATAATTGTGCGTTTGCCGATATGTTTGACTGCGAGCAAACTTCTTTTTCCTTTTGCATGTCTCCTTCATGCTCACACTTATGGCAGCTGTGGCGCTTTGAATCAGTTCGCTTATGTAAACTGTTTTGTTTTACATTTTTTTTGTGTGTCTCCTTCACGCTCACACTTATGGCAGCTGTAACGCTTTGAATCGGCTCGCTTATGTAAACTGTTTTACTTTTCATTTTTCCTTTTGTGTTTCTCCTTCGCACTCACGCTCATGGCGGCCGTGACGCTTTGAATTGGCTCCCCCTCTGTCAACTGTTTTACTTTTAATTTTTCCTTTTGTGCCTCTCCTTCATGCTTACTCTCATGGCATCCGTGGCGCTTTGAATCGGCTCGCTTATGTCAACTGTTTTACTTTTCATTTTTCCCTTTGTGTGTCTCTTTCACGCGCATGGCAGCCGTGGCGGCTTTGAATCGGCTTGCCTATGTCAACTGTTTTACTATTCATTTTTCCTTTTGTGTGTCTCTTTCGTGCTCACTCTTATGGAGGCTGTGGCGCTTTGAATCAGCTCTCCTACGTCAACAGTTTTACTTTTAATTTTTCCTCTTGTGCCTCTCCTTCGTGCTCACTCTCATGGCAGCCGTAGCGCTTTGAATTGGCTTGCTTATGTCAACTGTTTTACTTTTCATTTTTCCTTTTGTGTGTCTCTTTCACACTCATGGCAGCCGTGGTTGCTTTGAATCGGCTTGCTTATATCAACTGTTTTACTTTTCATTTTCAATTTATGTGGCAAGAATATTCCAGTTAGGAATTTACAACGCTAATAGCTTTAACTCGAGCAAATGCGAGACCCAGTGCATTGTGAATGCTTGTTCTTTTTTACCAGCCTTTTATGCTGCAATAAAGTCACTGAGGACAGTGAAGGAGGGCCCATTAGGAACACGTCCAACGCCTATTTATTTGCATTGCTGGTGATGCTCGCTGGAAGGACCCATATTTCAGTATTTTTAAAAACCATGAAGACTCAGGTGCTGGATCATGTATTTTGATGAAATGAGAGAAGGGCGCTTTTGGTAGGCCTGTAAGACATACTTTTCAGATGTTGCTGAGTAACATGTTCCTTTATTCAACTATTACACTGGGAGCTAGGAAAGTGGATAATAAGTTTTAATGGCTGCTTTTTAGAGGCTGGTCAGTAGAATGTACAGCCATATGAAAAACTACCTGTGCGGCCTTTACTTAAATCCATAAATATCTCATTTAGTAATTGCTGAATCAAAGGTCACATTCACTGTGCGCACTTGTCTGTTGCTCCTTAGCCTGATAGCTAAGCTGAAATCAGTGGAAAGAGATCTCCCAATTTTACTGATGATAAATCATGTGTATCAATCTTCACCCGCTGTAAATGGAAAGCAGAAACAATAACATACCCGGTTAATGTCTAGTGTAATGGATTTTTAGGAGCAAATTTCAGATCCAGTAGGATTCATGAAGAGACCATAAAAGGTGCAAAGGATGTACCTGTTTAGAGACACTGACGGGAAGATGTTGATCGGAAATGATGACACTGTGTCAATTATTTGAATGTCAGAATATCAAATATGTTGTTAGTAAAATTCTGAAATGAAACATTATTTGGTTTACAGGTTTGAGTTGACACATTTTTGGAGTGTTTGAGGAACAGTATGGGGCGGATTAATGTGGCATTCAAGAAACCCCTGTACTGCCAGTAATGCATGCACTGTTCAAGCCCTCTTTGGACAGTGACCCACGGTAGCCCTCAGCGTGCTGTTGATGTTTCAGCCAAGGGAAGCGAGATCTACCACGTTGGCCATATTCAGAACGAAATCACTTTGAGCATGTAGTCAAAATAAACTGTCACTAAATTAACACGTTTTCTAGAAGCAGCAACAACGGTAACAAGATTCTTCTTTCTCTGCAAGGTCCTGGATTTATCAGTCAGTTGTTATCATAGCTGCAGCACCTAAGCAGTTTCTTCAAGAAACAAGCATTTGCAATGCAATAGGTCTTGAGTTATTGGTGTTGTTAATTGATAACTGGATCTTTCTTGCCACATAAATTGGTCAACCCTGCTTAATAATTTTGTCTTTTCCCGCCACCTAATTCCAGTGGCCCTGCATATAACTAAAGCACTGTTCCATTTACCTTCTTCCTCTTTCTGCTGCAAAAAAATGAAAATATTGCCATTTAGCATCCTAATATAAATCTGCCATGCTAATTCCAATAGAATACCACTTTCCCTATCCCACTATCAGAGTTGTTAGTTTGCTGACACAATTTCCAAAATGGATTAATACTAATAAGTTGGCCAAAAAAATAAATATGGATAAATACACACAGAAATGTGAAAACAATGCCATAAAACCGGGTAACGGTCATTTTTGCTGAAGAGATGCTGCACACTGGGAAAATATCTTCAATGCCGTCTGCAGACCTGAGGAGATGGTTAGGGAGGGAGTCATCCCTGGTGCCACGGCATGGGTTAAATATACCCCAGTCACTGAGAGCTACAAAGCCTGAGGCATGGGAGATCGCCCGGCATTCGCGACCTGCACTTTAAGTGAGAACCCGAGCGTGTGGTCAGTCTGCAGAACACGCACCATGTGGTCCTAGCAGTTAGGTCCGGATTGCTTCTTCCCGAGCAGTGTCAAAATGATTTGAAAACATTTGGCCCCCCTCTCATACATTGGAATGCGACCCAGGGTAATTCTGAGTGGTTATGAGTGATTAAATCATATCCATAATTTTTATTTCAATGTGGATTGCATCCTTGCAAACTCGAGAGCGGGGTGGTGCGCTTCACACACTAGCGCTGGTCTGCTGGCCCACAGTCAGTAAAGGAGCTGTGACCACAGGCCCAATAACGTCCATAATTATTGCTTTGCAATTCAGTAGTTGACACGGTGCACCAGTAATGCTGAGGGAAGCTTCACTTGAATGATAGCGCATAATGTCTGAAAGCGCCGATATACACCTCTGCACTCTTTAGTTCTCCAGATAGATAAGACGCAACCCATTAACTCCTTGGATATCACACCCACCCTGAATTTTCTCCGAGGGTGCAATCAGTACTACACTACATCACTACGTCCTCATTACCTCCTTTACTACTGTCTATGTCAGCCATTACCCCAGGCTACCGGCTGTACCTGCAATAACCTCGACCCTTCCCCTGCCCTTCAAGACTTTGCTCCATCAATCAGTACAAGCTCCCTCTGGATGCATTCCTATTTGGCGCCCCAAACCCTGCTGTTTTCCAGGGAGCTGCTTGTAAATATTTACAGCACAGCATAAAATAGAAGTAAATGCCTGCAGCTTTCTGCTGTTAACATGTTAAGAAAGAGCTACGAAAAATAGCCTACATCATTTAAATGTCAATAACACGAAGGACTGGCTTGTAATGGATGCTCGCAAATTCTTTGGATGGAAGCACATTTTAAATGTTCTTTCAAAGAACGATTACACACAAATGTAAATAAAAACAGAATCAGCCCAGTGAAGTACATTAGTGCCCTCGCCAACAGCCGGCACGTAAACATACCGCTCTCCCACGATTGAAGCAAAAAACAAAGGAGGCACAAACTAATAAGCCCTTCCTTTGAATGCACAGCAAATGTGAGGAGATAAGAACGAAATGTATAGCCCTGTTTACAGCGGAGCTCGGTAAACCACGAGCCCTTGAGTCCTCATCTCAAGAGATTCCAGATTAAAGAAAAAAGACGGGACTCGTGTTTTACAGTGACCTTTATAAACTAAGCATAACAAACAGAATCATGTTTAAAGAAGAGAAAGAGTGATAGAGAGCTGCCCGTGGAAAAGCCCCCCACTGCTGTTGAATTTGTTTGCAGAGGGAGCTGGTGGGGAGGAGGGGCTGATTATACACCCACAGTGTAAGACAAACAAGCCAATACTGAAAGAAAAAGTCCCCTTCAGAAGAGATAAACAGCACGTAGCGTAATTAGACAGTACTTTGTGCTGCTCCCAAAGTGAAAAAAGCCATGACAAAGAGGCAGAACTGACCACTAGCAAGCAAGGATTTTTGAAGGACACTGCAACCAACAAATGAAAACGCTGGAACTCACTCTATATAGTATACTTAAAAGTATACAGCAGGCCGAACGCTAAAAAGCGAACTGGCCACAACATCATGGCGGCATGATGGCTTTCAGGCTTGCAAAGAGTGCATGTGCTACACTGGTAGATGTTGGTTCAACCTGCAGGAATGTTTATATGGAGTGGCACCTAGCAGCGGATCAGAGGCAAGGGCTTCTACTGAAAGTGCATGCGCTACACTGGTGGATGTTGGTTCGGCTTACAGGAATCTTTAAATAGGGCGGGCACTGGCAGCGGTCAGAAGCAAGGACTTCCATGGAAAGAGCATGCGCAACACTGGTGGATGTTGGTTCGGCTTACAGGAATCTTTAAATAGGGCGGGCACTGCCAGCGGGTCAGAAGCAAGGGCTTCCATGGAAAGTGCATGCACAACACTGGTGGATGTTGGTTCTGCTTACAGGAATTTTTAAACATTCTTTGATTTCAACTCAGTTCGGACCTAATATGGACATAGTTCTGAGCAGCATACAGACGGGCGTGAAAGCAGTTTTCAGTGTAATGTCAGCTGTTACATTTCTTTACCTGTGGACAGATCATTCCTATAGCGGGAGCATAAGCTGGCAGCTTGCCTGTAAATTAGCCACATTTCTTAAAGACATTTTAATGTGATATATGGCTTTATGTGTTTTTGTGTGTGGTTGTTTTGGAAGGAATAACAAATAAATAACAGGACATGGTCTTCTTTGCGAAAAGCAGATGTTTAAGACTGGGAAGACCATTGGAAACTATTTTTAAAGACACACCAGAGCCGGCGACTCTCTGCTGAAATAGTTTTCGCAATAGAATACTGTGGAGACAATGGCACATTCATATATCTAGAAATAAAATAGAATCACAAGGATGAAAGGGGCATCTGTGAACGGGCACAGGTAAAAAATACGTCGCCTTAAGACACTGCACAGAATGTATGTAATTTTATTATTCCGAATAATTAACACAATACTATTGGACACATTAAAAAATAAAGCCAGCAATATAAACCATCATCCACCGTTATGTGTCAGCAATCTAATGACAAGCAGGTGCGCTGAGCAAATGCAATATAATAATTAACTGGGGGATGGAGCCAGAGTACATGCGTTGAACTCCATCCATGCTGCCTAATGTTACTGAAAACCAGAGCACTGAAAACTGGCCTGCAATTTCCAGGATTCTTGGAACGTGTTTTAGTGGTACTATTTTAGGAGATAAGTTGTATGAAGGAAAACATTCCTTATTACTTGGAGGCTGCAATTTTATCTTGGTTTCAGATGTACCACTAGCTATTGGAGATGCTTTCCTTCATGGTCGCAACATGAGATTAGGTCACTTTGTGGTTTGGAGAGCCACCTACGAGTTCACCCAGAACAAATCAAGGACACTGTGCTGTCGAAGAGCACAGCAATTTCCACCTCATGGCCCTTTCGGGATTTAGCGTCGTCATGTTAGCTGCTGTGGGTCATGAAGTGGAAAAACAACAGGTCACTTGGTTTCACAATGTTCAGCAATGTTTAATGGTGGGTGCGTTGAGCCTGTATTTAGGTGTGTCTCATTCTGCCCGTGAGCTTCACTTGTAGGTACTGGCCATCTAGGCGCTGATTAAAATGAGCCGTTTTACTATTGTGATGTGTCATTTTCCCTAAAATGTTTAGCTCTGGAAGCAGAATTTCTAAACTCTGTCTCACGTAGCAACTAGTAAGTAGTGTGACTCCTGGTTTAAATGATTAATTCTTTATTCCAGGAGTCGGTTGGCAGCCTTTAAATAATCCAGGACACGGCCGGAGGTATTTGACATACAAGACGTTTAAAGGAACTAATTTATAAATTCTTGCAGCATCACTGATACACCCATTAATTCAGATCTGAAAACAGCGGTGCCTTCAGGTGATGGAATGAAGCAGCTATGGGCCTTTAATTTACAATAGTAAACAGTGATGTTAGGTTGTCAACATTAAACTTGGCAACGTTCTGTAACTGACCAACTAGAGGTAATATGACTGACGGAAATACCTGAATTAAATCTTGCACACTTTTTGAAGTTACTGGTTTGGCAAACTTGATTAGTTATGATTTCATTTTAATATTGTGTCATATAAATACGATTGATTTTCTTTCTTTTGTGACAAAGAAGTAAGTTTGAATACAGGCGCAGTCCTTACCTATTTAAATATCAAGGAACTCTTCCACCGTGTTTTACTCAACAGTTATATCCAGTTTAGTTGAAATGTGCTATCTGGTGGCAACAAACATTCTCGAATATCACTGTTCCTTTGCCAGGAGAAATCTTTTTATCTCTCTGCACGCGAAAGTGTAGGGGTTGCTGGGTAGGGGAAGGAAACAATCTTGCAAAACCTGAGCTTGGCTGGAGTGGAGTGTGTGCAATATGGGTTTGATTAGGGCTCTGGATCCTGGTAGTTAGTTATTTTAGCGGGTTTTACAGCTCTAGATAATCTGAACCCATTTCTAATGTGGCATTGATTCGATCTGATATTAATATGTTACCTATTTTGAGAATTTACAACACCTCACTTAAGCCTCAAGGCCCAGATTCAGACGGAAAGAAAACAAGAGAATGACACCATAGCAGTATATTCGTTATGGACAGAGTGGATTAGCTATCATGTTTTGAAGGTAGGGGGTCAGCTTAGTTCTGGGAAGAGAAAGACAATAGTCTTTGTACGGTGACTACATAAATCAAATGTGGAGGATGCCTCAGAAAAGAAGCAGTCCCTGTGCCCTGCTCCTCACTACGCACAGTACATGTTCTTATAGAACCCTTACCCACATGCTAATCATGTTGCATGCCTTACTATCGGATCTTCACCTGATGAGGTGCTCACCACTAGGTGGGCTCAACCTCGCGGTGGGAGGGAGCACACACCAAGGTGCAACACATATCTCAAAGACAAGTTCCTATGAAGACAGCGTGTATAAAAAAAACTTATTTGTCATACATAAAGTTGCTGGCTTACAATTTGCAACTTGTTTACCTACATTTTGCCTGTGTAAAATCGCTTACCTGAAGACAACAAGTGCATATTGATGAGGATGGGTTATATTGTATTTGTTGCCACCTGTCAGTGAAGTACTTGGCTGTTATGAGAAGAGCATAACATATGAAGTCGCTTCCACTTGTACACAGGCATCCTCTCTGGCTAGGCTGTGGTTTCACTTCATTACACAGAGCGTTAAAGGGCATCCAGCCAGTCAGATCTTTTCGCTAGATGAAAGTTCCTAAACTCTTGTTTTATTTGTAGCGGTGCCTCATGCACGGGGAATTGAAATAATGTGGCCCAGTGTACTGCAGAAGTACGCTATGCTGGGGATTTTTAGGCCTTTATAATGGTATAATTCATTTTTGTTGTGATCTGTCAGCGATCCCTGCTCCGTACGGTATTGAGAGTACACCCAGGGAAGAACATACAGTAATGACACGATCTCTTTTTAACTCAAGAAAAAAGCCAAATTGGCTTTAAACCCACTAGTTGTCTCGTAGAAACGTGATGGAAAAATAGCACTAAACAGATTGGTCTTCTTTGGATAACATGCTGTAGCGTTCAATTGATTTTACTGATATCGTGCTCGGTACCCTCTTTCCCTATTCAGTGGCATTCCACACAACTAAGAGAGCACTTTTTTTTAGAAGATGCGTACCCCTCATATGTGACTGACGTTTATAATGCTGCCGTTAGAAATTGGCTTTATCTTTGTCAGAGTATGCACCCTGTGCAAACAGGAACCACAATCCTAGTCTGTGTAAATCAGATACACACTAAAAGATAACCTGTGCTCACTCTCTGGAAGCTTGGCACTGAGCAGTCAGGCTTATCTAAAGAGGCAATGTGTAAAGTATTTGTGCAATACAACGCGCAGTAACACAATGCAAACACCTAAACAATACTGCACAACAGATTAGGCAATTTTTTATAAATAAATCAAGCCCAAAATTACAAAAATCCAATAAGTAGAAGGCGAGTTATGAATTTTTGAAGAGTAAAAAGAGTTCTAGCACTTGGAAGCAATGAGCATCAGTGGGGGTTATCTGGTTGTGCTGGACCAGTGCAACGTCAACAGTTTAGGCCAACTTCGATGGAGCGCAGACCAAGGGCAAGGGCCACGCAGGCCCGGTGAACAGAGCACCTTGATCCTGGTTGCAACAGCAAGATGTGGGGTGTACTCAAACGATGCGTCTGTTTAGGGGTCACAGTTGAGGTGATGCGTTGATTTTCTTCACACAGTGGTGGCAATGCGCCGGTTCTGAAGACTAAGCACTGAGATGCGTTGGTTAGAAAATGCGATGTACCTGGTTTCTCTGCAAAGTCAAGGGGATGCGTCAATCTCTGCAAGCTGCTGTGACAGTGATGTGCAGTTTGAATATTGGGCTCTCAAGGTGATGCATTGGTTCTGAGAGCGATGCACCAATTCTACTCCCGCAACGGGGTCAAAGCACTGGTTCTGCTTCAAGCAGCGCAATGCATCGATTTCTCTGATGCAAGGATCTGGGTTCAATTGTAGTGGACCAGGCACAGGAACCTGGGTAGAGACTTTGATATCCCTTAGCCTCAAGCAACAGGAGGCAAGCCAGCAAACCCTTAGAGATCTCTTCAGTTGGAAGGCAGAGTCCAGCTCTCCCTGAGCAGGGTCAGAGATCAGCATGCAGCAGGCGGAGCCGGAGAAAAGCAGTCCATCCAGGTCAGCAGTCCAGCAGAGTAACAGTCCTTGATGCAGCACAGCAGTTCTTCTGACAAATTCCAATTGTAGGTCCAGATGTGCCCGATTTGGTGGGGTCAGAGACCTGGTACTTATACCCAGTTGTGCCTTCGAAGTGGGGTGACTTCAAAGAAGGTCCTTGAAGGGCACAGAGGCTCTTTCTTCCCAGCTCTGACTCCAAACTATCAGTAGGGACTTAAAAGTCCTTTGTATTGGGACAAGCACTACCTGTTCAGGTGTGTCAGCCCCTTCCTCCCTACCTGCCCAGAAAGAGCTGTTAAAATGCAGATGACTGCTAAGACACACCTACCATTCCTGTGTTCGTGGCTGTCTTGAGGGAATGCACAAAGTGTAGCTGTCACCCACTTCAGACGTGTATTGGAGACATGCTGCAGTCACACAGCACTGTTAGAATAGAGAAGTGTCCACTTTCTAAAAGTGGCATTTCTAAAATACTAATGTTAAATCCACATTTAATATTAAAAGGATTTATTGTTACTATACCAATGATTTGAAACATGACATAGCTACTCATTCTCAATCAGGAAAGGGTGTCTGTGTCCTTGGTAGCAAATAGCACAACCAACTATACCATCTGTTCCCACTATGGTTCAAAGCAGTTGAACATTTTGTCCATTAAGCATCCCTCTTCATCCAGTGCAGCTTTAGTGCTTCTTCTTCTCCTTATTCCTCCTGTACATCTGTGATGTGTCTGTGGCTCAGGTCTTATGCCTACCTTCAGGCCTACAAGCTTCACCAGGTTAGTCTTGCCCTCAGAGGGGTACAGCTTAGTGATGGGGTATAAGGGGCCCTGTAACAGTTGAAAGGGGCAGTTTACAGTGCAGTTCTGTTGAAGATGTTAGACACACAGGATAATGTGTTTATGGATGGTAAGTGTGTGTTAAATGCTATATTGTTGGAAGAAAGTCAGTTTCAAGAGGAGATAGTTGCATTCACTTCTAGGGCCCTTAAAGCTCTGGAAGCTACTTTTTCTGGCATTGAATGGGACCTTGGCTTGTTGTTGAGTGGTACATCACTTTAGGGTTTGCTTGTTGGGTATTAAATTCAACCAACCAACTTTTGGTGGAGCTGTTGAGCTTCAGGAGAGTGGGTGGTGGAGGTGGGGAGGTTGCTGAGATGATAGCAAGATGGCATGACAGGCAGCAAGAATATTGTTATATAATGAATTATGTACCTGAGTCAGAAATTCCATATCTGATTTTTTTGTGTTGTTTCCATTGGACTTAAAGGAGAGGCTGAGAAATTGGATTGTGAGTGTCGGGTTGTACCAAATATAGAGAGTGAAGTATAGAGTGGAGCCCTAATCCATCAGGAAAGAATAGTAAACATAGTTGAGACGGAATTTTTGTTGAAGGCTGTGTGGATAATCGAGGAAGGATAGCCAAGACCAGGAAACATGGATGAGGTTGAAGGCTTGTATTACCACTTAGCTAACAAACTGACAAAAGATGGCAACATTGTTTGTAATCGAGGCTTGCTTGGTGTGCCAGATGGCATTAGGAAGTGAATGTTGGAGTTGTTACTTGTGGGGCACATTAGTATGCATGTCATTAGAAGACACATGCATGAGGATTTTTAGTGGCCGGAATTAGACAGAAGTGGGTAGCTCTCTGTAAGAGAATTTTAACGTGTGGTCAGTGGTAAGTCATAAGTGACCTATCCCAGGCTAGTCAAACCTTTACAGTTGCTAATTGACCTTGAAGAAAAGTGGCCTTAAATGTGGTTGGTGCTAAAAAAATAGAAACACAGTGCCACAATATGGTAAATATGTGCTGGCATGTAAAAATAAGTGCTGGTGCAGCGCACTGAATGCACTGACCGAAATAAAGCACACTGTCAGGGTAAAGAAAGATGTGGTTTTGGACCTTGATTTTGTGTAGAGCAAGAACAGAGTGTTTTGGTTCAGTATTTTGTGAGAGACAGTGCTTGTGAGAAGTGTAATTGTGATGTTGAGTAATGCACATAATATTGTAGACAAGCCTGTTAGATGTTGGTCTAGACCACAGTATTTGAAGATTCGTATAACTTATTGACCCTTAACACATTTTATAAACACATCTTTTTGTAGTTATAGATTTTATAGGCATTGCTTTAAAGATAGTTATCTTGTTGGATGTTAGAGTGGGGATTGCACTGGGTTTTTCAATGGTGGGGAATGATAATTCCTGGTTGTTCAAAAACTCTATCCCGAAGGGCCCTATATTGTCAAACAGGTTCACAGCCTCTGGTTGGGGTAACAGGGTTTAATTCTCATCCTCTCGTTCTCGTTTAATATGGCTGTGTCAGGGGATGTCCAGAATGAGTCTGGCTGCTGTATTCTGGATTCTTTGTAGTCTTCATTGCAGTTCCTAGGTGATGCCGACATAGAGTGCATTGTCGTAGTCCAGTTTGCTAGTGACGAGTGCGTGGGTGACTGTCTTCCTTGTGTCAGAGGGGATCCACTTGAAGATCTTTCGAAGGATTCAGGGGGTGTGAAAGCATGACGAAGAGATGGCCACATAGCTGAGGGGGGGGGGGGGGCATTTCACAGTGTGGGTGGGCTACCAGGAGTCGTTCCAGGTGTAGAGGTGGAGCTCATTACAAAGATCGCCGTCTTCTCTGCGTTGAGTTGGAGCAGCTGGCTTCCATCCAGGTGGCGACTGCTCTCATCCCATTGTGGAAACTTCTCTTGGCCTTCAAAGGATCGTCGGCGTAGGAGACTATATTTAGCCCGTGTTTGGTGATCTTGGCTAGCAGCGCCATGTAGATGTTGAAAAACTTTGGGCTGAGTGATGATCTCTGGGGTGCTCCGCAGCATGTATCTTTTGGTTCTGATGTGAATGGTGGTGGTCTGACACTCTGTTTTCTTCCAGTGAGGAAGGACCTGATCCATTCTAGTGCTTTATCTCGGATGCCGGCTTCGTGGAGTGTGGCGGAGAGGGTGGGGTGGGAAACGGTGTTGAATGCGGCAGAGAAGTAGAGGAGGATGAGTGCGCCGTGCCTCCATGGCCCAGCATGGCATGTATGTAGCCGGTGGCTGTTAGCAGTACTGTTTCAGTGTTGTGGTTGCTTCTGAATCCGGATTGGGAAGGGTCTACGATTTGGTGTGTCTCCAGTTATTCAGTGAGCTGCTGGTTGACAACCTTTTCTGTTATTTTGGCTGGGAAAGGGAGCAGAAAGATGGGTGTGTAGTTCTGCAGCTCCCTTGGGTTGGCAGTGGGTTTCTTGAGTAGCAGGTTCATCTCTGTGTGCTTCCAATCTGATCGGAAGGTGGGGGTCTTGAAGTATCGTTTGATAGTTCGGCAGAGCTCAGGTGCTATGGTGGCACTGGCCAGGTTGAAGATGTGATGAGGTCACGGATCTGAGGGTGCTCCCAAGTGGATGGAGCTCATGAGTCTTTAGGTGTCCTCTTTGGTGCTGGGGGTCCAGGAGTTCAGGATCTGATGTGGTGCTATGTCCATGGTGGTATTTGTGAGCGGGGCAGAAGGGTTTTGGTTTCTGAAGCCTTCGTAAATGTCCTCGTTTTTTCGGTGGAAGAAGGTGGTGCGGTCGTTGTGGTCTTGGGAGGGATGGATGAGGATGATGACGAAGAGCTCTTTGCTGTTGTGAGACTGGTGCTGAGGCGTTCTTGCATGATGGCTTTTTTGGCGACTCTGATGTTCCGGTGGTGCGTGGTGACTGAGTTCTTGTAGGCAATGCGGTCTTCGGTTAATTTGCTGTTCCTCCATTTCCATTTGTGACGTCCTCAGGAGCGTTCTGACTCTTGTGGTTCTGTTGTGAACCATTTCGGTGTTTTGCTGTTAGGTTCCAGTAGGTTTCCTGAGGGGGGCTACGCATTCTGATAGTGTCTGCTGCATCCAGTGGGGTAGGGGGAGGCCTTTGGGGGTGGCTGAGAGTGTTGCTGAGTTGCGCTTCAGTAACTTTGTCCCAGTGTCTGCAGAGAGCTGGGAGGCATAGTGGTGTGCAGTTTTCTTTGTGAAGGTAAAGTGGGCGCACTTGTGGTCGGTCCAGTGGTGTTCAGAGGTGTGAGAGATGGTGATGTTGTTCCCTGCTGAGAAGGCGGGAGTCCAGGATGTGTCCGGCTCTGTGGGTGGGCACGTTGACAAGTTGTTTGAGGTTTGAGTGTTGCGAGGCTGTCCAAGAGGTTTGTGGTGTTGGGTTTCATCGTGGATATCAAGGTGGAAGTTGATGTCGCCTAGTAGGATATAGTCGTAAGAGGTGAGCACTTGGTGGGCGATGAGGTCAGTGATGCCTTCGCAGAATTGAGGTCGGTCCGGTGGCCTTTAGATGAGTGTGCTACGGAGGGAGGAGTTGGGTTTGATTTAAATCTGGAAGTGTAGGTGTTCATGGGTTGGCTGAAACTGTGACTCATTGGTGGTTGTCAGGTGGAGGGTGTTCTTGTAGACTATGGCAATGCCTCCTCCAGGACGGTTGCTTCTGGAAGAATTTGTAGTTGTCCGGGATTGCCGTGGCGATGGCCGAGGTGGGGGTGATCCACGTCTACATGAAGAAGGCAACGTCCGTGACGATCAAGTAGAGGCGGACCCAGGCTTCTACTGCATGCTTGATGAGGGCGCGTGTGTTGAGGAGTATGTACTTGAAGTGGTCATCCGTGCTTGATACGGGGTAATGTGGAGGTCCGTGGAGGGTCCGGGGGCATGTGCAGCATGAAAAAGGTCCATGAGTGTTCCTCAGGTCGGCTAAGGTGGCAGACTGAGTATGTTCCACAGTTGAGGGCGCGTAGTGTGCTGGAGTTGAACCAGCAGACGGAGCAAGGACCTGGGTCCATGGCGCTGGGTGTGATCCAGGTGTGAATGGGCGCCGACGGGCTTGCCTTTGACGCACTAGTGGCGTGGCCGCACAACGGCCACCATTAAGAAGGGGAGGGAGGCAGGGGGTCCAGTCACCTGGGTGCAGGAGGACGGGAAAGGGCTTTGCAGGGAGGGAGGGTATGGGGCCACAGGGGCTGCGCAGGGAAAACGCAGGTAGAGTGAATGGAGAGAGAAAGAGACAAGAAGGAAAGAGAATCAAATTGAATAAAAAGACAGAAACATACACAGAAGAAAAAAACAAGTAAAGGCAGAAGTAAAAGCAGGATTAATCAGAGACAGAAAATACTTATGTGCAAATGGCCACTAGACCACAAAGGATGAGGCTCAAGCAGGAGCCTGTGGGTGGAGGCGGGCCTCGAACTGAAAGGCAGGCAGGCTCTCAGTTCACTTGAAGCAGAGGCATCAGCAACAGGTGGAGCTGCACAGAAGAGGGCAACAGACGCTGACCAGGAGGTCAGAGGAGTCAACACTTCAAGCAATAAAGCAGTGAAAATGGCACACAAAAAGATACCACACCAGGTAAGAAAAATAGATCTTTATTTTATGAACAAAACAAGACCAAAACCCAAAAATCCAATAAGTAGAAGTCAAGATCTGATTTTTCAAAGAATAAACTTAGTTCTAGTGCTTAAAGGCATGAAGCGCCAACCAGGGCTATCTGGTTGTGTTAGACTGGGTCAAATCTGAAAAGTCAGGCAGACCACAATTGAGCGCAGGTCAGATACAGGGAACATCCCTGACCCGATGAAAACAGAACCGTAGTTCGTAGTTGCGTCGATGTCAAGAACAAGACGCGAGAAGCAAAGAAGATGGTGCATTGGCGTCAGTTCCACAGATGTAGGCAATACATAAGTTCCAAGCAATGCAAAGTCAAAGATGAGTCGGAAATGTAGGCAATGAGCTGTGCATTCAGCAATGTGGTGCCTCCGATCCTCGCAGCAGCGGCAAAGCGCTGGTGTCATCGGCGAAGCAGTTTCTTTGATCTTTGCAACAGTGATGATGCATCAGCGTCGATGGAGATGTGCCAGTTCTAATCAGTGCAACGGAGTTGATGCACAGGTTCTGGCAGTTGCTGCACTTTATATCCACTTCCAACGGCCCAGGATTGTATTGGCACCACTTGGCATAGCAAGACTTGCAGCAAGCAAGGTCCAGGTGCTGTTGCAGGATAGAGAAAAGTATTTGATGTCCCTGAGACTTCAGAAGAACAGGAGGCAAGCCAGCAAACCCATGGAGTCACTTTGGTTCTGGGTTGGAGAGATTCAAGGCCAGTCCGTCTAATAGCAGGTCAGCACAGAGGAGCAGGAGTCCAGCAGTGACAGTCTTTTCAGCAGCACAGCAGTACTTCTTTCTGGCAGGATATCCACAGGTCTAAAATGGCACTGAGTTGGTGGTGTCTGAGGTCCAGTTCTTATACCCAGTAGTGCGCTTTATAAACCCTGATTAATTGATTAATTGAGTGGTGCCTTTGAAGTGAGGGAGACTTCAAAGAGAGGATTTGAAGTGTACAGAGTCACTGCCCTTCCTGCCCAGACTCCAGATTATTTACAGAGGGTTATGCAGCCCTTTGTGTGGAGCCAGGACACAGGCCATTCAGGTGTAAGTGTTGGCTCCTCCCACCCATCCTGCCCAGGATGGCCCATCAGGCTTTGAATGGCCCATCAGTTACACCCAAGCTCCCTTTGTGTGTGGCTGCCTGGAAAGAATGCACAAGAGTTCAGCTGTCATCCACCCAGACGCGTATTCAGAAACAGGCAGAAGGCACTAAATGGCTAAAGTAATAAAGTGCCAACTTTCTAAAAGTGGCATCTTTCAGAATTACAATTTAAAATCGGACCACCACAAGTTGTTATTTTAAATTGTGATTTCACAGACAGCAGACTTGGGGATCCCACCTCTTCCCAATTGGATATTAGACATATACAATGTAATAAGGTAACCCTAATATTATCTTATGAGCGGGATACGCCTCGCAGTACTGAAAAGCAAATTTAAGAGTTAAAACTTAAAACTACATGTCCTACTTTTTAACTACACTCCACCCCGCCTTAGGGGTGATGTATACGTATTAAAAAGGAAGGTTTGGGCCTAGCAAGAGGGTTAACTTTCCACATGGCAGTTTAAAACTGCGCACACAGGCTCTGCAATGGCAGGCCTGGGACGTTTGAATGCCTCAACATGGGTATTACATAGCAGCAATAGTGGCGATGCCCCTGCCCTCAAGATTATGACCTTATTAATGTCTGATCAGTGGCACATCCCCCAAATATCAACTTTAAATAGGCTTTGTAAATTAAGCTATGTAAGAAATGGGGTCTTTTAGTTGGCAGTCAGGTTACCCCCTGTCCAAGCAACCCTCACTCTAGTCAGAGTAAGTTACACACAATCCAAATTATACCATTCCCACCCTCTGGTAGCTTGGCACTGAGCAGTCAGGCGTAACTTAAAAGGCAACGTGTAAAGTATTTGTGCAATAAATCATGCAATAACACAGTGGGAACACTACAAAAAGACACCACACAGGTTAGAAAAATATAAGATATTTATCTGATAAAAAGCATGTAAAATCGATCCGGATTTGATAAGTATATGTTGAAATATCACTGTTTGAAAATGATAATTAGAGTCTTTAGTTCTTAAAAAGTAATAAGTGTCTCTTGCAAGCACAAAGTTCCTGGTTTGCGTCTAAATTATCCACACAGGACCGCAGAAGAGGAGATGTGTGGAAAACGGGGAGGTGTGTGTCGGTTTCTCTGGGCGCACACAGACGATGCGTCAATGTTTTTCCACACATCAAGGGCTCTGCCTCGATTTCTGGTGTGCAGGCTTGGATCTTCTTCGGGTTGCTGCGTATTTGGCCGCCCCGGGATGATGCAGAGAAATCCTGGGCATGCAGGGTGAAGTCCCTGGAGCTGCATCGATCTGGTGGGCGATGCAGGGAAATTTCTTCACATAGCAGACGCTGCATCCAGTCCTCTTGCAGGAAGTTGGGCTGCGTCGTCCCGGCGCAGTGATGCGTTGATCCAGTGGGCCGTGCATTCAAGTTCCGGTCGCAACGCAGAAGCTGCGTCGATCTCCACTCGGGGAGCCGGGCTGTGTCATTTCAGTTCGGTGAAGTAGTGATTTTCTCACTGCAGGACAGGCTGTGTGTCGATTCTGGCAGGCTGTGCACTGATTTTCACCGCACAAGGAGGTCTTTGAAGAGATGAAATCTTTTTGGCCCTGAGACTTCGGGAAGCAGGAGGCAAGCTCAATCCAGGCCCTTGGAGAGCACTTCTCAGCAGAGCCTGAGGGCAGCAAGGCAGCAGGGCAACAGAAAGGCAGCAGTCTTTTACAGCAAAGCAGTCAAGTGAGTCATTTGGGCCGCCAGGCAGCTTCTCTTAGCAGGTTGCAGGTTCTGGTTCAGAGTTTCTTTCCCAGGAGGTATCTTGTCAAGAAGTGTCTGAGTTGGTAGTGCCAGGGACCTGGTTCATATACCCAAATGTGCCTTTGAAGTGGGGAGACTTCAAAGAGTGGCTTAGAAGTGCACAAGGTCCCCTTTCAGGACAGTCCTGTCTGCCTGGGTCCCAGTAGGGGGTTTGGCAGTCCATTGTATGATGGCAGGCCACTGTCTTTTGAAATGTAAATGTCAGGCCCTCCAACCTTCCAGCCCAGGAAGACCCATTCAGTATGCAGATGTCTGCAGGTGTGACTGAGCATCCTGTGTTTGTGGTTGTCTGGGTGAAATGCACAAGGGAGCTGTCAACCAGCCCAGCCCACAAGTGGATTGTGAGGCACAGAAGGATTTAAGTGCAGAGAAATGCTCACTTTCTAAAAGCGGCATTTCTGAAATAGAAATATAAAATCCAACTTCACCAGTCAATAGGATTTTGTATTACCATTCTGGCCAACCTAAATATTACCTGTTTACCCCTTTCAAACAGTTTATGGAGCTAGCCTTAGTGTTAGCCTATGAAAGGAGCAGGCCTCACAACAGTGTAAAACGAATTTAGGAGTTTTATACTACCATGCATGTAAAACACATATGTTAATGTCCTGCCTTTTACTTACACTGCACCCTACCCTATGGGTTACATAGGGCCTACCTTAGCGGTGGCTTATATGTAGAAAAAGGGGAGTTTAAAACGTGACAAGTACTTTTAAATGCCAGGTCGTATTGGCAGTGAAACTGCACACACAGGCCTTGCAATGGCAGGCCTGAGACATTATTAAGGGGCTACTTATGTGGGTGGCACAATCAGTGCTGCAGGCCCACTAGTAACATTTAATCTACAGGCCCTGGGCACATGTAGTGCACTTTAGTTGGGACTTATAAGTAAATTCAATAAGCCAATTGGGTATGAGCCAATGCCACCATGTTTTAAGGGAGAGAGCATATGCACTTTAGCACTGGGTAGCAGTGGTAAAGTGTGCAAAGTCCTAAAACCAGCAAAAACAGTGTCATAAAGTGAAGGGAGGAAGGCAAAACGTTGCGAGTGACCACCCTAAGGCTGTCAGGTCCAACAAGCCATTTTTCTTGAAACTGAGAGTTCTGAAAATACATACATTGTCATCTCAAATACACTCTCAATTTAGGAAGACAACGTTAATTAAATCAAATAAAAGTGTCTAATTTAGTAGGCTGCACTGCACACAGGAAAGCTACTCACGTGGAGGTGCGGAGCAACCAGTAGCTCACAAGCTACTCGGAGTAGTCTGTTTTAGTAGCTGATACTGAAGTTGAAATTGGATTTGTTTTTATGTGTTGCTTTTTTTGCTGCAAGTGCTTTCTTTAGTTTTGATACTAGGATGGCCATGGTTAGTAATGAAGACTTTATCAACTCTCTACTTTTTGGTCCTTTTCCCCACAAAGAATGGTTGGGTAAGCAGTGCAAGCTTATTTTGGTACTTGGAGGTATTTATTTATTGTTTGTATCAACTGCCGGTGTTGCCAGTGCTTGGTGAATAATGTAGAACTGGGGTTAATCTGTCATGAGATTCTTAGTTTCGGGTGCGTTTAATTAAACTAAAATATTGAGTCTCGGCTCTTCGACTGAATGTAAAAAGTGTTCCTCCATTCCTTTGATTAGATCCTTGTAGCAGAAAATTATTCCCCAGGTTATATGTGGATCTGAATTATTAGCTCTTGAAGTGGAAAAGCCTGGAGAATTATTGTCTGAAAACTTTATTTCAGCTTCCAACCAGTCTTTGAACCAGGTTTTACGATTTGAATTGCACTTTCCAGCTGGAATCGTTTATCCAGAGCTCGCTGTCTCAGATTCTTCCACATTTTTAGTCTGTCAGAAACACGAAAAAGGGTTTCCCGCATAATTTAGGGGCATTTATTGTAGAAATTCCTTAGCTCCTATGAGTTTTTAAAAGAAAATTCAGGATGTGCACGGTTTCACTTAGCTCGAATTTGGGTACGGCCTTTGCTAAACCTAAAATGAAACGGATGAGAAGTGTCGTTGAAGATGAGCTTTATATAAAAGGAAAAAACAATATAGCCCCTGTTTTACCCTTGTTTGGGCACGAGGAGACATACCCATATATGAGCTCCTCGCCCATACAGGCAGAAAGAGATATTCCATTTATGAATAGGGTTCAACCCAATATGAAAGACAAAGGATCATACGACCAGCTTGGTAAAGGAACATGGGCTTTGCATTTGTGAGTATAACATTTGGTGTTAATATTTAATATTAGACAGTCTCTTTTTTTATCAACAAAAATTGAACCTGTGGCCAACAATTACGTTGGTAGCTGTGTGCTCGTAAACGTTTTTAATTATTCACAAAAACGGCTGTGACAAAGTATTATTTACTTGGCAGCAAATGCTTAGCAATTCACAGAGGTTACAAACACCAATATATGGGTAGCAATAGCAGTCAACAGGTACCTCCAAACCGCACCTTTGGCAACTAGGCTGTATCGAGCACCTCTTCAGAACTTCTTTCCATATATTTACTCCTCTCCTGTGCCAAGCATTTTCACGGTTTATGATTCCTGTTTGGGTGCCTTATTGGGCGCATACACATTTAACTTACTTTTACATCCCAAAAACCATAAAGAGTTATATTTCTAATTATAAAATCTTGCCGGGCCCACATCTACTCCTAATAAATTTATCAGCAGCATTAGAAGTCTGATGGTGGGTAAGCATTGGACCCCTGCCACTTGATTGATGCAGTCATTCTGGATGGAAAAGATGGAGTGTTCCCTTCTGCTTGGGTGTCGGTACCAGCTTGCAGCGCTGAGCCAGCAAACCTGTGGTAAGACAGAAGCTGCCGTAGGCACCCCTGGCGAGTTTTAGTAGTACAAAGCAGCATTACACTTGGGTGGTATATGGCTATGTTACCCAAGGAAGTCAGCTAGCTAAATATGGTGAGTCTTTCCAGCTTTAACCAAGGGGATTAAAGATCCCTCTGTTAAAGGTTTTGTATTTATTGAATGCATCTTCTCGGTGTGTAGTCATTTGTTGTCTCATGCTCAAAAGGAATCCTGCCAGTTAATTATCCTTGGATAACTAATCTAATTAAAACAGCCTATCCATTATGTGAAAATTCTGCAGTTGGAATACAGCCGCCACCTGCCACATAGCAGTCACAACATATGACACATCCCAAGATATCCATAACTAATATGTCTAAACCACCTACTTCAATTCCATGTTGCAGTAGGTAAGCGCTCGCCACTCAGGAGGAGACTTTGATAAAAAATAAAAAAAAGACCAAGTTTAAAAGTTGCTCACCTTTTTTAAATTCTTGCTGAGGCTTTTTAGTGGCAGTGGGGTGGGGTTCCTTTCATTGTTACATATTGTAAATTCTCCCATTGCGTGTTGATTTCTTTTTTGACTACGAGGCGGAAGTGAGGGTCTGTCAGAGCCCTTCTTCCGGTCCCCGTTTGCTGACGCTGTAGAGTCAGCGTTCTAGTCGACGCAGGTCATTAGACCTCGCGTCTTTAAATGAAAACGGGAGAGCGGCCGTGCTGCTGGCGCGCCGAAGGCAAGCCTGTCTGCACCTGAACGGGCCCAGGGGCCAGAAACTCTGGTCTTTTATCTAATAGCACTTATTTTGACCCATCTGAGGGTAGGGGGCTGACCAAATTTTGCAGACACAAAGCACCTTTAGATTACAGGTCAGATTGGGTGTGTGAGGTATGCAATTGGAAATTATGCGCTCCCCTGACCCTGAAGGAAGTCAGAGCGGCACGCAGTAGCATGGTGAAGTTAGGTAACTCAAATAAGGGGTGTAGGATGGCTTATGCTAAGCCGTTTTGTCAGGCATTGGTCAATGCTCGGTCACTTCCTAAACATAAACTAGAAATTAGGGAGATGCTTGAAGCTTGGCATATTGATAGTTAGAGTCTAATCCAGATTTTATTGAAGCAACTCTCCCGGGGTATATGTATTATAGATTGGATAGACCTCTGGGTCGGGGAGGTGGTCTGGCTATTATTTGCCAGACTATGTTCTCCTGTATTTGGACGAATATTCCTTCTGAAACATGTGAAGCAATGGCATTTAAGATTTCACAGAAAGACCAGGTGTTTCTTGAGGGGTTACTGATTTACAGACCACTTGGTTCTTTTGTAAAAAAAAAATCAATCCTGGGTGTCTCTCTTGGAACCTATGGTTATGTCTTCCAAGGCAATCATATTAGGAGATTTTAATATTCATTTTGACGAATCCTCAAATCCAGTGATTTTATGATGGCTTTGGATTGGATTATTAAAGTTTCATCTGCCACGCACATAGCCGGTCATATATTGGATGGGGTTTTTGCGCGTACTGATCTACGGATAGAGTTAACTAATTATCAGTTAAGGTGGACTGACCATCATCTCCTGCTGTTTAAAATTGCGATGAACCACCCTTCCCCTTTTTGTAACAGGGAGAATGAAGTAATTAGACCGTGGAAACAGATCAAACAGGAAGAACTGGTACCGGCCCTGGAAAAGGGTTGGGTTAGGGACAACAAGCGGTCCATGCCCCTACTAGAAAGTTTCTCTCAGGGTCTAGAGACTGTTATGTTTCAATTGGCTCCTCCCAAGACCCTTAGGCCTACTAGTCGGAACAAGTTGAATCAACCCTGGTTTACTAGTGAATTGAAATCTCTTCAGAGGAAATGTCGTCAACTTGAGCGACACTGGAAATTGAATCCTGGCCCAGAGGAAAGGGACTTACCTAAGTCTACTTTCAAAATCTATAAAGAGGCGCGTTTCAAGGCCAAATCTACCTTCTATACGGCTAAGGTTCAGGAGGCCTTGAATGCTCCAAGGGAGCTTTTTAAGGTGATCAAGAAATTATCTACTCCCTCCAGGCCACCTGAACTAGTAAATTCACAAGAGTTCTGTGATAAGGTAGCAAAGCATTTTGAGAATTAGATTCTCTGTTCTCATGCTAACTTTGTCTCTTCTGAGGAAGGCAGGGAGCCAATCTCTGACCTCCTATGATCCTATAGCAGGTGGATTAATTCTGTCTGATTTTCAATGTCCGACCCAAGACTGTATTAGCAAACTGATCCTTAATATTAAGTCGGGTTCCCCCCTGGATTCCTGTCCTCCCTCTGTGATTCAAATGGCCTCTGACTTTATGGCTCGGACTTTAGTTCCTATTTTTCAGGAAATCCTTAGTTTTGGATGCTATCCTGCCAGATGGAAGGAGACTATAGTAGTTCCTGTGAAAAAGAAACTAGATGGGGATAGGCAAGACTTAGATAACTTACGGCCAATTGCGCTCCTTCCGTTCTTTGCCAAGATTCTGGAGAAAATTATGAATAGGGAACTAGCAGATTTTCTTGGGGAAGTGGAAGCTTTAGATCCTTCTCAGCATGGCTTTCAGAAAAGCGCATAGTACGGAGACTGCTCTTATCTCATCCACCGACTCTATTCGAAGACTCGTGGATGAGGTACAAGGCGCCATTCTAGTCCTATTGGTTTTGTCGGCAGCCTTTGATACTGTATCCTCTCAGATTTTGATGACCCGCCTTTATCAAGTAGGCATCAGAGGTAGGGCCTTGAAACTTTTAGAATCCTTTCTAACAAACAGGTGGCCCACTGTAAGATGTGGTAATTTTGGTTCTACACCTTATCTATTACCTTGTGGGACTCCACAGGGTTCCTCATTGAGCCCTACCCTGTTTAATATCTATGTTGCCCCGCTGGCTAACTTGGTCCGATCTTTTGGTTTTACCCCCACCTCATATGCAGATGACACACAGCTTATTATCCCAGTTAATAAAAACTGGGAGGAGGTGGCGGACCGTTTTAACCACTGTATGAAGGAGGTCAGTAACTAGATGGGGACCAACTGGCTTAAATTGAATGCTGCTAAGACTGAAATTCCTTGTTTTGGGTCTGGTATTAAACATTGGAATCCACGTTGGTGGCCAACAGACTGTGGTTCCCTTCCTACCCCTACCAATGTTAGTAAGAACCTGGGTATTATGTTTGATGATCAACTGTCTTTCAAATATCAGGTAAACCACAAGGTAAAAACATGTTTGTGGTTGATTAAAATGCTAAGGAAAGTTTTTCCTTTTCTCCAGTATAAATGGAGGATTTCCGCCACTTTAGCTTTGGTAATGTCTAAAGTAGACTATTGCAATGCCTTGTTTCTCAATTTAGATAAAGGCCTGCTCAATAGGCTGCAGCTGATTCAGAATTCAGCCGCCAGAGCTGTTCTTAATCGCCCTCGTTGGACCTCTGTGAGAAGTAGTCTTAGACAATTACACTGGCTTCCGGTGGCTCAACGGATTATTTTTAAATCTCTTTGCTTGTCTTATAAAGCAGTGCATGATCAGGGTTAAAATTATGTGATCGCTAAATTATGTTGGTACAAACCAAAGAGATATCTTAGATCATGCTCAGCCTACAACATTCAGGTACCCCGGACTAATAAGAGTGAAGTGGGGTGATAAAGCCTTCTCTGTAGCTGCAGCTAAGTGCTGGAACTCCCTCCCTCTAAACATTAGGGCAGAAACTAGTTATTTACGCTTTAGGAAATTGATTAAAACATGGCTCTTTCCTAGCTAATCTTCGTCTTTTTCTGAGAGTTGGGGGTTTCCTGACAAGTTCGGGGTCGTCTTTACCCATGCTAGCGCTTCGATGCTCTTTTTGAGCCAGAATGCACTTTATAAATATACACATACATACATACATACATAGTGCATACATGCATGCTATTTATGAAATCATTCATTTGCAGTTGGATAAATAAAGTACGAGCCTGGGTGTTAATATTCATCTCTATTTTTTTCCTTGACAGTGTCAGCAATCCTTCTGAGAGCCGCTCCTGATAGGTTCAGGAGTGGGTTTGTGTCAGGGCAGAATTGTTGGATGGGGTTGGTATTAGTTTGGTAGCTTTGTGTGTATTGTCCTATGATGTCCTAGAAAGAAAATCCCATCATGAAATAAAATTGTGGCTGCAACAGTGTAGCAGCTGGGAGTGGGGCCGTTTTGTTTAACAGTGTTGCAGAAGAGTAGTATGACAAGGCGTGAGAATATGATGTTTGCGCCGAACGTTGTAAACGTAATGGGCATCAACTGCAAAATATGGCACAATAGATAATTTTTAAAAAGTACTAGTATTTTTGTTGTATTTGTAAGAAACAAAGAAAGCGGTAAAGCTGTGCTCAAGATAGAAATGTGAAACAAATTAACTTAAAAGGGTAAAACAAACATTGGCATGTAGAGAGCTCCATTGAAGACAGTGGAGTACCTTGGGTCTTTTAATGGCTGGTATAAGCCCAGAGCTCCAACATTTCAATTTCTTTTCATGTGTCCTCCTTTTTAAATTAGAACATTCTACTTTTAGTGGGTGGAATGTTCTAATATCCTCAAAATATACCGGTTGTTAAAGGCCCTTTCCCTGGTCTTAGGCATGAGCTTGGGTTCAGGGCCTTTAACAACCGGTATAGCCCTCAGCACAGGTAATAGTGACTATAAGTGTACCTAATGAGAGGGAAAGGCATCCAACCTGAAGCACTTCCTAAACGAAGATGGTGGAAGTCAGAAAAGTAAATACATCAAAGGTAGCTACATGGTGATCCCAGCTACAAGTCTCATTTGCAGTGTAACTCAAGGACTTCTTGATGGCCCCATCACCAAAACCTAATGGGAACACAAACAGAACAGTATAACTGCATCACCATACCATGTGAAGTTATAAAAAAACATAAGAAAGGGAATGGCCTGAGGGCTGACCCAGAGCCAGCCTTCTTTTTCTTATTGCACTTTTTGAAGATTTGATAACATAAATTCTTCTGAACAGCTGAAGCTGACTGTAGCCTTCAACACATTTTAACATCCCTGATGTAGAGGTCTTCCTGGGGTAAGTGCCTCTCACTACAATACTTTATTACTTTTGAGAATTTTGCGTGTAGGCTTTAGATAAACAAGTACAATGTATAGAAACAATTTTATTTTTTGATTAAGTTCTTTTAAAGTAGTATTCATCTGATCTCGATAATGTTTTTAGGGTTGAGCGCAAAGAACTCTGTCCCTGGTGTAATCTCTCTATGGGCTTTTAACCATGTCCATCAGTTTGGTTGGTCCGTGAGCTTGCCTTTTACAATGCGCTTCATTTCATTAGTAAGAGGCATGCGTACATCATGCCTTTTCTGGTGTTTAGCCCTCCTCGAGCACAGTGGCCAGCTACAAAAAACATACGAGGCTCCATGTTTTCCGTATAGTTTCTGGACTACGTTGCCTCATTATTTCTCAGGCAGCCCGATCTCGCTGGGCAGTAGTCGTGCTCTTTGCATGACATCGACCCTGTTAAATGGATATTTGCACTTTTGCCAATACGTTTCACTGCAAGCGAACTTGTAGTACCTTTTGTGTGTCCCGGTCACGCTTCGTGGTGGCCATGGGCTTGCTTATTTGAAACTGTTTTACTTTTCAGTTTATGTGGCAAGAAAAGTCCAGTTAGGAGTTTAAAACACGAATAGCTCTAACTCGAGCAAACGTGAGATCCGTTGCATTGCAAATGCTTGTTTTATTGGAGGAGTAAGGAGAAGTTCACCTGTGTTACCCGTTCTGTATTTTTATAGTACATGTTTTTGGGGAGAAGTACGTTTGAAACCTACGTTTGAGAAAAATACGAGATGTTTGTTGAAACAGTAAGTGAATTAATGGACAGTACTGTTTTGTAAGACAATAACTAATTATGTATTTAATTTGCTTAAAACATATTCTGTCTCCAGAATTGAGAGATCGTTGAAGCTTGTCTCTGCAAGATGGCGCTAACAGTAACTATTGATTGAATAAAATGTTCAGGTTTTGGTTACCTTTCAGGAATAGCAGGTTCATTATTACTTTGCTGTTATGTTTTACTATACTCCGCTGCGTTGTGGGAATTCTACTTCTTTATAACTAGGCCTAGCATAGTTTGTATCCCAAATTACATAAATTACTTGGAGGCATATTAATTGTCTTACATTGGTGATTTGGTAGAGATTATTGTTATGTATTTCTCAAAAGGACTACATATTTTACTATTTTCACATTCAGGGATTATTCTGTCCCTTTTTAACTGCGTCCAATGGTTGTACTCATCATCACTTCTTAGACGTGTTGTATACTTTTAAGTATATTTATACTGTGGGTTCCAGCGATTTCATCTGTTGGTTCCAGTGTCCTTTAAAAATCCTTGCTTGCTAGTGGTCAGTTCTGCCTCTTTGTCCTGCCTTTTTTCATTTTGGGAGCAGCACCAACTACTCTATAATTACACTATGTCCTGTTTATGTCTTCTGTAGGGGACTTTTTTTTTTTAGTATTTGCCTGTTGATCTTACACTGTGAGTGTGTGTTCAGTCCCTCCTCCCCACCAGCTCCCTCTGCAAACATAAAACCCAACAGCAGTGGGAGGCTTTTCCAGTTACCCTCGTTTATCTTAGCTCCCACGTTTGGCTTGGAATGGAAAGCTTTAATTTCTTTGTTGCCTCTGCCGTAGCCGTAAAAGACCAGCTGCTGTGCTCCGATCGGAGCTCCTTCAAGGCTGTGCCCTACTGATTAGTGACTGAAGGCGCAATGTTTGTATGAGTATGATCCCACAAGCCTGCATTTAAATACAGCGAAATGCAACTTACAATTTATTTAGACAAACTAAATACACTGTAAAAAATTAGAAAAAGGCACAAAACGTACAGAAAACACTGTGAGGGCAGCTCTAAGTCCCACAAGGCTATAGCTGGCAATGCCTCTTTAAGGGGTCCCTTGATACCGCCCTCGCTCCCTACATGTTTTTCTTCCTGCCCTCCCATCCCTGCTAGCGGATATAATGATTCCCTCAAAAGCAAGTCCTCAGTTTCAGCTCTAATGTTTTATGAGTAGAAGACACAGACAGATGTCTTGTCGCTGTTAGGTAACATTACATAGTGATGATATGAATATGGTTCTTTAGGCAAAATTGTGTTATATTTCGAAGTGCACAGTTTATGGGATGTCACTTTTACGTGTATGGCGTTCTACGTTCAGAAGCTATTTGGGTGCTTTTTTTTAGCTGCCTTAAAATTGGTTTTATTTGCACATCTATTGTACTGTTAGCAGAAGCCCCAGAGACATGTATCACATTGTTCTAATAGTCAAATTACTCGTTTTGCTCCTGGTCAATCAAATCAGCAGTCATTGCTTTGCACATGCTTGGTAACCGATGCGCTTTAAAGGAGATGCCATTGTACATCACGTAATGGTATGTACGTAGCGTCTGACAATATATGCATCTCCGACCAAGGAAAACGCTCCCTTCCCATAACCTTTCATTCTTTTGAAGACGTCATAAACATTATTATTATTTTCTTTAGTAAAACTGACAGGTGCTGAGACAAATGTTTTCACAAAGTTTGCCTTTGCTGTGTTGAGAGTGACCCTATGACAAGATTTCATTCAGGAGTCCACAGGTGACATTTCCAGTCTGCAGGCACAGGCCCATAATTTTCTTCACTGCACTCCCCATCTTCTTGTAATCGATGTAAAACACATTATCAGTAAAGTTCAGTTAGGAATTTACAACGCTAATAACTCTAACTCGAGCAAATGCGAGACCCATTGCATTGCAAATGCTTGTTTATATCCTTTTGCCCTCCATTAGAAACACTTTGATGTAAACATCCTGCAGGTGGAGATTCATATTCAATATCTCTTGTTTTGAGGTAATTATGCACAAATTGTTCTTGTCGAAAAACATGCATATTTATAGCTTCTTCTTGAGAGCGTGCCAGTATGTGTTTCTACACCACGAGGTGCTTCTTTTAATCCCAATGCACCAAAGTTCCGGCACTGTCATTAAAGTCAGTTTAGAACAGATCATTGGTGTCATCCATCCAAGTGGCTGAATAGCTTCTTATCTAAACAGTGTCCTCTCAGAAATAGTGTCTTTACTCTAAAGACATATTTTGATTCCGTTTGATGAAGCCTCCCTTTTCTGTCTCCATCATCTCGATTCCACATCATTATAAGAGTTCTGATTTGCCTTCAGGATAGTTATAAATATGGTAAGTGATTGAATAGTTGCCATGCACAGTAGTAGTTGCTCGTAGATGTACTAGAACTCTTTTTTGTAGTGAAATGTGGGCCTTCCTATATCTTTTGTCTCTCGAATGGACATTTGTGTGTTACAAGTGCTTCTTTGCTGTTAGTCACAAAATGTCTGCGAGTACAGCTGTGTTTATGGAGCCCAAATCCTTTTTTTGTCCCTCAGCCTATGTTTTTCATTCCTGTATTGTAGTGGCTACTTATTTTCAGGTCTTGATTGATTTCACTCTTTGTCACGTGATTGCTGTGTGAGTTCCCCTGAGTGGAACCTAAATCTGCATCTTCTATTATGAGTTGCCTATTTTAAGAGGCGTATCATGATCAGTCTAATTGTATTTGTTGAGACACTTTGACTCTGATTTTGTTTGTTAATAATAGGGGTGGGAGGAATGCGCGGAGTTTGATTTCGTGGAATTACATTAAAATTCTGCCAGATTCTGCAGAATTCTGTGATGTGATAGAGTGGGCATTTGGCACTATATTTTTAGTGCAATATGCACCCTGGGATGAAAGACGCATTTTTCCTAAGAAAATAGTGCAGGCAAATACCACTCTGCGTACTTGCATGCTGTGCAATGATTAAAACGTTTTCACTGTGGAGTATGCAAGGGTGCCAAGTGGTTTGCACTGGTTTCTAAACTTTAGGAACCAACTACTGCATAATCTTTAATTCTGCTGGCAAAGCAGTTGAATTTTAATGTATCAAGTAATTCCGCGTTACAGTAGAAACACGGAATTACAGAAATTCCTCTGATTCTGCTAGCGGAATTGAAAATTTCACCCAGGCCTTGTTAATAATCCTATTCTGTTCTGTTCTTTTCACTTGTCTTTTCAAAAGATTTATCCATATTATGTTCAGGTTGTCCTCATTGTTTGAACATTTCTGCAGCTATTTTGCTGTTTGTCAAACATTCGTCATTTTGGATGCAGTTTGTTTTGATTCTTAAAAATTCCCATATGCTGTGCTCTATATTGGTTTCCTCTCGTGCTGACTTGACACACATGCAGAACACTAGTTGTAGCTTTTGCTTTCCCGTTTGGGGTTATACACATTTCTTGGTTTCTAATGTAAATCACTATAGCCAACTAGGTCTCTTCTTTTGTGCTAGTCATGCAAGCCAGTCTTATGTTCAGCTTGTTATTATTCAGACTTTTAAAATCGCTTTGAAACTCTTTCCATGTGCCATCCTAGATAGTGAAGAGGTTTTATGTACCGCTGCCTCAAGATGATTCATTCTCACCTTCAGCTACCTGCCTACCTGGAAATATGCCAATGAGAACCTCGAAGACAAATCATGAAGTTGTATTCTGCCTTGCCTTTGTTTTAAAGGTTTTTAGGTCTTGCCTACAGTCTGTAATTGAAGGCCTGTTGTACACAAGTCCAATACTTCCAGCTTATTGCTTACACTTGGTTCGTTTTCTTGTCAGCCTCATTTGTTTGCATCTTATTCCTTCCTCTTCTGTTTTATTTTCCATTGCGTATGAACTTGTCACCATCCATTTTATTGCTTTGGGACTTTTTTACCTTTTAAATGTACTGTTGTAAGGTGGGTTTCTTTCATCTTGAAATGCTAATTTTCAATGAAAAGAAAATGGCTGGAAAAATGGTAATGCATGCCAGCAGATATTTCATCACGGTAGGGCCATTGTACCATAATAATGCACGTGTGAAGATGCATGGAGTATTCACAAATGGTTGTATTCATTATTGTTTTGCCAATGCCGTTCTGCATCGGCAAACAAGCATTTACAAATTCAAAAGAGTGCGTAAAAGGCAAGATTATAGGCTTTGCCAAAGCTTGTTTTCATTCTCTTTCTACTCTTCCTTCTGTTGTCTCTAAGTCTCTCATTACTCCCTCCTACGTATCATCTTTACAGCATAGTTCCCTACACAGAGGAAGAGTTAGACTTGAGCAATACTCCCAGCACTGAACTCCCCAGTTCTGCTGTTAATTCCTAAATTTGTTATGACACTTGGGTGTTGATGGTAGGTTAACCAAACTATGGTGTGCTCCCTGACTTGTGTGGCCCACAGTTGTGTGAGCTCGATGGAAACTCAGATGCTAGCAGTCCGCTTGGCCTGCACACTGAAGAAGTGTTTAGTAATTCAGAGAATGGGATATTTCTACCAGAAGGGTGGATACTGTCATTTTAAACCTCATTGTGAGGAACCTATCTGTGTCCTGTAAATATCTGGATAGAAATGCATGAATTGAGATTGAGCAATACTGTTTGGGAAGTGGCCTGTTAAGTAAACAAAACCTTGCAATGGCCTAAAACTCCTTGTCCTCATGATTTGTTAAGGAAGGTTTCAGGTGTTTGTATGGCCAGGTTATACCAAACTAACTATGATATCTCATTGGAAGCCACATTTTGAACACCTGCTCTCCTGCTCTCCATTGTTTGTTGTTTCAGTTCCAAAAGCAGGAGGTAAATTACACGCATATAAAATGGTTAGTGGCTTTGTTCAAATGTGTGGTGTCTGAAAATATGTGCAATATTAATGAGGCTTTCTCGTGAGTTTTAGTATGCAAAAAGGATGATGATGTTATTGGCCTTGTGCTTTACGAGTTGCTCGTTGCATGTCAAGATCTGTGAATAATTAAAGCTTCTCAGAACATGGAAGACAGATAGACTGCAGACAGGTAGTGGCCAGATTATGGGTCAAGGTTCCAGATCGCCAGCCTGGCATACCTTGACTAAATCAGTCAGTTGTCATGATGAATTAGAACATTTTCACTCTATGAAAACAAAACAATGGGAACAAAATGTTAGCCAAATCAGATATAATTATGACATTGATTAAAAAGAATGTAAGGCGGTTATGTGGATTTCCAAAAAGAGTTTTGTCTGGCTTCCAAAACCTAGTCTAGTGGACTGGAATGCTTAAGAAAACATGACCTTAATGATCCACCTTTATAAATCTCCTCCTTTCATCATCTGATGCCCTTCTGGGAATGCCTGCTGTCTCATATTTTCACTAATATTTTTCTAGGTGGAGCTTGCAGAAACTTGTGCCAAGAGTGAGCGCTATATTGGCACAGAAGGAGGCGGCATGGACCAATCAATATCTTTTCTTGCAGAGGAAGGCACTGTAAGTGGCTTTCTTTTTTTTTAAACGGGAAAGATCGGATCTATTCTTAGCTTATCTTATGTTCATCAATTACATTCTGCTCATTAATCAAATTATTGTGAACAATGCATTACTTTTCTAGATTAAATTTGGGTGTATTAGAAATGTGCTTCTCTCTTCTTTCTTTTCTTTACTGAATTTTGTCATTCCCTTTAGAGAGCCTGGCTTCTCACATTGCTATTATTGCACAACATTAAAAATACTATGCACACACTGTCGCTATGTTATGTTGTTAAATTAATTTTTTTGAGCAAACATGCAGAAAACCTCTTGGCGCTTTAGGTTCAAAACTTCATAACTTAGGGACTAAAGGAGATAAAGTAGCCATGTTTTTAACATTTTCCTGCTAGAATTCCAGATTTTGGACATGGCTTCAGAAAAAGCTGTATTACCATGCGAAATGAGGTGAGGTGGGAGGTTGGTGAAAGAAATTGGTCTGCGGAGTGCAAGGCTATAGAAGGTCTATGCCACACGAATGCCGTGGCCAATAAGTCAGGGACTCTCTAGTGGCTTTGTATACAAAAGTCATACATTTGTAACTAATCCTTTAACGAACCAGCAGACAACAAAGTGTTTTTAACCCGGCACAATGAAATTGCATTGGGAACAACTTCCAACTGGGTGATTTTTTGCATCTTGTTCCAACCGTTTGACAAGCCTTAAATTAGGGCATTAGCAAATGGAGATGGGAGTCGAAAATTTTAGCAATAGTTCACAGAGACTCCGTCTTTTCAAGGTTATCGATGTGTGTACCATGGGCAGTGGTGTGCATGCAGCTGAGAGATCTAGAAGTAGCAAGGCACTGATCATCTGCAACAAAATTTAGCTCAGTGCCGTGAATGGGTCTAACGCTGCTTGAAAGACATTGAGCATTCCATTTTTACCTCCCACCTGAGGCAGTGCATGCGCTGTCACTTGCAAGACATTTTGTTTACTAACAGGGAGCTTAGAGCCCACCTATTGCTTACCATTGATTGGTTTCCTCACCACCATTTTCTTACTTCACTTGGTGAGCTTGTGCCAACTTCACTTTTTTTCGAGTATTTGTACCTCACCTGGAGCACGGCCCAAGTACTGCTTCCTTGTCCGGTGGGGTGTCCTTCCACTGTTTGCGCCTTTTCAGAGGTAGTTGGCTTTCTTTTTTTTGCTGGCAGCACTCCATAAGAGTGTGTTAGCAGGCCTTCCTCCCCACTCAGCATTGTTGCTTGCCCAGTTGTTGCTTGTCCCGTTTTTGTCCCTACCTCCATGCTGTTGCGTGACCCGTCACTGCCACCCCTACCACTGTCATTGCTTCCCCCACCCCACCCCTCTTCCCCCCCCCATCATTGTTCCCTGTTTCCCTCCCATGTTGTTGCTTGCCTCGTTCCCTGCTTCACCCATTGTTGCTTGAGCCTCTGTCTAACCCCCACCCACCAGAAAAATTTGCACTATGACGCGGCCACCGCTGATCATGTCATAGTGCTTTTTTTCTTAACATTTAGCCATCAGCAAATGTGCTGCCAGGGTTGGACTAGCCTGTAGGGTAATCAGGTAGTGCCAGGTGGGCTGGTGTGACAGGTCAATGTGTGGGCCGTTTTTGTTGGCTGTTTCTGTGCCTGTTTTGTGGTCTGCCAGGGCGGTTTTTGCTGTTTGTTTCACTCATATGGAAACAAACAGCCTGAAGCAAGCTGAAATTCATGCAGTCTTCCATACCTTTCAAAGCACTTACAGAATATATCTTCACACGTTCGAAACTGCCTCGATAAGGAAACAAAGGCTACTTTTTAGATTTCTAATTCACAAATGGGGCAACTTCTATTATGGTGCCAGGGCCTCTTTGATGTCCCAGTCCGACCTTTTGCACTACTGTGCAAATTGGTTAAACATACTGACAAAGGCAGTAGCCAGTGCATAGGCGAGACCTATTGGCTTTGCCAGTGCTTGTTCGGGAAATTTTGTAACTAGCTTTTCCTAGCATGCAGGAGAAGGGATTACTGCTCAGAGGTGCTGGAATGCTTCAGATGACAGATGGCTTTTTGGTAGTGGTTTGACTCTGCTTTCTTTCACTCCAACAGGGCTATGCCCTGTGAGTGAACGTTTTTAAAAAAAAAAAAGTAATTTTTTTATATGGTGGTAAAGCGGCTTACTTAACTTTGCAAGGCAAAAGCCATTTGGTGAGATGGAGAGTCGAGTATGTGAAACAATGGTCATCAGCTCTTCCATCGTAATAGGGTTAAATGTTGACAGTTGAACAAAATAAAATTAAAAAGGTGATTAAGATGGAGGAAGAACACTCTAAATGAATATTCTCAGAAGAGGAATTACCTCATTGATGATGGCATTGCTGTTTTTTTTTTTATTTTGTCTTCAAAGAAAGAGGACAGTTCTTTGCATAATTACCTAGAGGGATAGATGACACAAAGCATAGATTGTGGTGATTGTAATTCCTATAATACACAAAAGGTAGGGCAGGCATTTGAAAAAGCACCCTTGGCTTTGGTGAGAGATAGAATTTCACTGTGTTGGTTTCTGCTTTGCAGATGATCCCAGCAGTGAGGTTTTGGGTTTTCTAATGTTCTTGTCATCCTTAAGGAAGGCTATTATTTTCTGGGCAATTTCAGGTCAGTAGTTCTCAATAAGTAGCATCAAAGTACTTTTTTGGTTTTCCACCAGAACATGCCTTGTCGTATTCTCTAGAAAGATCTATCTGTATTTTGAGTACCATTTACATTTAGTGAGGAGGATATGGTTAATGTTTTCAACAGCTTCTGTGCTCCTCCTTAACTTGTATGGTAGTGATATGTGGTTGCTGTGTTTATAGTTTGTATACCTTCATCCATGCTATACTGTTTATTATTATTATTGTTATTATTATTATTATTATTATTATTAGAACTTATAGAGCACATGGCTACCCCGGGGCTTCCCAGCCCTAATGCAGGACCATTAAACAGGCAATAAAAAAGCTGACAAACTATAAAGGAAACAGTAAAGTCTTCAACTTTTTACAAAAGGAAAGTTTTGAGTTCTCTAAGCGGAGTTCCAGTGGGAGGGAATTCCATAGATTGACTGCTTTTAGGGCAAAATAACTGTCTCCCCATCTTGCTTTCTTAACATGACGAACATTAATTAAAGAGGCAGACAAGGATCTAAGTGATCTTTGAGGAATATAGGGAGTTACAATCCGCCTAAGAAATGCCGGACCCTTTTTATGAATGGCCTGGTGAACAAAACAAATAGCTTTGAAATTGACACGATGTTCAATGGGGAGCCAGTGGAGAGAGGCCAGGGCTGCTTTGGCAGAATGATGTCTGGGAATGTCCATCAGTAAGCGGGCAGCAGCATTTTGTACCACCTGCAATCTCTTTAAGACTTAGGATGGAGAGCTCATGAATAGAACATTCCCATAATCTAGGCGAGACAATATGAGAGCCTGAACAATAAGCCTTTTGGCCACAAAAGGAAGGAAAGTAAAGATTTTCCTGAAAGTCCTTAACAGCTGAAACAGGTGGCTCCAAGTTTTTCCAAATGACATTCCATCGTAAGACGGGAGTTCAGCCAAAAGCCTAAACTTTTTATATTGTCTTTAGGTGGGTTTAATCCTACTGGGACTGGAGCAGGGGACTTGAGGAGGGATGGGTTCCCTACCAACACCACCTCTGTTTTCTTGTCATTAAGCTTAAGCTTGCTGTCCGACATCCATCTGGCAACATCCAACAGACAAGATGATAGAGTAGCCTGTTCTGAATTGGTGTTGATGGAAAAAGAGAAGACCAATTGGGTCTCATCGGCATAAGACACCAGGGATAAACCATGGAGTTCCACAATCTTTGCCAAAGGGGCCATATAAATATTAAAAAGCGTAGGGCTTAAGGATGAGCCCTGTGGAACCCCACAGGTGAGAGAAAAAATGTTAGAAAAGTATGCCCGATCAAGGGCTTGAAAAGTCCTCTGATTCAAATAAGATGAAAACCATTTAAGGCTGGTACCCTCAATTCCCCTTTGAGAAATTCTGTTAAGTAAGATTTAATGATCCACAGTGTCAAAAGCGGCACTCAGGTCAAGTAAAATGATTGCTGCATATCCACCCACATCTAGGCGTTGTCAAGTGTGTTCAGTAACAGCCAGCAGGGCAGTTTCCGTGCTGTGTTGTGGTCTGAATCCCATTTGAGTGCTATGAAGAAGATTATGCTCCTCAAGGAAGCCTGACACTTGATTGTTAATGTGTTTCCTGATTATTTTTGATGCTATAGGGAGAAGAGCAATTGGTCTGTAGTTACAGATTACTGTTGTATCAAGATTGTTTTTTTTTTAGTAGGGGCTTGACGACAACAGGTTTCCAGTGTTGCGGAAGATGCCGAAAAGACAGAGAGTTGTTAAGAACATTGGTTAGCGCAGGTGTTCTAACATCCGATCCTAAGGCTAAGATGGATGGGGGGTGGGTCCAAAGGAGATTGAGACTTTATAGAGCAAAGGTAATTACCTACTAAGTATTCCCTCGGGGCTGAAAAACTGAGAATAGGGCTCTAGAAGACTGGGAGTCAGCATGAGGGGCTAACTTATCCTCATACAAGGAATTGCTGGGGAGAGTTGTCTGAATGTCAGAGATTTTCTTTTGTAATAAACAGTCTAACTCATTACTGTGTTCCTTAGGGCCTTCCATTACATTACTGGGGAGGTAGGCTGAGTCATTTCCTTAAAAATTAAAAAGATCTCTCTAGGGGAATGAGAGGACCTGGAGGTATAAAAAGATGCCTGCGCAACCTTAGTTTCCACATGGAAGGATCTAATTGCATTCCTGTAGCCTATTTTCAAGACCGGCTCATAAGTCTTTTTCCATTTCCTCTCCACCCGCTTACATTCTTTTTTTTACATGCAGCAGATGAGGAGACAACCAAGGTGATTTCTTTTGATGGGTAGTCGTGTGAATAGTCTTAGTTGGTAGAATAATGTCTAGGGACTTGGAGATCCACTTATCAAAACTGTCTGCTGTATAAGGCTCACAACAAGAGGAGGAGGAACGCAGGCTCTCTAGGGTATCCATCCAATCCTTCTTGTTTAACTTTGACCACTGGCATACAGTTAACTTACTAGGGGGTTAGTGGATTGGAGGAGATTTGGGGTGCGTAAGTAAGACTAAAAAATGATCGGACCAGATCAAGGGAAGGGAGGCCTGAGCCAATAGGTTTGAAAGGTTACTAAAGACCAGATCAATTGTATGGCCTCTTAGATGAGTGGGGCAAGTATCAATTGTGTCAGGTCTAAAGCTGCTAAATCCATAAGTAAAGTTTTGGCAGAGATGTTGTGTGCTTCGTCTACATGAATGTTAAAATCACCTAGGATAGTAAAGTTGAAATTTCTGCATGCAAGATCTGCTACACAGTCCGGTAAGGCCTGCAGAAAACTCCCATAAGGGCCAAGAGGACGATAAATCAAAATGCCAGAGATAGAAAAAGTAGCGTTGATTGCCAGTGAAAAGGACAGACTTTCGCAGTCGGGTATAGAGAGGGAGTGGATAAGTCAATGGATTAATTTTTTGTATATTATTCCTGTCCCCCCTCCCCTGGCGTGGGGTCTATCTACACAATGTTTTAAATAGCCTGGGGGCAGGGCCATGACTACATCAGGAGTGGAATCCTCAGACAATCATGTTTCTGTAAAAATAGAACCTCTGGGACATACTCGCTTAACAGTGAGTGGATATGTAGCTTGTGGGCAGATAGAGAACGACAGTTCAGTAGCAACAATTTGCTAACCTGCTCTACATCCTTTCTCAAGTCCAGTGGACGTATGGGTTGAGGGGTCCATTGCCAAATGTTACTGGAACTAATAGGGAAATTAGGATTTAACAAGTGTTGACAAAAATTCACTGTACAATTGTTAAGTGATGTAAGAGATTGCCTTGGGTAAACTAATCTTTCCGGAACTGCATTCATAATATTTCTAGGCCCTGGACCCGGCGGGACAGGGACGGGCACAGACAGGCTTGCCTTTGGCGCACCTTCGGCGCACCCGCTGCGCGCGTCCTCTTCATGCAGCTCTTTTTGTGGGCCTGGGCAGCAGGTGACTGGCAGCTACACCGCCTCACAAAATGGTGGCTCTACTCTGAACCACCGAGTGAGGGAAAGATGGCCGCCAAGAGAAGCAGCACCAAAGCCTAAAACAAACTAATATCAAATAAAGTGAGAAATCCCCAAAGACTTTAGATGCCGCTGAACACGGACACCGGAGTCAATAAAAATACATGCACTGGGTAAAATATTAAAAGAACTATTAAAACTGTAGAAAACAGCAGAATCGCGGTATAGTTAGAATGGAGGAGAAGTTTTACCTATGGAATACGGTCCGCAGTGCGTCCGCTTTATGCAGCTCTTTTTATGGGCCTGGGCAGCGGGTGACTGGCAGCTAGACTCTCTCACAAAATGGCCGCTCTATTCAGAACCACAGAGTGAGGGAAAGATAGCCGCCAAGAGAAGCAGTACACAAAGCCTAAAACAAACTAATATCAAATAAAGTGAGAAATCCCCAAAGACTCCGGATGCCACTGAACACGGACACCGGAGTCAATAAAAATACATGCACTGGGTAAACTATTAAAAGAACTATTAAAACTGTAGAAAACAGCGGAACCGTGCTATAGTTAGAATGGAGAAGTCATGCTGTCTTCTTGCTATTCTCACTGGCTGAGTTCTAAGAATTCCCTTACAAGTGATGTTGTGTAGGTCCTGTGCTCTTGGTAGAGACATTGAGTGAGAAACAACTTGTGTGAAAGTTTCAGTTTTCTTGCACCACTTGATCTGTTGTGGTGCATTTATCCTCTCTCTTATTCGGCATTGTAGGTAAACAGGGGTATATTCACAGTCTGCTTAAAGAGACGCTGATGGAGAAGACTGTGAGATTTGACTCAGGATTTCCAGAGTTGTCTGTATGGTGTTCCTAGATCTGAGGCATTCTTTGTAATTTACCACAACTCTGCTCCCTTGGTGGAAATGAAGTCAATTTTGTCTTTTGCTTGGATGGCACATAGGACAAAATACCTACTCTAAAGCAGCAAGCAAAACAGAGGCAGTCTTGACTGTCTGTGGTTTCCAGGAGCCTGAGACAGCAAAAACTATGCTTGGGTGGGTTAGGTTTATTCTACATCCAAGTACAATCGCTTGATTCTTGATTTTTGGAATGGGAGTGTGAGGAATTGGGTTGTTGGTTGAGGGAGGCGTGAGCCCTTCTCAAGCAACAGCCATAATCCTTGTCAGTGTGAACCACAAAAAGTCACTAAATTAACCTGTGCTTAACCCTCTGGTGGTTTGGCACAAAAGCAGTCAAGCTTAACTTAGCACTCAGCACTCAACCTCAATAACGTGAAAGCACAGCACAATAAAAATCGCAAACCAATTTAGAAAAATAGAGTAAATGTTAATACATTATTTGACACCAAAACAAAAATCCAGTCAGTAGAGGCAGAGTTATGAATTTTTAAAAGTGAGAAGTAGCACATAAAAGATCATGGCACCAACCGCGGACATTTAGTAATATGACACTGAGGCAATGAATAAGGTTATGACTGACTGTGATGGAGCGCAGTTCAGATACACAAATTGGATTTGGACCGGTCTAAGCTTACCTTTGGACTTAGAAACTTTTTTTTGTAGGAAAATATTTGAGAAGGTAAAGTTCAGTGGGACAAGCCAGCTGGCGGTGTCTGAGGAGGAAGCATCATCGTTAGGGAGCCGCTGGACAAAGTCACAGTAAAGATTTCTACATTCTGACATATTATTTTTTTTTGGAAGTCAAAAATGTCCAGCAGGATGAAACGGCAGGCTGTAACCGATGAGGGCTTCTTCAGGAGGCACAATACCCTTCCAGCAAAGAGCCGCTGAGCATAGTGGGAGCTTCCATGAATTCAAGATGACCCGCGATGAATCTCGGGTGGATTTGCCAGTAGGTAGGTCCCGGTCTCCTCTGTTCCAACAGCACTTTTTGGCAGAAGAATATTTAAGTTCCAAGTTTCTGATTTTGGCAATGTTAGCACCGCTTCCATAGGCACCGCTTACTCAGGCTAGGTCGAGATGCAGATTCTAGATGGTTGAAGGCTTTTCTGCAGCAGTGTAGCCCCCCTTACCCCGCTCCCCTGCCAGCAGCAGAACCTAAAATAAAACGATATTAAAAGGTTTATTATTGTTTTATTTTTAAAGGGGTGTGGTCATGGTGTGTGATAGGGAGGGAAGGGGAGTGCTGTGCACTCCCCTCAGTGCGCTTGTGTGTTTGGCTGGTGTGAGAAAGTAGCCTCTTTCTAGCATAGTTACCCCCATTTTTGGCATGTTGGTCAGTGTTTTGACTGTGACACTGGGATCCTGCTAGCCAGGACCCCAGTGCTTGTGGTTTTTGGCTTGTTTGTCAGTATGTTTGACTGCAGGATCCTGCTAACCAGGACCCCAGTGCTTATGCTCTCTCTTTTCCCAAATGTGTCACTACATACTGGTAACCCAGTACTTCATCCCAAATTGGCATACTGCTGCACCCTTATAAGTCCTTAGTATATGGTACTTAGGTACCCAGGTAATTAGGGTCCCAGGGGGCTGCAGCATTACTTTAGGGAGCCCATAGGGAGCCCATGCAAGGACTTCCGCAGGACTGCCATTGCAGTCTGTGTGAAATGGTGCATGCACCATTTCACAGCCATAAACACTGCACCAGGTCACTTATAAGTCACCTATATGTCAGGCCTTCCAACCCTGAAGGCTGAGTGCTAAGTACCTGTGTGTGAGGCCACCTCTGCACTAGCAGAGATGCCCCCCATCATCCAGGACCATTTTCACGGACTTCGTGAGTGTGGGGATGCCATTTTACGTGGACATAGGTCAATACCTGTGTCCAGCTTCACAATGGTAACTCTGAATATGGCCATGTAACGTGTCTAACATCTGGGAATTGTACCCCAATACTGATTCTAGTATTGGAGTTACAATTCCATGCACTCTGGGTGCTCCACAGTGGACACCATATGGTGCCCTCCTTGCATAATCCAGTCTACACCGGTTCAGGGACCCCCAGTCTCTGCTCTGGTGCGAATCTAGACAAAGGAAAGGGGAGTGACCACTCCCCTCTCCATCACCACCCCAGGGGTGGTGCATAGAGCTTCTCCAGAGTGTCCCTGGCTTTTGCCATCTTGGATTTCAAGGTGGTGGGGCACTCTGGGAGCACCTGAGTGGCCAATGCCAGCAGATGACGTCGGAGCCCTCCTCTGATAGGTGCTTTCCTGTGTAACTAACCAATCCCCCTTTTAGGGCGGTTAAGGGTCTCTCCTCTGGGAGTTTCCTCAGATTCGGCTTGCAAGACTCCAGCAGGAATCCTCCGCATCTTTTACTTCATCTTCTACCGACGGAACTGCATTTGGACCCTCCAGAAACTCTACAAAATGTAACAAAGAACCAAAGACGACTTCTGCAACATTGTATCCTGAGCTCCTGCCAGCAACTAGAACTGTTTCCAGGTCGTGCATCCTCAGAGGACTGCCTGTCTTCAGCCTGCACCAGAAGAAGTGACGCAATCTCCCTTGAAGTGAAGGAGTCACTTCCCTGCTTCAGCAGGCACCCCTCTGCAGCGATGACCGATGCCGTGGGTCCCCTCTCCTGACAAAGTGCGTGGATCCAGCAGCTATGGTGGGGGACTGAAGTGATCCCGACAGTCCCAAGGTACAGCTGTTCAACTTTGGTGGATTAAGAGCTTGCCTCCCCACGCAAGACAGTACCCCTGTGCACTGCGTGATTTGCAGTTACCAAGGCTTGAGCGCGACCTTCCACAAAGTTCTTCGTGCACAGCACAGCTCTGGCCCCCAGCACTCCTTCCTGCGATGCACAGCTTCCTGAGTGGTTCTCTGGCGGCGTGGGATCCCTTTGTGTCATGCTGCGTGATCCTCCAGTTGCACCTTCCTTGTCCCCATGCCATGGGACTCCTGTGTGCGTTGCTGATCTTCTGAGGGCTCTCTGACTTGCTGAGAGCCCCCTCTGTCTCCCCCTCCTGGGTAAAGGCCACCAGGTCCCCCTGGTGCCAGGCAGTGCCATTTTCCGCTAACCGTGAGCTTTGCGTGTGCCAAGGCGTGTTGGCGGAATCCAACAGCGTAAACCAGACTGAAATCTTCCATCTGGCGTGGAACATCATCTGCACCAACCAGGAACCCGCATCTCTCTTCTTGGTTTGTGCCCCCTAGGCCTATTACAACCTATTGTGATTTTCACTATTTGCACTGTTTTCTAACTGATTTTACAGTTATTTCTGCATTCTAGTGTATATACTGGGTATATTACTTACCTCGTAAGGGAGTATAGTCTCTAAGGTATTTTTGGCATTGTGCCACTAGAAATAAAGTACCTTTATTTTTGTAACAGGGTACTTTATTTCATGTGTGCGAGTACTGTGTGACTACAGTGATATTGAAAGAGCTTTGCATGTCTCCTAGATAAGCCTTGGCTGCTCAGCTACAGCTACCCCTAGACAGCCTGGCTTTTAGACACTGACTACATGTCACTAATAAGGGATAACTGGACCTGGTATAAGGTGTAAGTACCTTTGGTACCCACTACAAACCAGACCAGCCTCCTACAGCTGGCCATCTCGGGACGGCCAAACATACGCGCACACTGAGCTCTGTCCAAACCAGCACTGTGTTGACGGGTTCGAGACAGCAGGCCCAGGCCCCCAGTCTGCCTAGGAGAGCAAAGCAAGGGCGCTCCGGCCAATTCTAACGCTGCTGTTATGCTGCCAGCAGCATGAGAGCAGTGTTAGGATTGGCTGCAGGGCAGGCTGGGAGCCTGTGCCTACAAATGGAGAAAGAGGTGCGCTGCGGCGGCGGGGAGTCAGGTTTTTTTTCTAAAAAATTAATGTTTTACATTTTTTTGTTCTGCCGCACGCCGCGCCGCCCCTTTACTTTGCCGCGAGCTGTGCCTGCTTTTATGCCCCTGAAGCTCTGATCAGGAAGCCATCTAACTAGCCCTTGGAGCCAGTCAAATAATCATAATTTCAAGCAGAAAAGCATGTCTGAAGGGGCAGGGCAGTCCTCTGTGGGTAGAGGGCATGTTTTAGGCTGCAGGGCAGTCCTCTTGGAGCAGCAAGGCAGTCCTCTGAATTACACAGCAGGCACAACGCAGCAGGTCAGTCCTCTGAGAGTTCTCCGCAGATCAAGCAGTAAGTGAATAGTGGATCTGAGGGTCCGGTTTTTATGCCTGGTACTTCTAGAGGTTCCCCCCACAGACGGTCCTGGAATTTCTTGCCTCCCTGCCGAGTCTTCCAGCCGAGGCTTCAATGGATCTGTGGTCACAAAAGACTAGCATGAATTTCTTTGTGTGTGTGCGCTAAGGCAGCTCATTTGAAATATAAGTAGGACTGTGCACAGATGCGCCCTTCCCGTCCTAGCAATATGGTCCATATTGCCAACACCTAGTCCACTTGTATGTTACCGTCTGAGAGGAATACACAAAGGCCAACTAACTATATGTGACTCATGGAACAGCCTGCAGGCACCAAATGGTTTAGAGAAGAAAATGCTAACTTTCTAAAATTAGTACAAAAAGAAATACCTACCCTGACTAGATTAGACACTATTTAATGATTGGGCTCAAAAACATGTATTAGTGCGACCACATATTTGTTTATTTAATCACTTTTGTGCACATACTTTTAGCCAAACTTTTCTTAAAGCAACACGTCATCCACATCAGAGAATTGGCAAATTTTTACTCAGATGAAAGCAAATAACATCCTTACCTTACATAACGCATTGATGTGCAAAATACAATTAACATTGACACAACATACAGACTGTTTGACAATAGACAACATGACAATGTAACCCTCTTCAGGCACAATTTTTGCTCAACGTAACATTATAATCTCAAAGAAACCAGTTCCATGACTCAAAGCTGGAGACAAAAAAATCATAAGATTATTTGACTAACAGCAAAACTCCTAGCCTCTAAAATCAGGGACTCAAAATTGTGACTTCAAATTTAACTTTACCAATAAAGAGGGTTTTCAAATGTCAATTCTTTAGACACCAACCTTGACATTTCTACCTGTTCCCAAACAAACATTATCACTTTTTAAATATAGTAAGGTAATCCAATATTATCCTACGGGAGAGGTAGGCTTCACAGTAGTGACAATGAATTTGTGAGTTTTTCACTACTAGCAAATGTAAAGCTTAACAACATACCCTGCCCTATGGGAGTTTTAGCTTGACAAAAGGTTTATTTTGCCAAGTCAAACTGGAAGTTTAAAAAAGCATGCAGTCTACAGTGGTAGGCCTGAGACTTATTTGAAAGGGGTACTTAAGTGAGTGGAACAATACGTTCTGTGGGCCACTAGCAACATTTAATTTGCCACCCTAGTTATATGGTATACCACTTTACAGGGGCTTATAAGACTAAATTAAGTATATCCAGTTAGGTGTAAGCCATTTTTACCATGTTTTAGGGAGTTAGCACGAGCAGTTTAGCACTGGTCAACAGTGGTAAATTGCACAGAGTCCTAAGACCAAAAAACGCAAATTCAGCAAAATAGGAGGGGAGAAAGGAACAAGTTTGGGGGTGACCCTGTAGAGATGGCCAAGTTCAACAAGTTCAACAAGGAGGCAAGACCACAAGCTTGTGGTTCTCTTTGTTGGTCATAATGCTGGTTTCTTTTCCGTAGTCTTCCAAAAAAGTAATTGTATTAGAGTGTTTGGTCTGCGTACCAGAAGCACCGAATCATTTGCAAGGAGGGTGATGGAAACAGGGATGCTCTAAAAGGATTGACATCTTTCCACTTGTGTTGTGTACATTGGAGCCAGACTCATCTGTTGAATTCAGAAGTTTGAATCTTGGTGAAGAATAGAATCCTAAGATGATCCAGATAAACGGAACAAGGTGGTTCACTATTCCGTGGCATAAAGTAGACCTTACTGGGGTCCAAGAGAAGGCCTTCTTTATGTGCGGGGTTTAGTATTAAGTAATCGTAAATCAAAAACGTCAAGGTCATTTAAAAATTACACTCAGTGGCTTCGTGCCAAAAGTTGATGTCCACAAGCATTGTAATTTGTTTTTCCATAGCAATTTGTCTAATTGCGTTTACTGCTATGTAGCTTTGAGTTAGATGAGCTGGATGGCTGATAGAGCAATATAAAATACAGACTGGTGTTATTTATTTTTTAGAGAAAGCCTGGATGTCGCAGTCCACAGCAGATTGAATGGAATGAACAGTAATCTCTAAAAATTGTGGGCTATTATTGCTTTTCTCCTCCTCCTCTTTCCATATGAATTAGTTTATAATCATCCGAAGTGATTTATCTGAGACTGGAGCAGAGCCTTTGGTTAGCCAAGTCTCTGTCAGGCAGAAATAGTCAAGTGCGTTTCTAGTGCATAGTCACCGACCTGTAATCTGCACTTAACTCCTGATCTAGTGTTACTAAGCAGAGCTCCAAGACTATGGCTGGCCTCCTTTGTGTACGTGAGGCAGAAAAGGTTTTGCTCTCGTGATATAGATTCTCCCCAGAGAGGGTTTTGGATTAGCTCAGGGGGCAGCATTGTACCGGTCTGAAACCATGGTGACAAATTTGTCTGAGGAAACATCTTTTGCAACTCTTGTCTTGTTCGGTGATGCTTAAGAATTCATATGATCGAGGCGCAGCATTTCTAGTCAACAACCATATGAGGATCGGGCTTGCCGTATGTGTGCCATTAGCACGTCATTGATGTGCCAAATGGTGCACCCGCTGCAAATGCCGTCTTTGCAACCACAATTGAACTGTGGTTAAGCACACATAATGAATGCAGGAAGACTAGACCACTAAATGGAAAAAGATGGCAGCCGTGAATGACACTTGTGGCGCCTGTTCAAGATAGTTAAAATGAGTTAAAATCATGTGTTTCACAGAAAATAATTCATAAAATGTTATAAAAATGAAAGATTGCTTGAATCAGGTACACCAAATACTGAAAAACAAGGGGCACTCTCAGCGCAACAGATGAAGTCAATGTTTAAAAATAAAGATAGCCCAAAATATAGTATTGCAGACGATTGCACAGAATTGTGGCCTGTAATGTAGTTGTAAGTTTTAAAGCAATAACTACTGCGCTAACAATTAGGCCACCAATATCTATGTTTCAGAAAACTGGGTCTGAACTATGAGGGAAACAGTGCACCAAGGAAATTTATCTGTCGAAAATTCTCTAGGGACTACCTAGTACACCGTCATGCAGGAAAAGGGTCTAGAATTCCTGACTGAAAACCCCTGTAAGGTCCTGGATCTTGCATCTTGGAGTTACCATACCCCACAATATTGGTAATTCCTCAGTTTGGTATTACACATGAGGTTCTCTATAACTTCTAGCAAAAGGCCTTTGTCTTCTCTGGTGGTTTAGAGTCTTCAATTAAACTTCAGGTGTGGAAGTACTTTGGTAAATGACGAAAAGAGGGGGAGGACACTGCCTGGCATACCAGCACACAATTCGCTCAGATGTGTGGGGTAAATACAGTGCATGATAACAGTCATAATGGACGAAAGTCTTTAGGATTCACCATTGTAGGTGCAGTCAGTGCTGAGTGTCTCTAGACACCTGTTGCAGGATATTTGTTCTTCTATTTAGAGTAATATCTTAAATTTGGGAGTGCTAGTACTGCTGCTCACAGTCTTCTCAGGTTTCTGGTCTACTCCCACGGCGCAGGTGCATCCCAGTAAGCCATGCAGTGTGCTCCCTCACCCCTTTTATACTTTGGCAAATGACTTAAGGACTCATTTACAATGGGCCATAATGAATAATGTTCTAATTTCTCGAGGGCATATTAAATCAAGAGGAAAATCCTTTGTTGGACATTCATCGGGGTATTATGATGTAGTATGTTTCACTGATTATTTCTCCACTGGTTTAGTAGTTTCCATTACCATAGTCTTAGTCAGGGCTAAATGATTATCAAGATGTGGATGATGAGATCTTCAAGAAAGATCCCAAAACTAGGCATGGTCATTACAAATGAAAAAGGTGTTTTATAACCTCATAGTAAGTAGGATACAGTTTTTAATTATATAAATTCACGTTATTTATTTTCTTATTATAAACTCCGTCTGACAGCAGAACGTGTCTATCTGGCAACTCCTCTACATGCTTGGTGGTAAGGCATTAAAAGTGAGTTGTGACGTCAGCTTGTCTCATGGAGAGCCAGAGGTGTGTGAAATCTTCGGGCTACTATAAAACTTCTTCAGAAGGAAAGTTGCATTCTTTGTCCACCCACTCGCTGTCCCTTCAACCGCGACTTCTGCATTGGTGACTCTCACAGGGACAGGATGCCTGCATGCCAGCCTGCATTCTCCACCTTCTGCTCTATCAGCCCCTTCAATGTCTAAAGGCCTTATGGTAGTTTAATGGGAAAAAAGGTACCGTCAGCATGCAGAACACTTTATAATCTAGCACCCTCCCCCAAGATGTCTAATCTCCTGATGCAAGAACTCAGTTACGTGCACCAATACAAATTAGAAATCCAGTTGGGCTTCGACTCATGCACATCCCTCTCAACAGTACTGTGGAGGTGGTCTTTTCTAGTCACTATTAGACCCAGTAGATGAGCAGTTCAGAGAAACGGTGGGACTCCAAACTCTATTTTGTGAATTAATTTCACACGTATAACTACACTGAGACAGGGGATACGACTTTTAAAAAGAAAACAGCAAAAAAGAATTGAAGAAAGTAAAAAACAATACGAACCGGGAGCTATCCAAAAAAAGCAGGCGGAAAGTAAGGTTCATTGAACAACCTATATCTACTTTTACAGAGGAAGCTCCACTAGTGGCTCACGCTCAAGCTGACTCCGCAGATTCTACAGACATAATGCATAAGGGAAACTCAGCATCGGGAAAAGCTCATATGATCATTAATATACTGGGAGGTGATGAGGTCGTCACTCAGAGTTCTCACACTCCTGTAATAGATCCCCCTAGTCAAACAGGCTAATGGGACAGAATCTTTAGTGGAAACTGTAAATCAAGCCAGTTTCTGATAATGCTAATCAACCCCAGGACCTCCTTTATGAGGCGCCAGAACAAAATTTAACTTTAGTGAGGACTAAGAGGCTAAACCCATTTGCCCCCAACTTTTATTCACTTAGACCTCCTCAATTAAATAGGGCAGTACGAAATTCTGTGCTATCTCAAATTTTATTGGAAAATGAGAATAAAATGTTAAACTCCCAGCCAGCTACTAGCACAATATACTTTAGTTTTTAGTTTGTAGGAGATGAGGCACTGTTAAACAGGGAGATTTTAAATTTACGACATCAATTCGCTACTGAAATCTGTCTCCTAAAAAGGGTATAATTTCCTGATAGGAATAACGTGACCTTTGCATGAGTAGAGTGCTGGTCTAATTTGGCTCCAGACATTATTCTATTACATGTTGATTTTTTTTTTTTTAGGAAAAATTGATTTTAAATATACCCTATAATTAACCATCAGGACCTGGGAGGGGTAAAGTGGGGTAGTATGAATTTCAGTACTTCAGATGGCTCCTTCCATGTGAACACATCTCTCTCAGACTGCCTGAGAGACTTACATACACTTGTGGGGTCTGTAACAGACAAGAACAACAATATCCTGACCACTATCCACAGAAAGATACATTTTGGGCATCTCTTCCAGGAGCACTGAGCAGTAACAATACAGTCACCTTGAATTCAAAATTTGTTTTGTAGGATCTGTAGGAAAGTGCCATCTTTCTGACATAGTTACCCACTGTTTGGCTGATGTCAGTGTGTTTGAACTGTAGTTCACTGGGATCCCAGTGATTGTGCTCTCTCCCTTAAATTATTTGCTGGAAACTTCTTACACCCACTATTGGTGTACTGGTGCCGACACGTTAAGTCCCTAGTATATGGTACCTAGGTACCCAGGGCATTGGTACACCAGGGGTCCACCATGAGCTGCAGAATGTATTATGCCACCCATGGGAGCCCAGGCAAACTGTGACTGCAGGCCTGCCATTGCAGCCTGCGTGAAATGGTGCACGCACCCTTTCACTTCCATACCTGACCACTGCACTTAGACATTATAAGTCACCCCTCTGGTAGGCCCTTCAGCCCAAGGGCAGGGTCCATGTCTCTACTCGTGGGCAGGTTACCCCTACAGACCCCAGGCCAATTCCTGGACTCTGTAAGTGTGAGTAAGCTATTTTCAGGTATGTAGTGGACACCGTCAACACGAGTGATCCAGCTACTTAATGGCTTCTTTGAACCTAGGCATGTTTGGTATCAAACATGTGGGAATCATGCAACTACACTGATTCCAGTGTTAGTTCCATGATACCATGTACTCTCGGGATTCCTTAGAAGGTCCCTCAGTTCTGCCTGTGCAGCCTGACTGGGTCCAGCCGCCAGGCCACACTGCTGCTGACACCGGACACTGCTGCCCTCCTGCTGGTGGGCCAGCCTCAGGCCGGAGGAGCAGAACAAAGGATTTCCTGCAAGGGACCACCTCTCCCTGTGTATTTGGTGTCTAATGACTGGGATGGGGTGGGTTGCTCTGGGGTGGCGTCTGAGTACCACCAGACTGCTTTGAAGGGCACATTTGGTGCCCTACTTGCATAATCCGGTTTGCACCACTTCAGGAACTCCTGGTTCCAGCTCTTGCGTGAAACTACACAAAGGACAGGGGACTGACCACCCCCCCTGGCAAGCTCCTTCCCTGGAGAGGTGCACAGAGCTCTGCCAGGTGGCCTCTTGATTCTGCCATCTTGGAAATAAGATGTGCAGAGGCCCCTGGAAGCATCTGACTCATTAGGCCAAGCAGATGACGTCCCTGACCCCCTCTGACCCCTTCTGATAGGTGGGTCACTGCTGATAATGACCATCCCCCTTTTAGGGTTACTTAACAGCCCCCTCAGGAGTGGGAACTCCGATTCGTCGAGCAAGACTCCTAAAGGAACTCTCTGCAAGACATCTTCTGCTCCTGGCCTCTGGAACTGCAGCTGGTCTTCACTGGAACCAAACAAGTCTGCTTCTGGTGGGAAGGCTACCATTGCAACATTGATTCTCCAGATCCTGTAAGAATTCTGCCACATCCAAGGCTGTGTATACTCCAGGGTCACAAGGGCTCTGTTTGTACCAGGAAGCACGAAGGCATCTCCTGTGGAGTGAAGGAGTCACTCCTCTGCAACCGCAGGCACCTCAAGACAACATCGACCAGCTGGTGGAGTCTGCTGTCCACTGACATTTGAAGGCTCTGTTTCTCTGTGGTGAGTCTGTTGCCTTCTCTGGGGCCTGCTTTTCTTCTAACCAACTTGAGAGACTGTGGGCTCTTGCTCCTACCACCGTACTGGAACCACTGTGCATCGTGACTCTTGCACTTGCCAAGGCTTGTTGACTCTACCTCCAGGAGATCTTCAGGCTTCAAGAAGCCCATGCCTCAAGCACTGTTCAATGTGAAGATTAGCCGTTGTCCTGCAGCTCCTGTGACGTGGGACTTCCGTTCTGCTGGGCTGGTAAGGTCTCCTTGTGATTCCCTGTGTCCAGTGTCTGTCACTTGTGGGTGCTCCGTCGACCTCTGTTGGCCTTCCTGTGTGCTGAGGGCCAACTCTGACTCCCCCTCCTGGGTAGAGTATTCTGGACCTTGCTGGTCCCCAAAACTTTGCAAACTCATCTGCAACTCTTGTTTGCATTTGTGGTGCTTGTTGGTGACCTGGCTGGTCACTAACCCTCCTGCAACCCAGCAACCATCGAGGAACAGCTCGTAGGCAACTCATGGGATCTTCTGCAGGTCCTGGACTCCGCAGCTGGACTTCGCCCTCCACCGACTTGCAGTAACTTCATCAGGAGGGTGGGCATTGCCACCTGCACCACTTGGGCACCTCCAAGGGTGCCGGACTCTCTCCCCTTCCTTTGCTGGTCCTCCATGTCTGGAATCCGTCCCTGGGTTCCTCCGGCTTGGTCCTCAGGTCGTGACAGCAGTTGGACAATCCGAGTCACCCGCAGTCTTCAGTGAGCGTCCGTTCTTCCCTCTGCATCCAGGTCCCTGGTGTAGGTACTCCTGTCTTCTGGGTATCCTGGGTTAGGAACACTCTCCTTCCATCCTCTAGCCCTCTGGTTTCCTCGGTGTCCACTGGGAAGGGTCCTGAATTCCACAAACTCCAACCACTATTCTCTGTGTTAGTCTATCGGACAACTAGGTGGGTAACTACCTTACTCCTGGTTTCTGGGGTCACTTACTGTATTTACCTTTGGTGTTTCTGTCCCCAGCCCCTAGCTAACTACCACGCTTACCTTGGCTGGAGTCACTGTTTCACATTCCACTTATTTAGCATATGATTTGGCTCTCTCCTGGGGCCCTGTGTATTTGTATGCTATTTCTGATGGTTATTCTGTGTATGTCTTGTGTGTAATATCTCCAAAGTAAGATATGCTAATGTTAGACTAGTGATAGTGCTGTAATAAAGTATCCTTTATTTTCCGACACTTGTGTGGTTCTTTCTTGTGAGAAGTTACTGTCTGCCTACTGTGGTATTGCAAACGCTTTTACATTAATCTTGGATAAGCTTTAGCTGCTCGCCTTAACTACCCCTAGAGAGCTTCTGCTATCTCAACAACTTTTCACTATCACTAAGGGTTGACTGTACTCAGTATACGGTGTACACCATAAACTGAGCCAGACTCCTAAAGGAGCAATATTATTATTCTGTAATGGAAAATAGAAGTGATCGATAGAAGCCAAATAAATTATCTTAAATCTCAAAATCCAGTTCTGATATGTCTTCAAGAAACATGTTTCACAGAACCTTTAATATTTAACTCTTATGTGTTCAGTTGTCCTGCTGTGCCAACAAACAGAGGTAATGCCAAGTGGGGCCTGGCTATTTTACTCTGTGGCTAATTTAAATGAAATGGAAAAGGCAAACAATTACGACTGAAAGCATTTTTCTTCAATGGTTAAAGATTTCATTTCTTACTGCAGTATTGTGATAATTCTCTATTAGTCTTTAATGTTTATGTGCCACCAGGCAGTCACAAGTATTGCATTTTTAAAGAAACTTTGTGAGCATAAAGGAAATAAGAGATTAAGTAAAATCCTCCTGGCTCCTAATTACAGAAGACTTTAATGCAAAAATCTCTAATGCTCTGTTGAATCTTTAGGAAAGGCCTTGAGGAAAGCAGGAGTGTACCGTAGGCTTCTTTTCCAAAACACAATACAGGGGATAGATGAGGTGCTCTTCTTTTGGAAGCAATAAAACAGCTGGGAACGATCACTTTAAATGGACGAAAAGATACTGACATCCCAGCGAAGGTCACCAGACGTGGTCCCTGTAGAGCTTCTATTATCGATTATACATTTGCACCCTACGCGATCTTGCATCTAATATCACACTTCTCTGTAACAGATACGCCATATAGTGTCCATGTCCTCCTTTCAACTACAATTAAATTGCCCCCAGAAAGTGAAAATGACTGGCCACTGGATGTGAATACTGGGACAATGGAGCTTCGTTCAAATAATTGAAAAATATATTGGAATCCTCATAATGTAGCCAAGACTGTCTTAGCAGGTCATCTGGTTTCCACCTCTGAGCTATTAATGGCCGACGTGCTTAAGCACATAAAAACCCAGGTTAAAAGTAGGTTTCAATATGTAGTTGCTCCAAAGGATGACATGGAAAGACAGTTGTCAGTCGAAATTAAACAGCTAATCCACAAACAATACATCATTTTTTTCCAAATCACAAAAAAGATAATAAATCCCTGAAAGAGAAAAGGTAATATTATCAAAGGTATTTAAAGTATAGAAAGCAAGACCTTCTTTGGACTTCCCTGCAACAAACGGCTTTAAAGAAAAATGCATGGGCTTTTGCGCATATTTGCTCTTAACTCTGACCTGAAAAAGGGCCCGACAGCAAATGAGATATCACAGGAAATCTGGTCTGATTATATTTGGTGCCTACATAAACCATATATGAGTTTTCTTTGAAATATCTGAAATCTATCCAGTCTCCATCCTATGATCAGATAAATGGGGCATATTCGAAGAGCAAGGTCTTCTACTGCGATGGGCCCAGATGAAATTCCAAACCTGGTACCAAAAAACAACCCTGAAATGCGAACCAAATTACTGGTACCCCTATTCAGACACTGCTTTTCCGCCGTTCAACTGCTGAAATGCGGAGCGTCATTTTCCCCCTGCAAAAAAAAGGAAGCAGAAAAGGCCCAGGAAACTATTGCCAAATTCCACTATTGGAAGCTGTGGGAAAACGTTTTGCTATAAGTATATTAGACCATTTGGAGAACTGGGCTCAGGAAGCAAACGTTGTTCCCCTGGGACAACTGGCTTCAGAGCAAATTGATCCCTCACAGACAATATAGTTAGTCTTGCACTTTTCATTAGATAAATATGTTGCTAAGAATAAGTCATTTTTATATTCAGTTTTTATTGACTTTTCTACAGCATTTGATTCAGTGAACCCCTCCCACTCGCTCCCTACTTCTTCGCCCCTCTTGCCCGCTCCGCCTTGCTCCCACTGCCTGCTCTGTTTCTGCCTCTCCTCGTGCCTGCTCCTCAGTAACTCCTCCTCCCCTCTGCTGCTGCCTAATGCCTCCTCTGCGTTCCTTCCACCCCTTCCGGTTGGCTTCCCATCCATCACTCCTTCTCTCGCCCTCTCCCCTTTGCTACCCGCTCCCATCCATGCCTCCTTGCCTCCACTCTCCTGTCAGTACCCCTTCGCCTCCCCCATCTGCTTCTCCATTGTGACTTTTTTTTATTTGTATTTTTTATTTTTGGTAGGCTCAGCAGCTGCCATTTGCTGCTGTTCGGCTCCACAATTAAGAAAGCGCCTTCATGTTACCATTTTTTTAATTTTTTTATTTAGAGACATCTGCCATCTTGGATTAGTAAATAAAAAACGAAAAAATTGACCTGCTCACTAAACCGGCGTTTGCATGTGTGCTGACTAATGTGCACGCCACAAAATGGTGTGTCCGCCTCGGCGCAGCGTTTTATTTTCATCAACAAAAAGCATTTTGCTTTTTACACAGTGCTGCACATTGTCACCAAAAACAATTTGCAAAGTCAATCGACTAACAAGGCAAGACTTATTGGCTTTCTCACTAATTGCTTTCAGCCGGCAAGAATAGAACTACAGGGCTCCATGATGGTCACGAATTGATTTGATTTTTGCTTTAGCAGGGCTTGGCCCTGCTGGAGCCTACTTATAGGACTGTGAAAACATTATTTTGTGTGCAGTTTACTCTCAAGTGTCACAGATCGGATTCAGTTGTGCGCAAAGGGCAGCAAGTAACCTGGATCTCCATAAAGATCCACTTTGAAGGACCCTAGTTTGTGCCGCCTTCCTGTTCATTTAATCTTTAGGTTGCACATCTTAATATTAACATCTTAATATTTCGCGGAACATAATTTCCAAATAATTTCCTTTTTGTCATTTTACTGTACATGCCTTCAACCGTATATGTCATTTGCAATGATCTAACTGTGTATATTTGTGTTGCCTGTCCAGACTGTGGGTGGTTTTTCATTTTCTGCTTGTATTCCCATCGCAGACAGGAAGTCTGGCTCGACCTGTTGTGTTGTGTTGCGATTATCGTGTGCCAGCTCTTGTTCATGGAACACTGGGTGTACGATTTGGGTTTTAAGGTTTAATGCATAAGGGCTGAAAAGGTAATGCATTATCACAAACAGGAAGTGGTCATTCCGTTAATATAAATAACATCAACATGTCACCCAGTTTCAAGGTATTGCTTAGTCACGTACACCTGGTGCCCAACACCTTCTGGAACTGAAGGCTGCATGCCTTTCAGAAAGGTGTTTCATTACAGGAACCTCTCAGGTGCGACTGTCCCTCATTAATTAGGCTGAATGGCATCTCCGGTTGCCTCATCATTGCACTCACTCAGGCCTGAAGGGCCAGAATGCGACAGGTGTGCACCATCTCAGAAGCTTGACGCATAACACTGTCTTTGTCTTTCTTTATTAGGCCAAGTTAATCGAGTTCAACCCCCTGCGCGCGTCCGATGTGAAGCTTCCAGAAGGAGCCGTGTTTGTCATAGCCAACAGTTGTGTCGAAATGAATAAAGCAGCAACTTCTCACTTCAATATAAGAGTCACGGAGTGTCGGCTCGCTGCTAAGGTATGGCGTTGATCCAGAGACCACGGACTATTAATACGCTGATACAATGTATGTGCCTTTCCTGCTAAAACGTTAATACGATTCTTAGTAGGGGTTACAGGACTCCCCTCAAGCATTGCGTGACCATAGGGCGCTGAACATTTATTTGAATTCCAGATAAAGATTAATTTCAGCGAAGCCAACCGCTCTTTGTATGCTGCGCAAAAGTCAGTGAACAGTGTGCAGTAAAGTCCAGTAGTGTACTGCACGCACTTTTGAAAGGAAGTTATTTTTATGTGATGTTCTCCTGCCTGCGTCGTGTTCTCGAACTCCTGCTGGTTCATTTTCGGAATTCCCGTGTTCCCCGCGGTTTCGTGAAACTGTAAAGCAGAGTGCAGTCACAAGCGTAACATAATGAGCGCTGCGCGCGTCCTTACTGCCCATGGACCCGTCTTGAGAGCGCAATAAATACCGCAGCAGCAGTGAGCAGTATTGTTTGCAGGCATCCAGGTCTCGACGACAGCGTTGCCAGTAGCTGGCTTGAACTGTGAAGTTCATAGCTGCCAAGTTTTCAGAATGCAAATGGCTGACATTTCCCCGACTGAAGTGTGTGACATTTGCATTCTTAGGACATAACAGGTCGCGCTCCACTGAATACCAAGCAATGGAGGAAAAGTTGAGGCGATCCATAGGTCTGTTTTTAATTTGAATTCACATATATGTATCTCTACATTTTAAATAAAACTTGGAACGTTGCAGCTGTTCCGTGTTTTCTTTACTGGGTTAAAAGCAGAATGTCCCCGAGGGTCGGGGGAGGCTGTTGCAGTGGTTCTGCCAGGAGGGAGGTGAGTGCCATGTATTCTGCTCTCGCCCAGCCGTTGGTGGAGCTGCGGGAATAAACTTGCACCACTACAGCACCTCTTCCAAAGGCACACACAGGGTCCGTCATACCTGGAGGCACCTTGTCTCGGCGGCACAGAGCAGGAAACCAGACACCTCCGAGTTCTGCCGCCTGGCCAATCACTGCGGCATGTACCCGAAAACAACAGAAGGTGCCAGACCCACGTATTCCAGCACTTGCTGTTGTAGGTTTGTATACTTTAGTGAAGTCCACCACGTGGCCGAAAGGCATCGGGCCTGATCAGCTCTTAATATTTCTTGTTTTTTAAGAAAGCTGCACTCCAGGCTGTGGGGAAACTAGAGTTGCAAAGTATCAAGCAACTCTTAACATGGTTACCATTGCAACAAAACTCCAGGCCCGACTGGCTGAATAAAAAAAAATGCTTGCAGTAGGAGGCTGATGCAGAAGGACAGCAAAGCGAGAAAGGAGCAATGATTGCAGAGCCTCATTGCACAACGTGAGTCTTAGGAGCTGTAATCATGCGTAACTAATGCATTTTAGTGCATCGATGCGGACACCAGCACTAAAATGCGTTAGTCTAACTCCTGATGCGTGGTACTTGGCAGTGCCGGAATTGTAGTTCTTCCGGTCAAGTGGCATTGCCACATGTGACATGGCGAATTGGAGATTCATAGCTTTCACTCTGTACCATATTTGAACATCCACCATAATCTCAGAGTAATGATTTCTTACTGGTGTAATCACAGAGACAATGCAGAAGCAGCCAATGGCAATGACACATAATGCGTAAAACATGGAGCAGCTGTCAGGATCAAGGCCATCCTTCACCGACTCGCCTGGTGGGTATGACGAGTGATGGATTAATATGAACTTGCCTCCTTCTTTGGGACCACCCCTAAGGGGGACACTATGCGATTGTCCATTGGAAGCTCTGGAAAAGGACCAGCCAACCTCCCCAACAGGAGCTCTTTCGCCACCTTATGCCTTGCCACTGTTTGGTTGTCTCTCACTGACTTTAGGTTTTTGCACAAGCAAAACACCCGGAGCTCTTGTACGGGGCGGTGAAACCTGAAACAAATTCTTCTGCCAACAGTTTCCCTTCCTCCTTTTTGGTGTAACCACTGAGTATGTGTAATAGCTTCTCTGTATTAATGGGGGTTGGGAGAGGTGCACTGGAAACTTATGCCCTCCCTTTGGGCTGCGCCTTGCCTGTGCTACTTCTTGCTGCTGGTATATTTCCCCCAGCTGTCCCCTTCGCTTTTCTCCATTCGACTGCCGGGTGTGTGTCCCACAATTACTGCAGCTGTGCTGGAACTTGCAGGCCTGTCCCCATTTACACATCTTTATCATATTTCCAGAAGGCTGTTGTTCGCTTGTGCAGTGCCTGCTTGTTTCCAGAGTGGGCCTTTTTCCTTTTTCTGTGGCACACCCTTTAACCCCTGATGTGCGAAAACTATGCTCACGCCCTGTCATGCCCTCCCAGGCGGCCGCCATATGGTTAATGAAACCCTCTACATACTGTTGGTCCCACTCAGTGACAGGCCATGTCTGCATTTTTCTCGAAACCCTTACCCATAACGCAGCCAGGTGTTCCCTTGATATTTTAGCCGCGCAGCGTGCACTTTGGGAGTTTTCCTACAAACACACAGGCCAAGGTCCGGAATGCTTTAGCCAGTTCTCAACTGACTTCTCTACCCTTGATCTGCGTTTGTCCCCTGTTGTCCTCTTTCTTATCATGTGTAGTTGGGTCCAACCCCACCTGGTGCACCTTGAGTAGTGAGAATATATCAATTAATTTCTTCTTCCAAATCCTTTCTTTAACCTCCCATGGGATAAGGCTGTCAAGGCTCATTTTCCTTGCCATTATGGGAGGGTCACCAGGTGACGGTCTGATAAACTTTTTCGCTGGCTTTCCTACTCCACCCCCTTGTACCACCCCACCAGACCAAGCTCTCCTGAGGTCAGAACCTCCCTTGTGGGCCTTGCCTTTCGCTGCATCTTGCCCCTTCTCCTTGGACACCCTCATTTGCCTTAGCTTGATCCACCCCTGCTGGCTGGGCCTTGTTGACGGTTGTCAGCACTGACCTGGATTCTACTCCTGCCTGCGTGGATATCCATTGAGACTGCTCTGGAAGTGCCCCCAACCTGAGTCTGCCAGGGCGTCATGGCAGGCCAATGTACTGCAGGAAACCTGGGGTTAAGGGGTTTGCTGCACCCAGCCACGCCTACCACGGGTAGCCGGTGATAGCTGGTAGTGAGTGTGTTTGGTGAGACCAGGGGCTCACTCCTTTGAAACCGTGGATTTACTTGACCAGGATGTGCCTGGTTGAGCGCGATCTGCAACCTAGGAGTGTCCTGCTGCATTGAACTGACTTGCCCCCTCACACAGCGCGTGTGTCTCACCCTCATGGCTGAGGGTTGTTCTTACCTGGGTTCAGAGACCACTGCCAAGGAGGCTCCAGGCGCCTCATCGTGCTCATTAACACCATTCTCCTCGTTGGCATCAGCCAGATTTCCTCCTCTGGTGAAACCATGTGCCCCTCACACCTCTGCTGTGCGTGCTGGTGTGGCTATTTGTTAGCACAGTGCGCTTTCCCATTGCTCCTTCTGGCCCTCTCCCCAGGCCCCTGAACCATTTGTAGGGGCTGCCAATTTGGCTGCAACCACCCTGCGCCCGGGACAAGTAAAGTGAGTAACAAGCTCCTTGGCATGCGCTCCTTCTGTCGCTGGTGCTGTTTCCTCTGTGATTCTTCTAGCTCCTGACTTGCCGCTCTCTGCTGGGTCCTGTGTCTTCTCCTACTCACAGTCCCTTCCTTGCATGGCCCGTATCTCCCGTGCCCTCATTAGTAGCTCTTCTAGGTAAGCATCCAGATCAGGCCCTAAGCTGTCCTTGCTTGATATCTGCCTTTTTGATGCCACTGCGCTCCACTCTTTGTCCCAAAAGCGGATGAGGTGCTTCCTCTCCCTGTCCCAACCAGCGTAACACTTCTCCGCATTCATTGTCTCACCTCTGTACCGTAGTGTACTTTTAGCTCCACCCTGAACTTGCAAGGCCCTCTCAGTCACTGGATGCCACTTTGTATCTGGTCCTCTCAGCACGGTGTACTCTGCCTGTGATCCTATAGTAAAGGACCATCCTTTATGGTTCTGGTATGCTGCATGTGCTGTGGTTGTGGATAGAGGGTTTACTGCCATTATCAGTGCTCCTGAGGTATAGCCGGTCCCTGCAACTCCTAGTCTTTGCTTTGCAATTGGTGTGCTCTGCCAGCAGTCCTATATTACAGGACGCGTCCTTTCTGCATCTGGTATGCTGCTTGTGCAGTGGGTGGGGATAAAGGGTTTACTGCTGTTGCAAATGTTCCTGATGGGAGCCTGAGGCTGTACACATCTTCCTGCTCTGCGAAGATGCCTACCATGTCGTAAAGACCGCTCTTGAGTGGATGGTAAGTAGAGGCACATCCCAAGGTCATGGGCTGGTCTCGGCACGCAGAAAGGTCACTGCCTTCCCCGATAAAGCTGTTCATTTCCCCTTGTGGTCGTTCTCCTCTATCACGTGCACCCAAGCTGGTCCAGAGATTGCTCCGCAGCGAACTTTACCGTAGCCCCAACACGACAGCTTCAACGGTCACCAAACTGCAATGAGCCAAGATGAGCAATCCAACACTGATTCCTTCAACGGTGCTCCGCAGGCAATCCAAGGCGATTCCTCACACAGTGATTTAAAGCTGTGGGTAAACAGTAGTATGAGGATGCTGTCCCGCACTCCCCTTTTTGACCCTGCTCTTGCCATTGGCTGCGCTCCTGCTTGGTGACTTTGAAACCCACCATCCAATCCGGCATGTATTTTTCTCTTGGGCTTACTGCCTCAAGCGGATTCCCGTCTCTGCCCTAGCAATGGGTTATTTGCAGTACTCCAACTGATCTGATTCAGTGACCGGTCAGTGTCCAAATTGTATCCAGCATGGAGAGGTCAAGGTTTTTTCCTGTTGTTTTCAAATTGCCAGATCTTCATTGTTGGTATACCATCTATGAAGAGTTGCCTGGAAGTCTTTACTCTGCTGCTGCTACTGGTTCGTCCTCACTCCAGGCACATGTGGTAGACCTCACCTAAATGTTGTCATCACAGAGACAGTTTACAGACCTGGGGCAGTATTACACAAGTGCCCCATGGGCGCAACAAGCGTTTGTGCCCGCTTTCTGCACCCCGGGACACTTTGGTGTTATAGAAGGAGCATGAAATGCTTGTGCAACCGCTTCTGTAATACAGATAGCGCTGACGCACATATAGCTCCAGTGCAATCAATAAAAGGTGTTCCCAGAACTGGTCCAGGGCACATGCACCTAGCCCTTTTAATTAACAGGCATCATATCACTCGGATTGCTTGTGTTGCATGGGTGTGGAGTGGGTGTAAGACCAGCCCTCAGGAGTGGGTGGAAACAGCTACGTGTCTAGCAGGACACTACACCCCTCCCAAAATCCAAACAAAAAGACAGCAAGTCCAACCTGTGTTCATAAACAAACCAAACAAGACACCACTGAGTCTCTCAGTCTCTAGAGTCAATGAGAAGGGCAGCCATGGACAAGTTGACAGGTGAAGCTGGGGGCACTTGTCCATCACCGCTTGCACCCATAATATAATAAGATGGTTCTGGGCAGATACACATGTGTGGATTAAGTCCCGACCCTTCGACGGCCTGTTGGCTGGGTTAAATTCCACCCATACAATGTTAGTCGGTCCCGCCTGCTCTCACGGTTGTGTGGTTGATGTCGACAGTTCAAAATGGGGTGCATCAAGAGTATCGACAGAGTCCGATGCAGAGCTTTCTCTTGGGGTGTCTTAACTCCATGAAGGACAACCGTCTAAGGACTGGGACAGCATCGGGGATGTTTGAACATCTTCCTCTGAGTCCCTGCTGCCCCCTGGAACCTGTCGGTAAAGCCGCTTCGGGCCCATGGGATTCCCTCAAAGCCCTTTCCGATAGGTCACAATGGGATTGCGTGGACTTGGAATGTGCTGTGCTGCTTGTGGGCCACGTGAGCCGCTGCAGGACTGCCAGCAGAGCCACAGCCTAGTTGCTCTTGCAACCACAAGGGTAGTTGACAAATAGTTGGGTAGAGAACTTATGGTCGGGTGTGCTCACCAACAGGACTCAGGTGCACATGGGGCTATCGGATAGTCCCTGAATGATTGGTCCTTCACAATTACAGGAGCGCCCCCTTGGTCTCTTGGTGATTCGCAGGTGTAAGCTCTATCCTGGTGATGAGATTCTCCTTTGGTGGTTACAGTGATGCCATGGTATGATGATGTTGTTGCCGTTAGACAACCAGTATGGTAGGTGATAAAGACTTGCAGGGTTTGACAGTGACTCGAGAGATGCCGCTTCCACATAGCTCAGTGTGGTGTCGGTGCTGTTTTTCACCAAAAGTATGTGCTGTTCTTAGCAGGGATGCCATAATTCATCAAGCAGCCGGTGATTGTGGCCAGGCAGTTGAACTGGAAGCTTGGGGCAGACACGTGGTTCATGCGTAAGTGCGGTTTACTTTCAGTTCTCCTGCTGGACTGGTGTGATTCTACATCGGTGGCTTGCTTGTGTTGGTAGGTGCACTCTCACGTAGTGTCACAAGTCCTCGATCTTGCCACCCCTGATCATTATTCCTGCGCACTTGTGGTTGTCATGTTCTTCAGTGTTACAGGTCTGATCCCACACCTTTTTCTCTTCTTCTTTTTCAGTTCTTCTTGCAATGTGGCATTGTGCCCGGAGTCACGGGTTCTCTTTTTCTTCTATTGCGATATGGCGTTATCCAGGTGTTGCCCATTCTCATCTCATGGACCTCTTGACGTCCTGTTCGTAGGACTGTGCATCTTCTCCCATTATGGACCTCACACAGCTCCTGTCTGTAGGACTTGACTCTTAACTTCAGGTCGGTGTAGCATTCACCCACACTTCTCATGGACCCTCCTCAGCGATCTTCTCAGGGCTCCCTTCCGTGGATGGCGAGTAACCTTCCTTCCACCTCCTCTTTGTTAAAAGGTGCAGTGCTTGTGCCTCAAGGCTTCACTTTTGCTGCACTTAGTCCTACCTGGGGTCGTGTGCGCTTGGCATGGTTGGTCACTCGGTGACGGGTCCAGGGTGGCCATTCAGTTCTGGGGTGGCTAGCTGGCACAGCCTCTTAAGTGCAGTCATACATTGTCACTGTGCTCCCTGTGGCACTCTGGCTGCACTTCACTACAACAGTGGCCACCTCTTTCACCGGGGTTTTTCCTGCCTGTGAGGCGGCAACTCGAACAGAAGTGATTTCACTTGGCAGCGTCTCTGCTGGGTTGGCAGCTGATGGCCTGGTGTAGGTATGTAATGGGGACAAATTGCTGTTAGCTCCTTGCATCTTTCACGGTGCATCAGCCATTTTGGACAGCAGCGGAGGTAGGTTTACTTTCTTTGATCCAGTTTGCAGCCTCTTCCATACTATCCTTCACGTGGCCAAAGTATTCAGGGTGCCACACAGGATTGTTGTTAGAGGCACTTGCCGTGGTGGCAGCTTGCCACTGGTAGCTTGCAACTGTCTTTAGGCTGTGTGGGGCACTCCCTGAACAGTCTCTGGCCTGCTGCAGGATGGGCAACTTTCAGCTAGGGGGCAAACGATCCCATCTGCATTCAGGCCATACTGGGCCTTTCGTCCCCTCTTGTCTCTAGGGAGTACTGTACGTGTGTGTAAGGTAGATGCCACTGTCTGCTCCCTAGGAGAAGCTAGTCAGTTTGTGTTCTCATTCATGGCCACGTTGGCAGGTGGCTATTCAGCAATATGCAGTGGCAGCGGATGACCACTAGAGGGCATGCAGTACTCTCCGGCAGAGCGCGGTGGTGGCAAACTGTAATCAAGGGGCGGTGCACTACTCTCTGTCGGGCAGTCTTGACTTTCTCCTACAGCCCTTGTCTCCCCTATAGCATGGGAGATGGGGAGCTGTCCATGCCGTTGTCCAATTCTGATGATTTTGTTCTGGGGAAATATGACTGCAGTCTAGGTATGTATTACTACAGTAGACATTCTTCACTGTCAGCCATTCTGGGCAGAGGCATGAGCCTGGAGCCCCGTGCCTGGACCAATCTTCCCCATTGATTCTGTCGCTGCGGGCAAAATATAACAGCGCCGTGAGGCCTCTCTCACTATGTGTTTTTCTGCTGCCTAGTTTGAGGTCGCAGGGCACTGCAGGAACTTATGATGCCAGGCTGCTTGTCTTTTCTAAAACGTTTTCTCTTTCATGGTCGCCTCTTTACGAGCCACATACTCAGTCTTTTGGGGTGTGGTGCAGCTGCTACATGGTGCTGCAGCCACTTTTCCCTGAACGCGCCAGCCTCCTTGATGCTGTGGATTGTTTTGCCCACAAGGGAGCTGGAGATGCGAGTGCTTGGGGGGTCACTCAGGGCAGGTGTGGCCTTGGTCTTCTCCCCAGCTAGCGGGGTGCCGCAGTTGATTGTTGGCAGACAGCCTATACACTGAAGTGCCACTTGCCGGGCCGCTGTGCCTTTTCCATGCACAGCGCAGTTCTCAGCAGACAAGTGAGGTAGAAGGTACAGAACTGTGAGGTCTGTTGAGGGCAGGTGACAGCCCCTCTGCGAGAAGGCTTACATACAGACATTACTGGAGGTTTGCATGTGCCTCGTTGGGAGGGTGCTCCTCCGTCCTCTCACCGGGACAGATGGTAGCAGATGGGGCAGCTTACAAGTCCCTCATCAGGTAGGGGGCATGGTATGTTGTGCACCCGCCCATACCTTGAGGGACCATAGCGCGTCCGACATTGGCACTGCTTTCTCTTCCCCACTATGCCCACTAACACATGCAGACACTTACCAGGCAGGTGGTAGGAGTTGCAGCAAGGTGTTGGAGGGGAACAGTCACTAGGGGAACGGTCTCTGTTTCCTCTCCAAGCAAGGAGAGGGTTCATCCTTTGCAGCCACAACATGAATTCTTTCTTGGGGAGGGTGTGACAGCAGTGCCATTTCAGGTACCCTCCATTTTCACAGCAGTTGGCAGCGAGGCAACAGAGCGTATGTGTGATGTTATGGGTCCTAGGTCTACATGCTGAATGGATGACCACACAGATACTGGTAGATAAGGAAGAGAGCTGGCACAAGGAACGTGCACCTGTCCTCTTTTATTAGCAGGCATAACGTTACTCAGTCAATCAACTCAGAATTGTGAAGCGCAGCTACTCAGCCAGAAGGTATTCAGGTGCTGGGTTCTTACTGGGCTCAGTCGAAAAGCCATGTCTTGCGTCCCTTTCTGAATTCTAGCAGGAAGGATGCTGTTTGAAGGTGGAGGGGGAGGTCGTTCCAGGGCTTGGCGGCAAAACAGGAGAAGGATCTTCCTCCACTGGAGCTCTGGTGGATGCGGGGAATGTGGGTGAGTGAGGCGGAGCGCAGGTGTCTGGAGGGTTGGTGGAAGTTCAGCCGGTGGTGGATGTATGCTGGTCCTAGGTCGTAGAGGGCCTTGTTAGGCATGTGTCAGCATCTTGAAGTGGCATCTTTTCTAGATGGGGAGCCAGTGGAGCTTCCTGAGGTGGAAGGTGATGTGGGTCTGTTTGGGGAGGTTGAGTCTAGCGGCTGCCTTCTGGATCATCTGGAGTCTCTTCAGTAGTTGGGTGGTGATTCCTTCATAGAGCTGCTGCCGTAGTCCAGCCGACTGATAAGTGAGCCTTTTGTGACGGTTTTCCTGGTGTTGACGGGAGCCAGCTAAAGATCTTATGTAGCATGCAGAGGGTGTGAAAGCAGGCAGCGGGGACTGTGCTGATCTGGAATTTCATAGTGAGGTTGCTGTCTAGGATGATGCCGAGGTTGCGGACATGGTCTGTTGGTGTGGGTCCGAGTTTGGAGGGCCACCACGTGTTGTTCCACAGAGAGGTGTTGTTCCCAAAGATTAGCATTTTGGTCCTGTTTGTGTTGAGCTTCAGGCTTTTGGTCTTCATTGAGTTGGCGACACTTGTCATGCAGTTGTCATGCGCTTCTGATGCCTGTCTTGGATGGGTGTGGCATGGGTGTAGGACCTGCCCGCGAGGAGTAACTGGAAACAGCTACATGTCCAACAGGACATTACTTATGTGGGCGCAGTGGCAAACATGCCTTTAGAAGGCACACTTTGAGTGCTCCACAAATATGTGCGCCTTCTAAAGGCAGCCCTCTAAAGAGATGAAAAGGGGTTCTGTGGCTCTTCCAAACATCCTTTTGCAGGCAGGTGCAGTGACTCACTTCACCGGCCTGCAAGGCAAATGCTAATCCCTCTAAGAAGTGCAGGCGTGTTGTCACCTGCACAGAGAAACACAGAGCAGCTTTTGAACAGATGCTTCATATTTCTCTTGAATGTGCTGCCCTGTGGGAAGCGCAAGTTTGCAGCTGCCTTGAGGGCAGTTCATTTTGACTAATAGAGCGCACTTTCCAAGGTTGCATCCGGCACATCTGTTTTAAGGTGCTCTGTGGTACAAACATGGAAAATGCACCCTATCCCCTGGCCTGTAAGCAAACCAAGACTACACCACACAGAATGCAAGAGGTTTTCACATTTAAGCCCAAGATTGCAATCAGGGTCTGATGATATGGAGTGAGGTGGCCATCAAAAGCTCACGACACTGCTTACTGCTTGGATTCATAAACACCACCAAACAAATGTTTCTCTTTGCATATCAGTCCCCAGTCAACCAAACTCTTTAACCAAAAGCATAGAAATAAGTGCCATACATTTATGCAAGTAAAACAGTGTTTTGAACATTTCTTTCAAATGTGTATTGCATAGTTTGATAGCATGTGAAAGTAATTTCATAGGTATGTGAATATCACTGACTCTGACACCAGCCTTTTCCTCAGACCACTGTCACAGACCTGGTGTCCGACTTTGGAGAGCCACAAGGTAGACAGGGACTACTTGGCCCCACCTGTGGTGTTTGAGGTTGTTTGCCTCTGGGGTCTGTCTTAATGTGGCGCTGCAAAGTGGGCTAAGTACAACTGTTTCTGTATATGCATCTCAGGTTACCAAGAGCAACCAACCACAGGCTTCTCAGGGATGTAGTATGGATGGCAGAAGGTCAGAACTATCAGCCAACATACACAATAACTTAATATCCAGCCAAGTGCATGTTGTTTAGAAAAAAGCAACCACTTCAATCACACAGCAGCACTAAACACTAAACAACTCAGTTTGTGGTAAGTGAATGCAAGGTTGCATCCCTGATTGTGTTCTACAGACTGCACTATACCCTTCTGCTCCATTACCACTTCCCTCTTTCGAAACCTGGGAACCACAGTTCCCTGTACCTGGTGGCCAATGCATGAATTAGGGACGGGTACAGTTTATCACTGCTACACCTACGGGGCTTAGAGTGCAGCTCAGTCCTTACCCTTGGGGCCTAGAGTGCAGCTCAGTCTATCCCTTGGTTTACTCTAAGCGGAAAGTCTTAAGTGTCTGCGCTTGACTCCACTGGAACCCATCTTTGGGAAAGTATCTTGTTTTGCATGCTTCCACCTATTTTTTGCGGGACAGATGCTGACTTTTTTTTCTTGCTCTGGACACTCAGACAGTGCATGTATTCTAACCTCTAGAACATGTTGAAATTGGCTAACTCTTAAATGGTATAATTAACCTTTCTATAAGGCCATAGTATGTAGTGCCCAAAGTACACCCATGGCATGGGAAGTTGAATATCACCTATGGACAACCACACTACTGTGCTATCTTCTAGTGTGACGAGGGAAACATGATACGGGGCTTGCCACTGCAGTCTAGTGGCTGCAGTTTAGCCCTGTAGCTTGACCTATCAAAATAAACCATTTTGACAAAAGAAACCTGCTTTTTAGATATTAATAAGTTTCCCCTATGAAGGCCTTGCAGCCCACCGTGCAGGGTGCATGGTATTAAAAAGTAGGCTATGTCCACATTAAAGTTAACATTTCTTTTGAGTGACTAACATTGAAACACTTTTTTTGTAGTAAGGCTGGCTGACCCATAGAGAAACATTTGGAATCAATATTAAAAATAATGAGTTGGTGAAGTCAGATGTTTAAAAATATTGAGGAAAAATAACTTTTTAAAAGTTACCTTTTCCCTGCCTGAAGCTCCTGGAAACTAATTTGCAGTAACTCTGGTAGAAACCCAGTGAGTGCCGACGCCTGATGAGGTGTGAAAACTACTCACAGAGCAGAGACAAAGGCCTGGGTGTGGGAAGGTGTTTTTATTCTTCTGGCCTAGGAACTTAATTTACGTCAAAAGAGCCTCTCCTGTCCACAGGCAGATGACACTTGGACATGCCCCTTCTGGTGCCCTTCCAGTCGGACAGGCACCAAACTGGGGAGGTGGGAGGTCAGGGGAAAGCTGGCCCCAGGACTGGTTTGGAATGACCACGCAGGAGGGGCTGCTCATTACCGTGGCCACAAATCTGAGTAAGCACCTGGGCTCTTCACAAGAAGAGATTAGCACCGGAAAAGCCATAACACACACCCTGGTCACAAGCAATCTGGACTAAGG